>NW_027415797.1:0-345028 GCF_964106895.1 Numenius arquata | reverse complement strand
CCTTGCCTGGCTCTCAGTAGTCTCATTGTCTCCTCAGCCAGCTCTTTCATTATGTTTATATCTATCTTTGTGTATCTACCTACCTCAACTATTTCTCCTAAGATTATCCCTTGTAGAAAGGCAACCTCATTAGAGGCAGTTTGTACTTTGCGTATGATTACACAGTGTTTTCTTGTTTATGAAAACTGACTGTGCTTTACTTTTCTTTTCTGAAGAACAGGCAGAATTCCCCTGTGGCTGTGAGCAGCCAGGTCTCTGAGGAGAGCAGGTGGGAGATGGTGCAATGGAGCTGTCACATCCAGACTGGAGTGGAGAAGTCTGATGCAAGGAACAGTGATGTCAGTCCCAGGTGGGTGAGGTCAGACCTGGTGGGGTTGGGGAGGTGAGGAGCAAAGCTGTCCATACAGGGATGGACATCACGAGACTGCTTTTCCTGACCTGGCCAGACCTCCTGAGGAGACACTCGGCCTCAGTATCCCTTGGAGAATGCTTCCATCACCTCCTCTGTAAACTGAACACTCATAAAATACATCCTTTACAATCAAGAAAGCATTTTCATTAGATGCACTTTGAAAAAATTGTCATTAACTACACCACAAAACCTCCCCAGGTAGCTGTACAAGTCTTGAAGGAAATTGCAAAGAGATAAATTCCTTGTTCAGGCTTTCTGTTTCCAAGGAGCCCCATGGGGTATTTGCTGCTGAGTCCATGAACCTCAGATACTGAGAGAAGATTGAAGAAAGTGCTCAAGAAATCAGAAGCACAACCCAAACTTCCTGGAAGCCTTAAGGAGCCCCACTGAGGGCAGTTACTGACAAAGGCTCCCTGGGGACTCGTTAGAGCAGATAATTGGAGGCTGTGATTGCAGGTAGGCAAAGGCAGAGTGCAGGTGGCTGTAATGCTGAGGAAAGCCTGGCTTTGTCTGAGGAAGCAGAAAGGCCAAGCCCTCACCCCCAGGCCCTGGCAAGGCAGATCCTGCCCCTCACTTGTGGCTCAGGGCTCTTCCTGGGGGCAGTGGGATGTGGGGGTGAGCAGTGCCCAGGGCAGGAAAATTCTGTGACACCTCCTGGCCTCCCAAAGAAGGGGCGAGGATGAAACAAAGTCCCAAGATTCAAACGAATCGTAGACTCATAGAATCATTTAGGATGGGAAGGACCTTTACGGTCATTGAGTCCCTCACACTCCCATGTCCACACCTAAACTACATCCCTATGTGCCCCATCTACACATCTTATAAACACCTCCAGGGATGGTGTCTCAGCCACTTCCCTGGGCAGCCTGTTCCAGCGCTTGAGAAAGTTTTCAGTGAAGAAGTTTTTCCTCATATCCAATCTACATCTGCCCTGGAGAAACTGCCAGCCATTTCCTCTCACCCTATAAACTTGTTACTTGGGACAAGAGACACACACCCACCTTGCTATAACCTCCTTTAGGTTGTTCTAGAGAGCAAGAGTGTCTCCCTTCAGCCTCCTTTTCTCCAGGCTGAACAACCCCAGTTCCCTCAGCTGCTCCTCATGACACTTGTTCTCCAGACCCCTCACCAGCTTCCTTGCCCTTCTCTGGACACGCTTCAGCACTTTCTTATAGTGAGGAGCCAAAACCTGAACACAGCACTCGAGGTGCAACCTCAGCCGTGTCAAGTACAGGAGAGACCATCACTTCCCTGCTCCTGCTGGCCACGCTGTTCCTGATACAGGTCAGGATGCTGTTGACCTTTGTGGCCACCTGGACGCTCTGCTGGCTCATATTCAGCCACTGTCGACTGACATCCCCGGTGCTTTTCTGCCGGGCAGCTCCAGCTGCTCCTCCCCAGCCCGTAGCGCTGCATGGGGTTGTTGTGATTCAAGGGCAGGACCTGGCACTTGGCCTTGTTCAATCTCATCCTGTTGGCCTCAGCCCATCGATCCAGCCTGTCCAGATCCCCCTGTAGGGCCAGCCTAACCTCAAGCAGGTCAAAACTCCACCCCACTCCGTGTCATCTGGAAACTTACTGAAGGTGTACTCGATCCTCTCATTCAAGTCATTGATAAATATATTAAAAGGAACCGGCCCCAGCACCGAGCCCTGGGGGACACCACTAATGACCAGCCGCCAACTGGATTGAACTCCATTCACCACCACTCTCTGGGCCCGGCCCTCCAGCCAGTTTTTTACCCAGGGAAGAGCACGCCCACTCAAGCCATGAGCATTCACTATGTCCAGGAGAACTCTGTGGGAAACAGTGTCAAAGGCTTTACTAAAGTCCAGGGAAACAACATCCACACCCTTTCCCTCATCCACCAAGCAGATCACAGAATCACAGAATATTTTTGGTTGGATGGGACCTTTGAGATCATCGAGTCCAAAGAACAACAACAACAACAACAACAACTAAAAAAAATCCCAGAACACCAACACCAAAACCAAACCAAACCAAATGTCCACAACCACACCTCACCCCACCCTCAAACAGACAGAAACCAACAATCTCGAGCACTAGAGCATGCACTGAAGTGCCATGTCTACACATTCCTTAAATACCTCCAGGGATGGTGACTCCACCACCTCCCTGGGCAGGCTGTTCCAGAGCCTGACCACTCTCTCAGTCAAGTAATTCTTCCTAATATCTAATCTAAACCTCCCCTGCCCCAACTTCAGACCATTTTATCTGGTCCCGTCATTATTCCCTTGGGAGAAGAGGCCAAGAGCCACCTCTCTACACCCTCCTTTCAGAGAGTTGTAGAGGGCAATGAGGTCTCCCCTCAGCCTCCTCTTCTCCAAACTAAACATGCCCAGTTCCCTCAGCCTCTCCTCATATGACTTGTTCTCTAGACCCCTCACCAGCTTGGTGGCTCTCCTCTGGACACGCTTGATCTTTCCTGGTACCGAGGTTAGACTGACAGGCCTATAGTTTCCCGCATCCTCCTTCCGGCCCTTCTTGTAGATGGGCGTCACATTGGCCACCCTCCAGTCATCTGGTACCTCTCCTGTTGACCAAGATTGTTGATAGATAATGGAGAGAGGCTTGGTGAGCTCTCCCGCCAGCTCCCTGAGTACCCTTGGGTGAATCCCATCCAGCCCCATGGACTTATGCGTGTCCAGGTGCATAAGCAAATCATTAACTACTTCCTCCTGGATTACGGGGGGGTTGTTCTGCTCTCCATCCTTATCTTCCAGCCCAGGAGGCTGAACAACCTGGGGGTAGCTGGTCCGACTATTGAAGACGGAGGCAAAGAAGGCATTAAGTAGCTCAGCCTTCTCCTCGACCTTGGTTGGGATGTTTCCCCCCGCATCCAGGAAGGGATGGAGATTCTCCCTGACTCTCTTTTTGTTGACGTATTTATAAAAACTTTTTTTGTTGTCCCTTATATTAATGGTCAGGTTGAGTTCCAGCTGGGCTTTTGCCTTCCTAATTTTTTCTCTGTGTAACCTAACAAGATCTCTGTACTCCTCCTGAGTTGCCTTCCCTTAAAAATGTTAAACAGTACTGGTCCCAGCACGGACCCTTGAGGGACACCACTTGTCACTGCTCTCCCTCTGGACTTCAAGCCATTGAGTACCACCCTCTGGGTGCGACCATCCAGCCAATTCCTTATCCACTGAACAGTCCACCCATCAAATCCGTATCCCTCCAATTTGGCAAGCAGGATGTTGTGAGGGACCATGTCAAAGGCCTTACTGAAGTCCAGATAGATCACGTCCATAGATTGTCCCTTATCTACTGACCTAGTCACTCTATCATAGAAGGCCACTAGGTTAGGCAGGCAGGACCTGCCCCTAGTAAAGCCGTGCTGGCTATCTTGAATCATCTCCGTGTCCTCCGTGGGCCCAAGCATGGCATCTAGAAGGATCTGTTCCATGATCTTCCCAGGCACGGAGGTGAGGCTGACAGGTCGGTAGTTCCCAGGGTCCTCCTTTCTACCCTTTTTAAAAATGGGTGTGATGTTTCCTCTCTTCCAGTCTGCAGGGACTTCACCTGACCGCCACGACTTTTCAAATATCATGGAAAGTGGCTTGGCAACTAAGGTGGTAAAAGAAGTCAGTAACATTTTAGGAAGGGATTGGCAGTTACATACTCCATACCGCCCACAGGCCAGCGGCCAGGGGGAGAAAACAAACCATCTGATAAAAAAACAATTGGCTAATCTTTGTCAGGAGGTTAATTTGCACTGGGATCAGGCCCTTCCTTTGGCCTTGCTAAGGATCCAAACCAAGGCAAGGTCCAAGGAAGGAATCAGCCCTTTTGAAATTCTGTGTGGAAGACTTTCACAGATCCTGCCCCTCACTTGTGGCTCAGAGCTCTTCCTGGGGGCAGTGGGATGTGGGGGTGAGCAGTGCCCAGGGCAGGAAAATTCTGTGACACCTCCTGGCCTCCCAAAGAAGGGGCGAGGATGAAACAAAGTCCCAAGATTCAAAAGAATCGTAGACTCATAGAATCATTTAGGATGGAAAGGACCTTTACGGTCATTGAGTCCCTCACACTCCCATGTCCACACCTAAACTACATCCCTATGTGCCCCATCTACACATCTTATAAACACCTCCAGGGATGGTGTCTCAGCCACTTCCCTGGGCAGCCTGTTCCAGCACTTGACAAACTCTTCAGTGAAGACATTTTTTCTAATATGCAATCTATATCTCCCCTCGTGTAACTTGCAGCCATTTCCTCGTGTCCTAACACTACTTACTTGGGAAGGGAGACTAACACCAACCTCGTTATAACCTCCTTTCAGTAGTTGTAGAGAGTGACAAGGTGCTCAGCCTCCTTTTCTCCAGGCTGAACAACCCCAGTTCCATCAGCCGCTCCTCACAAGACTTGTTCTCCAGACCCCTCATCAGCTTTTTTCTTTTCTTGGGAGTTCAGAAAAATCGATTTGCCAATAGCCTCCTGGTGTGTTTCCTTTCCCAATAGTTCCTCACTGTACTCGATTACCTGTGTTGGGGTTGTTGCTTGAACACATTTCACACTGCTGAGTCACTTGTTGAACAGTGGTATATAAATTCTGTCCTATCCATTTCTGACTCAAAAATTTATATAACGAATCTGCTCCCCAGTGTGTCTTATCGTGTTCTTCTCTAACAAGTCCCCACACTAGTTTGGCAGGTGTAATAATCCTACCGTCACTCAAATGAGCCCATCCCCTGGAGGGAACTTCTCCTCCTAGTTCTTGGATGAGCTCCTGGTCTGGTCTAGAATATTCAATGCCCTCCTGGTCGTCCAGGTCTTTATTTCTGCTGTCTGGAATTAAAGCTGAAATGGGTTCTTTCTGGGTTCTTTCTGCTGCCTGTTTAGCCTCACAGTCAGCCAAGCTCTTACCTCTTTCTTGGTCAGTGTTCCCCCTCAGATGTCCTCGGCAATGCATGATGGCCACTCTAGCTGGTAACCGTACTGCCTCCAATAGGCGAAGTATTTCTTCTGCGTGTTTGATCTGTTTTCCTTGCGTGGTAAGCAATCCTCGTTCCTTCCAGACTGCTCCATGGGCATGAACAACTCCAAAGGCATATTTAGAGTCTGTCCACGTATTTATCTTTTTCCCTTTTACCAATTCCAAAGCCCTGCTCAAGGCAATAATCTCAGCCTTTGGAGCTGACGTCCCGGTAGGCAATGGTTGGGATTCAATTACCTTATTTGTTGTGGTCACTGCGTATCCAGGTTTACGGATACCTTGTCGGACAAAGCTGCTTCCATCCATAAGCCAGGAGTCCTGTGCGTCCTCCAGGGGTTCTTCTTTCAGATCTGCTCTGCTGGAGTACACAGTCTCTATTGTTTCCAAACAGTCATGTGCCAGTGGTTCAGTTGTTGCCTCACTAAGAAAAGACGCTGGGTTCACAACGCTAGTCACCTCAATTTTAACATCATCCGATTCAACCAGGATGGGCTGGTATTTCACAAACCTGGATGGGGAAAGCCTGTGATCCCCCCTCTGTTCTAATACAGTGGATACTGAATGTGAAACCAATACCGTCATCTTCTGGACCAAACCACATTTCTGGGCTTCCTCAATATTTAGTATTATGGCCGCTACTGCTCGGAAACATCCTGGCCATCCTTTACTTACTTCATCTAATTGTTTAGAGAAGTAAGCTATGGCTCTTTTGTAGGGTCCCAGCCGTTGAGCTAGAAGTCCTAGAGCTATTCCCCAAAGCCGGGGCTCTCACGAGCTCTTTCTTGAGTATTTCAAATGCATTCTGGGCTTCTTTGGACCATATCAATTGAGTGGGATTATTTTTCAAAAGTTCATATAAAGGTTTTACTATCATCCCATAGTCGTAAATCCCTAATCAACACCAACCCATCATTCCCGAAAAAGTTCTGAGTTCTTTTACCGCCCGAGGGAGAGGGGTCCTGCAGATGGCTTCTTTTCGTTCCGTTCCCAATTCCCATTGTCCTCCAGACAGCTCATATCCCTAGTAGGTTACTTGCCTCTGCACCATCGGAGCTTTCTGTTGAGAAACCTGATATCCATTTAATCCCAAAAAGTTTAACAAGCTAACAGTCCACCGGGTACAGTCATGTTTTGTTTCAGTTGCTATCAATAGATCATCCACATACTGTAAAAGGGTTCCGTTTTTGGAAGGAGGCTTCCATACCTCAAGCTCTTGTGCTAACTGATTTCCAAACATTGTTGGACTGTTTTGGAAACCTTGGGGTAACACTGTCTGGGTAAGCTGGGTTTTCCTACCAGTGGTAGGGCTCTCCCACTCAAAGGCAAACAACTTTTGACTTTCTTTGGCCAAAGGCAGACAAAAGATTTAAATAGTCGCTGGACACCGTGTTGTTTGGTTGTTCTCCTGGCTGTCTTATGTAAATTCCTATATGCTCTAGGTACTCCTCACGATGCTGGAGTCGGGGATACAGAGGATGCAAAGCCCCCTTTGTTCAAACTGAAAAAGAGATATTGGCAGCGTATGAAAGGGTTCGAGCTGCTCCAGGAGTGGTTGGTACAGAAGCAGAGCTCCTCTTAGCACCTCGGCTGCCGGTGCTGGATGTCCAAAGAAAGGGTCCCTGCCACACATCGTGCAACTGATGCCACGTGGAGAAAGTGGTTTTCCCTGATCACAGGGAACTCGAACGGGAAACCCCAGTCACCCTGGAATTCTGGAAGTGATCATGGACTGAAGGCAAGGATTTCTAATGTCACCAGAGGAGGAGGTGACACACGCGGCAGAGGCTCCACTCTATGAAATACTACCAGAAAGTGAGATGTGCCCTCTTCACTGATGGGTCCTGCCGGATTGTGGGAAACATGGAAAGGGGAAGGCGGCCTTGTGGAGTCCTACACAACAAGTTGCAGAAGCCACTGAAGGACAAGGTGAATGGAGCCGGTTTGCAGAGGTGAAAGCCATTGAACTGGCCCTAGCCATTGCCGGAAGAGAGAAATGGCCAGTACTTTCTCTCTACACCCATTCATGGATGGTGGCAAATGCTCTGTGGGGGTGGTTACGGCAGTGGAAGCAGAGCAACCGGCAGCGCAGAGGCGAACCCATCTGGGCTGCTGAACTGTGGCAAGATATTGCTGCCCGGGTAGAGAATCTGGTTGTGAAAGTACGTCACATAGATGCCCATGTACCCAAGAGTCAGGCCACTGAGGAACATCAGAACAACCAGCAGGTGGATCGAGCTGCTAAGATTGAAGTGGCTCAGGTGGATCCGGACTGGCAACATCAGGGTGAGTTATTCATAGCTCGATGGGCCCATGACACCTCAGGCCATCAAGGAAGAGATGCCACATATAGATGGGCTCGTGACTGAGGGGTGGATTTGACCATGGACACTATTGCACAGGTCATCCATGAACGTGAGACGTGCTGCAATCAAACAAGCCAAGCGGTTAAAACCTCTCTGGTGTGGAGGACGATGGCTGAAATATAAATCTGGGGAGGCCTGGCAGATCGATTCTATCACACTCCCACAAACCCGTCAAGGGAAGCGCCATGTGCTCACAATGGTGGAAACAACCACCGGATGGCTGGAAACATACCCTGTGCCCCACGCCACCGCCCAGAACGCCATCCTGGGCCTTGAAAAGCAAGTCCTGTGGCGACATGGCACCCCAGAGAGAATTGAGTCGGACAACGGGACTCATTTCCAAAACAGCCTCATTGACACCTGGACCAAAGAGCACGGCATTGAATGGGTCTGTCACATCCCCCACCACGCACCAGCCTCTGGGAAGGTCGAAGGGTACAATGGGCTGTTAAAAATGACACTGAGAGCAAGAGGTGGTGGGACTTTAAAACATCGGGATACACATTTAGCAAAGGCCACCTGGCTAGTTAACACCAGGGGAGCTACCAACCGAGCTGGCCCTGCCCAATCAAAACCCCCACGTGCTGTGGAGGGAGATAAAGTCCCCGTAGTGCACATGAAGAATATGTCAGGGAAGGCCGTCGGGGTTAGTCCTGCCTCGGGCAAAGGCAAACCCATCCATGGGATTGCCTTTGCTCAGGGACCTGGGTGCACTTGGCGGGTGATGCGGAAGGACGGGGAAGTGCAACGTGTCCCTCATGGGGACCTGATTTTGGGCAAGAATAGCCAGTGAATAAACTGTATGATGTTAATTGCTAAATGACCCTGCCGCTGCACATCTCATTTCTATAACCGCTCTTGGTTGCACTACAGCAAGAATCACCCAAACTAATGGACTCTGATGAAAAATCAAGTAAAGTGCAGCGGTGACGGCATCAGAACTGACCTCAGCAGCTGGCACCCAGCAACTTCGTCAAGGTCTACATCTTCAACCCATGGACCGTGGCATAAAACATCAGCAGCTACAGCTACAAAACGTTCTCCCTGATCCTGGCACCAGCCATTCCCAAGGATGTCATGGCCTTTAGGGGGTTAGTTGAGATTTTGCACTCACAGCTCGCCGCCTGCACCCACGGGCCCCAGGGCACCCCTTCACCAGCTCCCTCTCCCCAAAGCCCCCCGCAGCCTCCCCCGCAGCCTGCGCTGCGCACTCCACGGGTCGCCCCGAGTCGGGGACAGGGCCACTACCAGCAGCAGGAATGGCAGCAGGGAAAGGAGGGCTTTGCTCGGGGCTTCGTCTCTGCTCATGGCCCAGGGGAAAACCAGGCAGGAGGAGAAGCAAAGCCCTGAGTGTGGGGACTTGAAAGGTTCAAGATTTTGCCTCTTGCGTCGCTGTGGCCTGATCCCGGCTCGTGCCCCGTGAGTCCCTTCCCTTTCCCTCCAGCAGGAAGGGGAGCAGAAGGTTTCCTGCTGCTTTGACGGCATCACGGCAGGGGTGGGTCACCTCAGAGCTCAGGCTTCTGCTGGGGACCCCGTTGCTGCTGGGGACACCGCTCTCCAGCAGCCCATGAACCCCGCTGCTGCCCAGTGCCGTCCCCTGCGTCAGCGGGACCCCTCTGTGCACAGGGACCCCCTGCCCCTGGGGCGGCCGTGCCAGCACCCCCAGCCCCCTCCAGCCCCGGGAACCCCCAGCGAGTGGAAACCACAGCTCTGCAAACGCCGCGGGTGCCCAAGGAAACACAGAGAGAGCTTGGGTCTGAAAAACATACATACAACTCTTTATGAACAACAAAACAACTTTCAACAACTGTTTACAACACAACAACAACTCTGTAAAACTATTAACAAAAAAAAAAAAACCCAACCCTGTAAAACTATTAACAAAACACCAACTCTCTAGAACTATTTACAGCGCTTCCTCTTCATCGCTCCTCTTCCTCGCCGTCGGTCCCCACAGCTCTGCTGGCCCTGGAAGCAAAGCAAGTGGCAGGGCCGTTTGGCTAACGAGCAGCGTCTGGCCCAGCAGAGCTGGGGCTTCCTGAGCCGGCTCAGCGGCAGCAGCTGCTTGGGCTGGGGCTTGCCCCTGACGGGCATTCGATGGCCACAGCCCTGGGACACGCTGGGGAGAGCGGGACTCTGCCGCCAGCGCTGAGCCCCGTCTGGGCTCCGGCTTAGACTTGGGTGTCCCGGCCCCGAGAACCCGCTCCCGTCCCAAAGCGGACGGGGGCTCAGGGCAGCGCGGTGGGGGCAGTTGTGCTGCCAGGACGAGGGCACCGGGAGCCCTGTCCCTGCAGCGGGGACCCCCCAGCCCCAGCCCGGTGGCAGGAGACCCTCCCTCCCTGCGGGCAGTAGACAGCGAGCACGTGCCTGTGCTGCTGGTGGGGGGTCTACATCCATTGCCTCCTCCTCCTCATCCACCTCCATCTGCTCCTGTTCATCCTCATCGATCTCCATTGCCAGCTCCAGCTCGATCCACTCTTTTACACTTTGGGCAGCTGCCTCTGCAGACTCAAGGGCAACTTGGCACATCCTAAGCCCAGAGGCAAGCAGAAAAGTGCGTTGGTCCTGCCCTGGCCAGCCAAGAGGACCCGTGGAACAGGGGTCTCGCCACCCGGCAAGAGCCGTGGGGTGATGGGACCCCTGGGCATGTCCCCAGTAGGAGCTGGCTGGACCCGGGCGACTCCTTGGCCACCAGCACCCACCAGCAGTCGAGGGCCACTGCTTGCAGCTGCAGGCTCCTCATCTTCTTCTCCTTCCTGAGTTTGGGGTGTGTCAAGGTCTTCTGGATCTGCCGGAGCAGAGAGGAGAGGGGTGAGCGGCCCTGCTCCCTGCCCCGTGGGGCCCGGGCACAGACCCCGGCCCCGCAGGCGCAGACCCCGGCCCCGCGCCTGCCTGGGTTCCCAGAAGCTCCTTACTCTGTGCAGCCGCCCTTTGGGCTCGGCGCTGCTCTGGGGGCAGGGCTCGGCTCCCCCGGCTCCAGCCTGGAAAGGGGCAGAGGAGGCACCGGCTCAGGCTCCGGGCAGCACCCGGCTGCTCCCGGCGAGCATCCCTGCGGCACCAGCCCATGGTGCCCTGGGCTCCCCCGGGGACGTGTCCCCCCGCGCAGGGATGCTCCATCCCAGCAGGGCACGAGCAGCCCAGGAGGGCTTCTGCCAGCCCCTGGCCTTGCAGGGCTGGGGGGAGAGGGCGAGCCCAGCTCCTGGCCCCCCGAGCTCCCCAGAGCGGGGTCCCTGCCCCATCCCACCCCATCCCTGTGGAGCCTTCTCCATCCTGCCTGGGCACTGGGGGGTGCCCACCTCCGTGGAGCGGGGCCGTACCTCTGCCAGCACAAGCGACCTCTTCCTGAGGGCCTTCATGATTCCCAGAGTGCAAAAGAGAGGGAGGAAGGTGGTTTTGGGAGCGGGAAGGGAAGGGCTGGGTCGTTGGTCCAAGGCACCGGGAGCAGGGCAGAAGGGCTGTGGGGCGCAGGGCAGAAGGCTGCGTCGTGCCCGTCACCAGGCACTGGCAGTTGCAGATGGAACACGGGCCATGGCAACGGGATGCGCAGCGGGGATGAGAACGAGCCCCCTTAACGGGGGGGCAGCTTAATACGTACACCCCCCCAAAGTTAATAATCCCAACACATTTCACTTCCTTCCTGTCCTAAGCACTTCTCCCCAACCATCCCATCACTGGTCAAGTGGGTTTTGCCCAGAGCCTTGCAGACTGTCTGTGGGACGCCGGGGCAGGTGGTGCCCGTCCTTCCCAAAGAGGTCTGGATGTATGGAAATGCCACGGGAAAACCCAGCCCCTCCTCACGGACAAGTGCCAGCCCAGTCTCCAGGCGGCACCTGCCAGGCCTTTGAGCCACCCACCCCTCACCATTCTCCATTCCTTACGTCTCATCACACGGCAGCTCTTACGGGTCAGGAGGTGACCAGCCAGAACAAAGACCCAGCTTTTGTCTCATGGAGAAAGCTGGAGGGGCTGCTCCAGCTCTGTTCAGCCTGGGCTTTGGCGGTCTCTGTGCTGAGATCCTTTCTCCAGGGCTCTTTCTCCTCAGACCAAGAAGCCCTGCACCAACCCTTGCTCTCGCCGCTGCGGGGAGGGACAGTGGCGACTCCCCCTGGGGACCGCTCTGCCACGTGTCCTTTGGGTCCCCTCGGTCCGGAGCGGGGAGGCAGGTCTATTGTGGAGGCCCAGGATGGTGCAGGGGAGCAGGTTCCAGCAGCCGGTGCCAGGGCTCACCCAAAGGGAGCTGCAGCAGGGAATGGGAAAAAACGGGGCGGGAGGAGATGTCCCTGAATCAGGGCCCTTCACCCGCTGTGTAAAATCCAACCAACCCGCTCAGTCGAGAAATCTGTCTTTATTTCAGTTCTCCAGCTAACCCAGTTTTCTCAATTGAATTTAACCGTTTCCCCAGACTAATTACATATTGTTGTAAATAATTGTCACCTAATTGTGTAAGATCTCTGGCATACTGCAATTGCTAGGGTCTTCCACACAGAATTTCAAAAGGGCTGATTCCTTCCTTGGACCTTGCCTTGGTTTGGATCCTTAGCAAGGCCAAAGGAAGGGCCTGATCCCAGTGCAAATTAACCTCCTGACAAAGATTAGCCAGTTGTTGTTTTATCAGATGGTTTGTTTTCTCCCCCTGGCCGCTGGCCTGTGGGCGGTATGGAGTATGTAACTGCCAATCCCTTCCTAAAATGTTACTGACTTCTTTTACCACCTTAGTTGCCAAGCCGCTTTCCATGATATTTGAAAAGTCGTGGCGGTCAGGTGAAGTCCCTGTGGACTGGAAGAGAGGAAACATCACACCCATTTTTAAAAAGGGTAGAAAGGAGGACCCTGGGAACTACCGACCTGTCAGCCTCACCTCCGTGCCTGGGAAGATCATGGAACAGATCCTTCTAGATGCCATGCTTGGGCCCACGGAGGACACGGAGATGATTCAAGATAGCCAGCACGGCTTTACTAGGGGCAGGTCCTGCCTGCCTAACCTAGTGGCCTTCTATGATAGAGTGACTAGGTCAGTAGATAAGGGCCGACCTATGGACGTGATCTATCTGGACTTCAGTAAGGCCTTTGACACGGTCCCTCACAACATCCTGCTTGCCAAATTGGAGGGATACGGATTTGATGGGTGGACTGTTCAGTGGATAAGGAATTGGCTGGATGGTCGCACCCAGAGGGTGGTACTCAATGGCTTGAATTCCAGAGGGAGAGCAGTGACAAGTGGTGTCCCTCAAGGGTCCGTGCTGTGACCGGTACTGTTTAACATTTTTAAGGGAAGGCAACTCAGGAGGAGTACAGAGATCTTGTTAGGTTACACAGAGAAAAAATTAGGAAGGCAAAAGCCCAGTTGGAACTCAACCTGGCCATTAATATAAGGGACAACAAAAAAAGTTTTTATAAATATGTCAACAAAAAGAGAGTCAGGGAGAATCTCCATCCCTTCCGGGATGCGGGGGGAAACATTGCGACCAAGGACGAGGAGAAGGCTGAGCTACTTAATGCCTTCTTTGCCTCCGTCTTCAATAGTCGGACCAGCTACCCCCAGGGTGTTCAGCCTCCTGGGCTGGAAGATAAGGATGGAGAGCAGAACAACCCCCCCATAGTCCAGGAGGAAGTAGTTAAGGATTTGCTTATGCACCTGGACACGCATAAGTCCATAGGGCCGGATGGGATTCACCCAAGGGTACTCAGGGAGCTGGCGGGAGAGCTCACCAAGCCTCTCTCCATTATCTATCAACAATCCTGGTCAACAGGAGAGGTACCAGATGACTGGAGGGTGGCCAATGTGACACCCATCTACAAGAAGGGACGGAAGAAGGATGCGGGAAACTATAGGCCTGTCAGTCTGACCTCGGTACTGGGAAAGATCATGGAGAGGATCATGAGTGATGACACCAAGCTAGGTGGGAGTGCTGATCTGCTTGAGGGTCAGAAGGCTCTACAGAGGGACCTGGACAGGTTGGATCATTGGGCCAAGGCCAATGGGATGAGGTTTAATAAGGCCAAGTGCCGGGTCCTGCATTTCAGTCACAACAACCCCAGGCAACGCTGCAAGCTCAGGGAAGAGTGGCTGGAAAGCTGCCCAGCAGAAAAGGACCTGGGGATGTTGGTGGACAGCCAGCTTAACATGAGCCAGCAGTGTGCCCAGGTGGCCAAGAAGGCCAACGGCATCCTGGCCTGTATCAGGAATAGCGTGGCCAGCAGGAGGAGGGCAGTGATGGTGCCTCTGTACTCGGCCCTGGTGAGGCCTCACCTCGAGTGCTGTGTTCAGTTCTGGGCCCCTCACTACAGGAAGGACACTGAGCTGCTGGAGCGTGTCCAGAGGAGAGCCACCAAGCTGGTGAGGGGTCTGGAGAACAAGTCATAGGAGGAGAGGCTGAGGGAACTGGGCATGTTTAGTTTGGAGAAGAGGAGGCTGAGGGGAGACCTCATTGCCCTCTACAACTCCCTGAAAGGAGGGTGTAGAGAGGTGGGTGTTGGCCTCTTCTCCCAAGGGAATAATGACGGGACCAGAGGAAATGGTCTGAAGTTGGGGCAGGGGAGGTTTAGATTAGATATTAGGAAGAATTACTTGACTGAGAGAGTGGTCAGGCACTGGAACGGCCTGCCCAGGGAGGTGGTGGAGTCCCCATCCCTGGAGGAATTTAAGAAATGTGTAGATGTGGCACTTCTGGGCATGCTCTAGTGCCCGAGATTGTTGGTTTCTGTCTGTTTGAGGGTGGGGTGAGGTGTGGTTGTGGGCATTTGGTTTGGTTTGGTTTGGTTTTGGTTTTGTTTGTTTGTTTTTGTTTTTTTTTTGTTCGTTGGACTTGATGATCTCAAAGGTCCCTTCCAACCAAAAATATTCTGTGATTCTGTGATCTGCTTGGTGGATGAGGGAAAGGGTGTGGATGTTGTTTCCCTGGACTTTAGTAAAGCCTTTGACACTGTTTCCCACAGAGTTCTCCTGGACACAGTGAATGCTCATGGCTTGAGTGGGCGTGCTCTTCCCTGGGTAAAAAACTGGCTGGAGGGCCGGGCCCAGGGAGTGGTGGTGAATGGAGTTCAATCCAGTTGGCGGCTGGTCATTAGTGGTGTCCCCCAGGGCTCGGTGCTGGGGCCGGTTCCTTTTAATATATTTATCAATGACTTGAATGAGAGGATCGAGTACACCTTCAGTAAGTTTCCAGATGACACGGAGTGGGGTGGAGTTTTGACCTGCTTGAGGTTAGGCTGGCCCTACAGGGGGATCTGGACAGGCTGGATCGATGGGCTGAGGCCAACAGGATGAGATTGAACAAGGCCAAGTGCCAGGTCCTGCCCTTGAATCACAACAACCCCATGCAGCGCTACGGGCTGGGGAGGAGCAGCTGGAGCTGCCCGGCAGAAAAGCACCAGGGATGTCAGTCGACAGTGGCTGAATATGAGCCAGCAGAGCGTCCAGGTGGCCACAAAGGTCAACAGCATCCTGACCTGTATCAGGAACAGCGTGGCCAGCAGGAGCAGGGAAGTGATGGTCTCTCCTGTACTTGACACGGCTGAGGTTGCACCTCGAGTGCTGTGTTCAGGTTTTGGCTCCTCACTATAAGAAAGTGCTGAAGCGTGTCCAGAGGAGGGCAAGGAAGCTGGTGAGGGGTCTGGAGAACACGTGTCATGAGGAGCAGCTGAGGGAACTGGGGTTGTTCAGCCTGGAGAAAAGGAGGCTGAAGGGAGACATTCTTGCTCTCTAGAACAACCTAAAGGAGGTTATAGCAAGGTGGGTGTGTGTCTCTTGTCCCAAGTAACAAGTTTATAGGGTGAGAGGAAATGGCTGGCAGTTTCTCCAGGGCAGATGTAGATTGGATATGAGGAAAAACTTCTTCACTGAAAACTTTCTCAAGCGCTGGAACAGGCTGCCCAGGGAAGTGGCTGAGACACCATCCCTGGAGGTGTTTATAAGATGTGTAGATGGGGCACATAGGGATGTAGTTTAGGTGTGGACATGGGAGTGTGAGGGACTCAATGACCGTAAAGGTCCTTCCCATCCTAAATGATTCTATGAGTCTACGATTCGTTTGAATCTTGGGACTTTGTTTCATCCTCGCCCCTTCTTTGGGAGGCCAGGAGGTGTCACAGAATTTTCCTGCCCTGGGCACTGCTCACCCCCACATCCCACTGCCCCCAGGAAGAGCCCTGAGCCACAAGTGAGGGGCAGGATCTGCCTTGCCAGGGCCTGGGGGTGAGGGCTTGGCCTTTCTGCTTCCTCAGACAAAGCCAGGCTTTCCTCAGCATTACAGCCACCTGCACTCTGCCTTTGCCTACCTGCAATCACAGCCTCCAATTATCTGCTCTAACGAGTCCCCAGGGAGCCTTTGTCAGTAACTGCCCTCAGTGGGGCTCCTTAAGGCTTCCAGGAAGTTTGGGTTGTGCTTCTCATTTCTTGAGCACTTTCTTCAATCTTCTCTCAGTATCTGAGGCTCATGGACTCAGCAGCAAATACCCCATGGGGCTCCTTGGAAACAGAAAGCCTTAACAAGGAATTTATCTCTTTGCAATTTCCTTCAAGACTTAAAGCCTTGTACAGCTACCTGGGGAGGTTTTGTGGTGTAGTTAATGACAATTTTTTCAAAGTGCATCTAATGAAAATGCTTTCTTGATTGTAAAGGATGTATTTTATGAGTGTTCAGTTTGCAGAGGAGGTGATGGAAGCATTCTCCAAGGGATACTGAGGCCGAGTGTCTCCTCAGGAGGTCTGGCCAGGTCAGGAAAAGCAGTCCCGTGATGTCCATCCCTGTATGGACAGCTTTGCTCCTCACCTCCCCAACCCCACCAGGTCTGACCTCACCCACCTGGGACTGACATCACTGTTCCTTGCATCAGACTTCTCCACTCCAGTCTGGATGTGACAGCTCCATTGCACCATCTCCCACCTGCTCTCCTCAGAGACCTGGCTGCTCACAGCCACAGGGGAATTCTGCCTGTTCTTCAGAAAAGAAAAGTAAAGCACAGTCAGTTTTCATAAACAAGAAAACACTGTGTAATCATATGCAAAGTACAAACTGCCTCTAATGAGGTTGCCTTTCTACAAGGGATAATCTTAGGAGAAATAGTTGAGGTAGGTAGATACACAAAGATAGATATAAACATAATTAAAGAGCTGGCTGAGGAGACAATGAGACTACTGAGAGACAGGCAAGGTTTTACTCCCTGAGGGTGAAAGAGCAGCAGAGGTGAGAGGTACCTGGATGAACAAAGAGTAAAGGGAGGAGAAAACTGGAGAATGATGGAGAGGGCCTTTTCCTAGACAGTCTGCATCTGAAAAGATGACTTTGCAAATGACCATTGTATCAGGACAAGTGTAAGTATAGGAAAGATTAGAGAAACAAAATACGCCATATAACAGACAAAATAGTTGTAGTGAAGTCACAAGGGAAGACTGAGATTTCTTTGGAATGTCGCCTTTGAAAGGTGACAGGCTTGGCAGAGCTCTCTTGTGAGTGAGGACAAGCCAATGTTGCCCCCATCTTTGAAAGAGGCCCAGCCCAGGGACCCACAGGCTGTACAAGCTCCCTGGGGTGATTAGTGTGCCATCAATGAGAGTCCTCTTGGGTGACATTTCTGGGCCCCTGAAAGAGAAGAATGTGTCCAAAAGCAGTCAGCGCGGACTTGCCGAGGGTAAATCATGCCTCAGTGAGGAAGTGGTGACAGCAGGGAAAGCTCTCGGGTTTCCTGTGTCCATGGAAGTCGGTCAGATGTTGGTACAGTCAGACCAGCTGCAGCTTTCTTGTCCTGCTCCAGGCAGGGTTGCTCAGATGCAGGGCTACTTGACAGGTATCCCCAAACAGCCCAGATCATTTCCTTTGCTTAACCATTCATCCCCATTGCACTATTTTCCCACGTCTCAAGTCCCACTCTTTAACCAACTTCATCCTCTCCCTTGCAAAAAGTCAACCCCTTTTCACCATTTCCCCACTGGCGACGCATTTCCTCACTTTGCTCCCACCTTTGGCGTTTCTGAGATGGTATCACAGTGCTTTCTACCTTGATTAGCAACTCCATTACACCAGTACTCTCTTCTTATCTGTGGTGTCCTGCACCTTCTACAATGATGGTCTTGCTAGAGGCACCCTGATTCAAGATGAATGTCAGCACATGTACTTTCAATGCGTGACTGCTGGAGCTTATGTCCAGAGGGACCTTGACACACCTGTGGATTTGGCCATCAGGAACCTGAAGGTTTAGAAGAGAGAGGTGCACAACAACTCCATGCAGCCGCACGGGCAGTGACCACACCAGCTAAGGGGCGCCCTGACGAGAGGGGCCTTTGAGTCACGATGGATGCCCTATGAGCCAGTGGGCTTTGTGTTTCAAAAGGAAAATGGAGAGACTGGAGAGGGTCCAGAGGAGGTCTGACAAGATGGTGAGGACCCTAAAGCTTGAGCTGTGAGGAGAGTCTGAGGGAACTGAGTGTCTCTAGTCTGCAGAAGGGGAGGCGTGGGGTGACCTGTGTAAGAGCCTGCACCCACCTGGAGAGGTGACAGAGCCAAGCTCTCTTCTGCAGTGGCCATGTATATGACGGAGGCCACAGCCACAAACTGCCTCTTGGGAGCTTTAGACAGAGCATTAGAAAAATAAAATGGACTGGGAGGAGCATTGCTGTGATGTCCACCTGTCCTGGTTCCAGCAGGGATAGGATTAATTGTCCCCAGGCTCTGGCATGGACACAGCCATTCCATCCCAGGTGAGCCATGGCCAGTCTGTAGCCAGGACCTGGCCAGGGGAGGGGGCAGGAAGTCACCACTTGGGAGAGAGATGGGGAGTCCCAGGTTGGTGGGTGAGCGGTGGTACCGTAATGGTGTTTGTACACCCCCTCTGTCAGTGTTACTGCTGATGTTTTCCTGTTCCCTTTGCTGTTCTGTTAAACTGCCTTTGTCCCAACCCATGAGTTTTGCCTTTTTCTTCCGATTCTCCCCGTGGTGGTGGGCGTTGAGAGAATGACCGCATGGTTCTTTGTTACCGTCTCAGGCTAAACCATGAAAGGTCTTTTCGGTGCCCAACATGGGGCTCGAAGGGTTGAGATAACGACAGATCTGACCAGAGCGTGCTAAAACGAATTTGTTACAGCATTTATTCTATTAGTTACATAGTCATTGGTCACCATGTAGTTTGCTTGTTCTCACGGCTGGGATATGTAAATTCCATATGCCCTATTCACTCCCTGTGACGATGTTTACCACCTCTGGGACAGGGATCGGGATTATCGTGTTGCCGTCCTGTGTGATATCAACAAATGACATGATGAAATCACTGTTCAAATGGTTATATTGGGGTGTTTATGAGGCATTTGTTGCCCTGCCTCTACCTCGGGTGCTGTGTCTCAGAATTTATTAATAATCAGACTCATCTATGTGGGAAAAGGAGGGGATACTTTCTTCAGCTCTTTCGCCTCCCTTTTCTCCTTTGGGCCAGATTCAACAACTTTTCATTATTTTGAATATCCTTGGGATGCTCAAGCCAGCCTGGTCCTATTGGTCCTGTTGCTGGGTCTCCTGAATGTGCTCCAGGTCTCGTTTAGGGTTTAACAGCTATTTCAGAGTCCCACCCAGAGATCTGGCCCAGGGCTGGATAGTCACGGGTGGCACAGCATGTGGGAGAATAAGGGCAGGTATCTAGAGAGCTTCTCACCTCTAGACCCTGATGAAGTGGCAGAATATTTGAAAGGAATTGGCTGTGGCTATTCCAGAGAGGCACAACTCACCGCACTGTGCTGGGCCCTGGCCAGTATCTACCAAACACTGCTCGATATTATGCAGCACCCTCAGGGGAACGAGACGGAAACCAGATTGACAGACACTGTGAAGGGGTCATGGACAAGGCGATTGGTAAAAAGACACAAGCCCTCAGCCTCTGGAGGTGACTCCTGTCAGGCGTGAGGGAAAGGTATCCCTTCGGTGAAGATGTCGTCTTTCATCCAATCAAGTGGCCCACCATGGAGAGAGGTATCCAGTACCCGAGAGAATTAGCCATGCGGGAGATGATTCATTATGACCTGGACAACGAGCAGTTACCCACAGATCCCGATGAGGTCCAATGCACAAGGCCCATGTGTTGGAAGTTTGTATGGAGCGCAACATCATCATAAGCCAACTCATTGGCATTGATGGAATGGAAAAGCGAAGAGGGACTAACGGTGGATGAAGTGGCTGCCTGACTCTGGCAATACAAAGAAAGTCTCTCTTCCCCCTTCATCTCCACAGAGCTATGGAGAATTGCTAATGCGCTCTTCTCAGTCCCTCTGGCAGCAGGGGGCAGGCCACAGTTTGCTTTCACCTGGAGAGGCTTCCAATGCCCCTGGAATTGACTGCCCCAGATCTGGAAACACAGCTCCACCATTGGCTGTGGGCTGATCCAGACTGCACTTGAACAGGGTGAAGCTCCGGAACACCATCAGTACACTGACGACACCTTTGTACGGGGCAACTCCGTAGAAGAATTTTTTGAGAAAGGCAGGAAAATAATCCAAATCCCTATGGAAGTTGGTTTTGCCATAAAACAAAGTAAGGTCAAGAGACGTGTGCAGGAGATCCAGTTTTTAGGAATAAAATGGCAAGACGGACACCATCAGATTCCAAGGGATGTGATCAACAAAACAGCAGCTATGTCTCCACCAACTAGAAAAAAGGAAACACAAGCTTTCTTAGGTATTGTGGGTTTTTTGAGGATGCATACCCCAGATTACAGTCTGATTGTGAGCCCTCCGTACCAAGTGACCCAGAAGAAGAATGATTTTAAATTGGGGCCCTGATCAACAACAAGCTTTTGAACAAATTAAAGCAGAAATAGTCCATGAAGTAGCCCTGAAGTAGCCCTTGGGCCAGTCCAGGCAAGAGAAAATATTAAAAAAGCGCTCTAAACCACAGCCGGGGAGAACGGCCCCACCCGGAGCCTCTGGCAGAAAGCACCAGGGGAGACTCGCGGTCGACCCCTGGGATTCTGGAGTTGGGGATACAGAGGATCTGAAGCCCACTCTACTTCTACCAAAAAAGAGATATTGGCAGCGTAGGAAGGGGTTCCAGCTGCTCCAGAAGTGGTTGGTAGAGAAGCATAGCTCCCCTTAGCACCTCGACTGCCGGTGCCGGGCTGGATGTTCAAAGAAAGGGTCCCTGCCACACATCATGCAACTGATGCCACGTGGAGAAAGTGGATTGCACTGATCACGCAGCTAACTCAAATGGGAAACCCCAGTCACCCAGGAACTCTGGAAGTGGTCATGGACTGGCCAGAAGGCAAGGATTTCTAACGTCACCAGGCGAAGAGGTGACACATGTGGAAGAGGCCCCGCCGTAGAATAAACTACCAGAAAATGAGATGTGCCCTGTTCCCTGATGGGTCCTGCCGGACTGTGGGAAAGCATCGAAACTGGAAGGCTGCCGTGTGGAGTCCTACATGACAAGCTGCGGAAGCCACTGAAGGACAAGGTGAGTCGAGCCAGTTTGCGGAGGTGAACACCATCCAGCTGGCCTCATACATTGCCTGAGAGAGAAATGGCCAGTACCTTATCTCTATACGGACTCATGGATGGTGGCAAATGCCCTAGTGGGGGTGGTTACGGCAGTGGAAGCAGAGCAACTGGCAGCACAGAGGCAAACCCATCTGGGCTGCTGAACTGCAGCAAGATATTGCTGCCCGGATAGAGAATCTGGTTGTGAAAGTACGTCACGTAGATGCCCATGTACCCAAGAGCCAGGCCACTGAGGAACACCAGAACAACCAGCAGGTGGATCTGGCTGCTAAGATTGCAGTGGCTCAGGTGGATCTGCAGTGGCAGCATAAGGGTGAATCACTCATAGCTCGATGGGCCCATGACTCCTCAGGCCATTAAGGAAGCAACGCCACATATAGATGCGCTCGCGACCAAGGGGTGGGCTTGACCATGGACACTATTGCACAGGTCACCCATGAATGTGAGACATGAGTTGCAATCAAGCAAGCCAAGCAATCAAAGGCTCTAGGGTATGGAGGATGATGGCTGAAATACAAATAGGGGGAGGCCTGGCAGATGGATTCTATCACACTCCCACAAACCCGTCAAAGCAAGCGCCATGTGCTCACAGTGGTGGAAGCAACCACTGGATGGCTGGAAACATACCCTGTGCCCCATGTCACTGCCCAGAACACCATCCTGAGCCTTGAAAAGCAAGTCCTGTGGCGACATGGCACCCCAGAGAGAACCGAGTCGGACAACGGGACTCATTTCCAAAACAGCCTCATTGACACCTGGGCCAAAGAGCACGGCATTGAGTGGGCCTATCGCATCCTCCATCACACACCAGCCTCTGGGAAGATCGAACGGTACAATGGACTGTTAAAACCTGCACTGAGAGCAATGGGTGGTGGGACTTTAATGTGGATTTAATGTGGATACACATTTAGCAAAGGTCACCTGGCTAATTAACACCAGGGGATCTGCCAACTGAGATGGCCCTTCCCCATGAAACCTTCCATGTGGTGTGGAGGCAGATAAAGTCCCCGTAGTACACAGGAAGAATATGTCAGGGAAGACCGTCGGGGTTAGTCCTGCCTGGGTCAAGGGCAAACCCATCCGTGGGACTGCTTTCGCTCAAGGACCTGGATGCACTCAGTGGGTGATGCGGAAGGACGGGGAAGTTCGATGTGTACCTCATGGGGACCTGATTTTGGTTAAGAATAGCCAATGAATGAAACTGTATGATGTTAATTGCTAGATGACCCTGCCGCTGTACACCCTCATTTCTATAACTGCTCTTGGTTGCACTACAGCAAGAATCACCCAAACTAATGGACTCTGATGAAAAATCAAGTAAAGTGCAGCGGTGACGGCATCAGAACTGACCTCAGCAGCTGGCACCCAGCAACTTCGTCGAGATCTACATCTTCAACCCATGGACCGTGGCCTTAAACATCAGCACCTACAGCTACAAAACGTTCTCCCTGATCCTGGCACCAGCCATTCCCAAGGATGTCATGGCCTTTAGGGGGTTAGTTGAGATTTTGCACCCACAGCTCCCCGCCTGCACCCACGGGCCCCAGGGCACCCCTTCACCAGCTCCCTCTCCCCAAAGCCCCCCGCAGCCTCCCCCGCAGCCTGCGCTGCGCACTCCACGGGTCGCCCCGAGTCGGGGACAGGGCCACTACCAGCAGCAGGAATGGCAGCAGGGAAAGGAGGGCTTTGCTCGGGGCTTCGTCTCTGCTCGTGGCCCAGGGGAAAACCAGGCAGGAGGAGAAGCAAAGCCCTGAGTGTGAGGACTTGAAAGGTTCAAGATTTTGCCTCTTGCGTCTCTGTGGCCTGATCCCGGCTCGTGCCCCGTGAGTCCCTTCCCTTTCCCTCCAGCAGGAAGGGGAGCAGAAGGTTTCCTGCTGCTTTGACGGCATCACGGCAGGGGTGGGTCACCTCAGAGCTCAGGCTTCTGCTGGGGACCCCGTTGCTGCTGGGGACACCGCTCTCCAGCAGCCCATGAACCCCGCTGCTGCCCAGTGCCGTCCCCTGCGTCAGCGGGACCCCTCTGTGCACAGGGACCCCCTGCCCCCGGGGCGGCCGTGCCAGCACCCCCAGCCCCCTCCAGCCCCGGGAACCCCCAGCGAGTGGAAACCACAGCTCTGCAAACGCCGCGGGTGCCCAAGGAAACACAGAGAGAGCTTGGGTCTGAAAAACATACATACAACTCTTTATGAACAACAAAACAACTTTCAACAACTGTTTACAACACAACAACAACAACTCTGTAAAACTATTAACAAAAAAAAAAAAAAAAACCCAACCCTGTAAAACTATCAACAAAACACCAACTCTCTAGAACTATTTGCAGCGCTTCCTCTTCATCACTCCTCTTCCTCGCCGTCGGTCCCCACAGCTCTGCTGGCCCTGGAAGCAAAGCAAGTGGCAGGGCCGTTTGGCTAACGAGCAGCGCCTTGCCCAGCAGAGCTGGGGCTTCCTGAGCCGGCTCAGCGGCAGCAGCTGCTTGGGCTGGGGCTTGCCCCTGACGGGCATTCGATGGCCACAGCCCTGGGACACGCTGGGGAGAGCGGGACTCTGCCGCCAGCACTGAGCCCCGTCTGGGCTCCGGCTTAGACTTGGGTGTCCCGGCCCCGAGAACCCGCTCCCGTCCCAAAGCGGACAGGGGCTCAGGGCAGCGCGGGGGCGGTGGTTGTGCCGCCAGGACGAGGGCACCGGGCACCGTGTCCCTGCAGCGGGGACCCCCCAGCCCCAGCCCGGTGGCAGGAGACCCTCCCTCCCTGCGGGCAGTGGGTGGGGAGCACGTGCCTGTGCTGCTGGTGGGGGGTCTACATCCATTGCCTCCTCCTCCTCATCCACCTCCATCTGCTCCTGCTCATCCTCATCGATCTCCATTGCCAGCTCCAGGTCGATCCACTCTTTTACACTTTGGGCAGCTGCCTCTGCAGACTCAAGGGCAACTTGGCACATCCTAAGCCCAGAGGCAAGCAGAAAAGTGCATTGGTCCTGCCCTGGCCAGCCAAGAGGACCCGTGGAAGAGGGGTCTCAGCCCCCCTGCCCGTCTCACCACCCGGGGAGGGCCGTGGGGTGATGGGACCCCTGGGCATTTCCCCAGTAGGAGCTGGCTGGACCTGGGTGACTCCTTGGCCACCAGCACCCACCAGCAGTCGAGGGCCACCGCTTGCAGCTGGAGGAACCTGATCTTCTTCTCCTTCCTGAGTTTGGGGTGTGCCAAGGTCTTCTGGATCTACCGGAGCAGAGAGGGCAGGAGTAAGCGGCCCTGCTCCCTGCTCCGCGGGGCCCGGGCCCTGGTGCCTGGGTGCCCAGAAGCTCCTTACTCTGTGGAGGCAGCCTTTGGGCTCGGCGCTGCTCTGGGGGCAGGGCTCGGCTCCCCCGGCTCCAGCCTGGAAAGGGGCAGAGGGGAGCACCTGGCTCAGGCTCTGGGCAGCACCCGGCTGCTTCTGGCAAGCATCCCTGCGGCACACCAGCCCGGGGTGCCCTGGGCTCCCCCGGGGACGTGTCCCCACACACGGGGCTGCTCCGTCCCAGCAGGGCACGAGCAACCCAGAAGGGCTTCTGCCAGCCCCTGGCCTTGCAGGGCTGGGGGCAGAGGGCAAGCCCAGCTCCCGGCCCCCCGCGCTGCCCAGAGCAGGGTCCCCACCCCATTGCACCCCATCCCTGCGGAGCCTTCTCCGTCCTGCCTGGGCAGTGGGGGGTGCCCAGCTCCATGGAGTGGGGCCGTACCTCTGCCAGGGCAAGCAACTTCTTCCTGAGGGCCTTCATGATTCCAAGAGTGCAAAAGAGAGGGAGGAAGGTGGCTTTGAGAGCAGGAGGGAAGGAAAGGGCTGGGTTATGCGTTCAAGGTGTCAGGAGCAGGGCAGAAAGGCTGTGGGGCACAGGGCAGAAGGGTGCGTTGTGCCTGTCACCAGGCACTGGCAGTTGCAGATGGAACACGAGCCATGGTAACGGGATGCACAGTGGGGATGGGGACGAGCCCCCTTAAAGGGGGGGCAGCTCAATACATACACCCCCCAAAGTTAATAATCCCAACACATTTCACTTCCTTCCTGTCCTAAGCACTTCTTCCCAACCATCTCGTCGTGCCTGGCAGCCTCCACACCCCTCAGAAAAGCGTCTCTCCAGCTATTCCATGCAGAGCTGAAGCTCACCTCCCCTTTCATGGACACCCCTTTCTGGTCTCTGCTCTCGCTCGTCATCTCTACAGCCCGTGGTGCTGAGCAGTGCCCATGGACCTTTCCCGAGTGAGAAGCACATCATTGCAGGCCATTCTCTTTTGCAGGGCTACCTGGGATGTCTGTCCCCTCCCGCTCGAAGGCTGGAATAGCATCGCCCATCTCTGCCATGGCAGCAGACCTAGTTACGAGAGCTCTTGGCGATCCTGATGGATTATTGCCAGGGCAGGAATGCCCATGGGACCTGGTGGAAGCCAGTTTCCCAGATATTTAACAAGTGGGTTTTGCCCAGAGCGTTGCAGACTGTCTGCGGGACGCTGGGGCAAGTGGTGCCCGTCCTTCCCAAAGAGGTCTGGATGTACGGAAATGCCAAGGAAAAACCCAGCCCCTCCTCATGGACAAGCGCCAGCCCAGTCTCCAGGCAGCACCTGCCGGGCCTTCGAGCCCTTGAGGCTTCAGTGCGGGGCTCTGGTCAAGCTGCTTCCAGCTGGGTGTGGAAAGGCCTCCCCCATTTCATCAATCCCTGGCAATATTTCAGGGAAGCCTCCTCTGCCGCTGCCCAGTTTGACTGTGCGGCAGCTCCGATGCTGTGTCAGACGCTCACCTGGGGCTGCCCAGGAGGGTCCCAGGAGGTGACAGCCCACACCGCTGCTCACCTCCATCCCTGGCAGAGGGAACACATCCCGACGGCTCCGGCCACTTTCTGCACAAGCTGTTACCGCTTTCCTTTTGAAATGGGGAGTTTTCCAACTCTGCAGCCCCACGAGATGGGGGGTGATGGGCACAAGGACACTTTGGGGCTCCCTGTAGGGCTGCCCACATTCTCTGCATTCCTCGTCCAGTCAAACGGGTCCCCTTCTTGCTCTCTCATCTCAGGGGACACCAAACCCAGGAATTAGAGCTCTGCAACGGTTTCATGCCGCAGTTGTTCCATCTGCAGGTTCTCAAGGGCCAGTCTTAATGGTTCTTTCAGCACAGAGACTTCACCTCATTATCCAAGTTCCACAGTGCCGTGACGTGTCCTGGCACTCAGGATGATCCGTTCCATAACCTTCCCAGGTACCGAGGTCAGACTGACAGGCCTGTAGTTCCCCGAACCCTCTTTGTTGCCCTTCCTCTGGATGGGCATCACGTTTGCAAACCTCCAGTCACCTGGGACTTCCCGTTTAGCCAGGACTGCTGGTAGATGATGGACAGTGGATTGGTGGGAACATCTGCCATCTCCCTCAGTACCCTCGGGTGGATCCCATCTGGCTCCATAGACGTGTGTGTCCAAGTGCTGTGTTAGCTCACTCACCATTTCCCCTTGAATTATGGGGGATTTTTTATTGTCCTTAACATCCAAAGCCAGATTAAGTTCTAGTGGGGGTTTTGGCCTTTCTGATTTTCTCCCCACAGAGCCTCACAAGATCTTTGTAGTCCCCGTGAGGTCCCTGCCCCTTCTTCCAATGGCCACAAACTCTCCTTTTCTCCCCGAGTTGCGACCAGAGCTCTCTGTTCAGCCAGGCCGGTCTGGTGAGAGAGGTGAGAGAGGGCAAGTGAGAGAAATCTCCTTGGGATGGTGGGGGCTGTTCCTGGCGTCACACACAGCAATGTCAGGGCTCTGACAGGGCTGTTCAGAGACACGAGTCCTTCCCTGGCACAGGCAGAGGCCCTGCAGCCCCTCAGCCCTGTGGGGTGTCTCCTGCTCTGCACCTCTCTGAGATGCCCCATGGCTGAGGAATGGACACAGGGACCTCAGTTCAAGGAAGCCCATCCCAGTGCTGCATCCAGGGAGTTTCCCAGGGGATGTTACCCTCAAAGCGAAGTGACCTCTAGACACTGTCTGTCCCACAGACCTTAGACGAACCCGCAGGAACAGCTGATGGTGTCTGTGCTCACTCAGGATAATCTCACCACACACACAATGTACATGCTGACATCTCATCCTGACAATGCAGACATGGACTTCTTTAGAGGGCCAACCAGCCTCTCTGAGTTGGCATAAGAGGCCTGTTCCAGAAATGGTGGTTGTTACTGGCTGGGTATGTGGTGATTGCCCTGGAGCATCTTCCCTGGGGTGCCCAGCACAGACAGGCCCAGCGAAGAACCTGCTGCGTGGGTCCTTCAGGTCTTTCCCAGGAGTCCTGGCTGAGCAAGGAAACTGCTGCTTTCCCCAACCCTGCACACACACACAGTTTAGCTGCACACTGGTGTTTTCATTTGCAGGGGCAATTCCCATGGCACGTTCTCGAGTGCAACTCTGGAAGAAGACCTAAGCCTTCATGCCCTGCCCTGAGGACATCCCCTGGTATGATGGAGGTGCTGTTCGGGAGTTCGGCTCTATCAGAGAAGAACCCAGTGGCTGTCCCTGCCAGTGGTTCCTGGGCTGCAGTGGTTCCTATGATCTGCAAGAGCACGCACAGCCTTAGAGCAAGGCGAGGGCTCAGAAGGAGAGCGTGGGTGAGAAAAGAGAATAAGTTGGGAAAGACCAAGGCTGGTGCTCCCTGACAGTGCTGCAGTGCTGGGACTCTTTCCCCTGCACCTCTGCTCACAGGCATTGCTCTGCACCTCCAGAGAAGGACTCAAAGGAAAGATCTTGAGCAAACAAGATGCTGCAAGTTTCTTTAATTTGTTTAATCATACAGTGAGCATGGAGCCATCTTTACACAGTCTGTGCGTCCCTCAAATTACAAATTTGGACAAATGCACAATTAGAAACAGCACAAATAATGACATTCCTTTGTAGACAATATTATACAGAGTAAATCAATGTAAAAAACAACCCCAAACCCATGGCCAAATAAAAAAAAACACAGAAGATGGGCTTGACATACAATGAAACACGTAATGAGGGATTTGCAGAAAAAGAAATTTTACTGCCTCTGAAAATCCATCTGGCAGCACAGAGTACCTGGGGAGAGTGAAAAAAGGGAGTTTTGAGAAGGCTTTTTTTTTTTTAAATCCCCCCCGAATGAGACTGTCCCCTCATCCTGCAGAGAAAATTGCTACGAAGGTTTTGGAGACACTGGAGGCGGCCATGCAGATCTGAGGATGAGGCATTTATTTTATATATCGATATTTATTTATTTTTTTTTAAAGGAGAAATGGTTAAAATAAATAATAAAAGAATGCCTTTTCTGAAATAAAAGCATGGGCAGCACTGGGGTGCATTGGGGAGGTGTGATTTTGGAGGGGGTGTCCTGGGGGGTCTCCAAATGAGGAGGTTGGATCATGGAGGCTTCGTGGGTCTTAGGGGAAAGGAGAGGGCACCCCAAATCCCCGTGGAGATTTATTTTAGGGGGCTCCCCCCATCAGCTTGGGGGAAGCAGAATGTGGGACCCACCCCCGAGTTTGGGGGGTACACTCTGTTTTTCTAGCAGACTCAGCTGAGGCAACACTCAGCTCCCAGAGGGGCTCAGTAAACCCCAAAATTGGGACCGAGGGGGGCTCAGCTGGGGGGGGGGGGGGGCAGAGAGGTGGGTGCACCCCCATTACTTAGGGCACCACTGATCATTCAGGGCACACCGTTTCCACCTGCCAGCCTTCCCTATCCCCTACAGGGCAGCCCATGTCCCCCTGACACCAAATAAGCCCCCCCCAAACCTGCAGAGCACCCCACATCCCCACCACCGCACCCCAGGGCCCCCCTGCTCCCCAAAACCCCTTTTATGCCCCCAGAATACAACAGTGTCCGCCTGTGAGAAACACTGGCTCACGATTAGAATTTCATAGAGAACAAAGTCGACGAAGCAAAGATAAAAAAGTTAAAAATTTATTACACGAAACAGCGCTGAATCGGGTGCATCTCAAAGCAGAGGCACACCCCCTCTTTCCAGTTCTCAGGTTCTTCTACCTTATCCCGGCTGCTTAAGTTTCTGTCTCTCTTCTCATCAGTTGAGAAGTTGGAGCTCACATTCTTCCCGACCGTCTAACCCAGTACAGGTGCAGTTCACCTCTTTTCACCCTGTAAGGCATAAACACACCCAGCCAAGGAATCCTTATCCTAAACACGCCCTTGATTAGGCTAAATGCTATTTCACGGTCTTTGCCGCCATCTACTGTCCGTTGTTAGTAACTAGAGGCACTCTGGTGGTCGTTTACTTCATCAGGTGGTCGTATCCTCCTCTTCATCAGTTGTCCTCTAAATGAACTCGGCCTACTTGGCAGTCTTCACAGCCCCCTTGGCAGATTTACCGTCCAAGACTGGTTTCTTTGGTCTCAATGTTACTCCCCTGTCTTTTGGGTTCCTGCGTTGAAGGTTACTTTCCAATCTGTTTCTCTTTACTTAGATTTCGTTCTGCAAAACCAGGATCCCTTGTGTGGAATAATTCCTAAAATATAATTTTTATTAAAAATTTTTTGCATTGTTCACACACTAAGGAAAGGTATAAAATGGAAACCTTTCCAGGGTGGAACACAGCAGCAGCTGGTGTGCGAGGAATCCGCTACATCGCTGACTCCCTGAACAATATTGCTTGCAAAAGCAGCACGGAGGATGTGGTGGAGTGAAGATTCCACGGCCAAGCTCTGTGATCACACAGCAGATATGGGAACAAGGTGATCCTGTGGAAGTGATAAGCGGCATGCTTGCTACCCTGAGCCAACAGTCTGCCAAATTTTGATGAAATGCTGTCCTTTGTGCAAACTTTGCTCATTATAATGTCATTATAATACCAAAACACACCTCCAGCCCGAAGGCTGCCCGCCTCCAAGGTGCGACCACTCCTCCTTGAGTCTGCGCCCTGAATTTTTCATAAACTATACCTTTAAATGCGAGGCGACGGAATTTTACATCAATCGTAATAAAGGTATTTATGACTAGAGTCATTCAAACTCCACATTGAAGGTAAAAAATAATATAAAAATAGCCCAAGAAAGGGGGGTTGCTGGGAAGACACCATGGTAAAGAAGTCGGGGAGGAGCCCGTCACGGACTGCCTCTGACTCCCGGGACCAGGCGAGGGGCTGAGCCTTTCTTCCCCCCCATAGGGACGCCTGTGGGTAAGACTTAGACTATATCGAGTACTTCCTCGGGAAGCTTAGAAATCTCTCCAGAGGGTTACCTGTGACATTTAGAGCCAGGCTGTATTGTTTGGAACTTTGTCGAGCGCTTTGTAGCGTTAACATTTTTTCTTTTACTTGCACGTGCTTCGCAGACAGTGTACTTATCACCGGCAAAGCGTAAGAACCTTTCTATCTGTTGCTTAAATAAACTGCACTGCTTAAGTAGCTAGCCGTTTGGGTTTCTCACCGAACGCGACCAAACACTAAAGTGTGGCCGTGCTGGTTCGTGAGCACGACTAGACTGAAGGTGCAGTCCACTATTAGTGTATCCGGAATCGTGACAGTTTAATATATCAAACGCGACTGGGCTGATAGTGGTGCATTGGGCATCACTCAGAATTTAAACCCAGCCGCCCCCAGCCTCCCACCTTGGTGAGGAGTGTTAGGACGCAAGGGGGTTTATTTTCGGCCAAAACTATTTTGCCTCTTCATGCAACACCTTGACAGACCAAGGGCGTTTCTGAAGATTAATTGGGTACAATTTATTAGACTCTACTGTGACAGTAATTACTAAAGTTCCCTTGTTAGTATATACATACTAACAAGAACCTATCAATTAGCTGAAGCAAAACTTAGCTCATCTCTCACACACCCTAAGGTGTCCGCCTTCCCCCTCACAGCGGCTTTGGCTGTGCCGGCGGGTGGTGAAATCCTCCCTGGGGTTGTGGGGCACAGCTGTCCCCCTCGTCCCATACCCCAGGGCCTGGCTGAGGGGAGTTCGCCCCCTCAGCTGCGGCTGCCATTTGATCGCCTCTTCCTCCCTCCAAGGGAAGGGCTCTGGTGGCGCCTTACGAGGGGCGGGGTCAGCACGGGTGCTTCAAATCCCTTTCTTTTGGTAAAACCGGATATTTCGGGTGGTTTGGGGTGTTTCTGTCTTGTTTTTAATGGTCCAAGCCAAGTGGCGTGGCCATTTTGTGGCCCTGAGGAGAAAGGGGGCAGGGGCGCTTTTCCCGCCTTTTTCGCCACCTTGGCAGGAGCGAGGGGGCGGGGCGAGTGCAGCCGCCGGCCCAATGGCGGCACAAAGAGGGGGCGTGGGCGGGATGAGAGCAGTGGGCGGGCCAATGGGCAGCAGAGTTTGCCGGGGTAGGCGGTGCTGCCGCGAGCGCGTGGGCAGAAGGGGGGTGCGCGCAGGCGCTGTCTGAAGGGCAGGTGGTGAGGGCGGTGCTGCCGGGTGGTTTTAGGGGGTGCCGGGGGGGGTCTGTGGCCCGTTTGAAGCGGGGAAAAGCGAGGAAGGGATGCGAGAGGGGCCGATGGGGACGTTGGGGTGAGGGTCACCAATTGCACGTTTTCAGCCCCTTTGATAGATTTTGTGGAGGAAAGTGCTTTTCTGCTTGGGACAGTGGAAATAATACAGTTTTTCTTGCACCCCGTTGTGGCTTTGCACCCCGTTTTCCCATTGGTTTTTTGGCTGTTTACACTTTACCTGGGCTGATAAACCGCGTGAAATCCACGGCCAAAAAATCTTATTTTTCTGCCTTTTTGAGCCATTTCAAGTTATTTTGTCCCTGGTTTGCAGGCCGTCTGCCAGCAGAAGAAGAGGCCACGTGCGACCGCCAAAGACAAGCCCCCGCCGGGGCGTCACCACCCGCAGCCCCACAGCGCCTGCGGCTCCTCCGGGGATGCCGGGACCTCCCTGTGCTGGGACTTGCCCTGAGGTGAGTGCGGAAGGTCAGCCCTCCCTTTTTCTTCCCCAAATGCCTCCTTTGGGTTCAGAAAAGCACCCTGGGGGCGTGGGGGGGCGGGTGCAGAAGGGAAGGGCAGCTGGAGGATTGCCCTTGCCCAGGTGCCTCTTGGTGGTTTTATTTGACTTTCAACCCCCAACGTTCTGTCTTTTTGGAGTCGGGGAGACCTTCCCCGGAGCCGTGAGGTTCAGAGCGGCCCCTCCTTGTGCAAAAGCCTCCGGTTTCCCCTTTTTGCCCAGGACAAACTCAAGTTCCATTGAGTTTTGTGGCCCGAGGCTTGCCCACTCCAGTCCCTCACAGCCAGCAAAATGCCTCCAGTTTTAATTTGACCTCATTTGAAGTGATCGCCCAATTAATTCTCCTAATTTAACCCCCCCAAAATCCATCCTCTTTAACCACCAGCATCCAGACCGGTGTCGTTTCTATGAAGCTGGGTCTAATGGATTTCTAGAGGAAGGACTTACAAATCCCTTTTTCCTTTGTTCTGCTGCCTTGTCCCTAAGGGCAGTTTCCCAGGGGGTCCTATTTCCTAACTCCTTGAAGAGCTGGAAGTTTGCTTTCTTAAAATGTGGCGTCCTAACTGTGCTTCTCGTGGGCTTCCAACTTGTGAAGAGAGTGAACTGCACTAGAGCATGATGACTGCAGCCCATGGACTAGGGGACTGGGGGATGGAAAGGGCCCCCGGGGTTTCGCTTTGCTCCTTTTGCTTCTAGAAAAGGCCCAACTGGCTCAATGCCCGCCTTCTGGCCCGGGGCAGCCGCAGGGGTGAAGTGGTAGCCGGAGGGTCCCTCTCCAGAGCCCTGATTTCCCTGAGAAGGGGGAAATTTTGTGGGGGATGGAGTGGTGTGTGAGGAGGAGGAGGAGGGCAAGGAAGGCTAAAGGAGGGTCTTGGCGGAAAGATTTTTATCCCCAGCGTGGTTTTGTCAGATTTTGTGGGCAGAACATCCAGGATTTTGGGGTTCTTTTGATGGAGGATGAGGCAAAAATCCACGTTGAGCCGTGGGAATGAGGGCGACCCCTGGGAAAACGGGAGGAGGGAACTGGGGGTGGGGGTGGGTGTCGCTCGGCCCCTTCTCCACAGCGTGTTTTTGGGTGGAGGGTCCCCCATATGGGCCAGAAACGCCCCCAAAGGCCCAGTGCTGTCCCAGTAAAGCACTGGTTTTGCTGACGTCACAGGCCGTTGCCGGCCTCCCGCGTTCCACACAACATTCCGAGGCGGCGGTCGCTCGCTGGCCGTGGCTGTGGCAGCTTCCTGCCGCTGTGGAGAGTGACATTCAGCAGTTGGATTGTTTTTTTGGGGAAACCCCCAAATTGTCCTGCCCGATGGGGCCCAAAAAGCCTCCAGTGGCCGAAGGGTAACGCTGGGGGTGGGAAGGGGCGGTGGAAGTTGGTGGCGGAAGACTGAGTGATGTTTTGCTGGGCAATAGGGACCGGTTTTGCCCCACCTCACCACGTTTTCCCTCTTTTTTAGCGTTTGTTGCGCCGTATCCATTCCCGACGTGCCTTCCTCCCCCTCCTCTTCCTCCCCCTTTCAGCCGCATCAATGTCGGGGAGCAGTTGCAGGCGGAGCTGCCTGCCCTGCGGGACAGATCCCTCTTGGAAGAGGAGGACGAAGGAGCCTCCCTGGTTTGGGAGCCCTGGGGTGACATGGAAAGCAAGCCCGAGCCGCAGGAGAAAGGTTTCTCTTCAGGCTTTTCTTGTGGGAAATTCCCCCTTTTCAGAGTTACTTGATAGGGCGTTTGGGTTCTCTCCCGTCTTGTCTTGGCCGCGTAGCGTTGGAGGGAAGGAGATGGCTCGTTTTTGGGAGGAAAGTGGCTAGATAAGAGCCGATGGTGCTCTCGGGAGCATCTTCCATGAGAAAAGGGGGGGTTTTGGCGGTCCCAGCTCATCTGCAGCCAGGGAGGAGTTTCTCTCTGGAGATCCCGCTCCCAAAGCTCTTGAAAGAGCCTTTTTTTTGTCCATCAGAAGACTTTTGGCCTCATCCAGAAGGAGGTAAAGCCGTTGGAGCGGGGCGGAGCTGGTTAGCGGGGAGGCTTTTAACCCAGTGACGCGCGGAAACAAACCTTACAACTCGCAGAGAGTTATAAAGCAGGTCTGTTTATTGCGGCGCCGGGTGCAAGGGGGATTTCTTCTCCAAACTTGCACACCGGTTTGTGAAACAAGCGTCTATTTATGGTGAAAAGCGTACATATTCATTAAGGTGGGCTGGGTTATTCTAATTAATTCTAAGAAAAGGCGTTACTATTGTAATTATTTCTAAGAACTCATTATCATAAGTCTCCTCCCCTTGCCGCATGCGCACTGCCGCCTGGTGGTCGTGGGCCGGGGTCTTCTGGAGGAAGGCTCGCAGTCTTCTTCACCAGGTACCTTCACCTTTGTCCCAGAAAGCTTGGGTTGGCCGGATCCCAAACCGCAAAACTAGTCCCGACCAGATGGACACCTTTCCCAGACAGTTGGGTCCCTCCTTAGCATGCAGGCTGCTCCCGCTATCTTATACACAAGGCCATTTCTTTATCTTGGAATGCTGGGCTCCGAGCTTTGTTCTTTCCCAGGCTGTACTAAATTCACACTAACAACCTTTAACCATTCGTTTTCTGAATCAAGTCCCCCCTTTTCTTTCACCTTTGTAAATTCTTTTACAATTGCCTGTAACACACTCTCCCTCTCCATCTGATTTCTAAAATACTTCCCAGATTTCACTCGTTCACGGAGCTGATGCTTCTTCCATTGAATGTATTCGTCTTTGGCCCCCCTGGTACAACACATAAGACATCTAATTAATGCACACACTAAAGTTCCTAACGTAAGTATTGCTACTAGAAGGAGAAACAGTCGCTTAAGCCAAGCCAAGTTAGGTAACCACGAGGTTAACTTTTCCCAAAGGTCGGAAAACCCGAATGTGGTGTCATCTTGCGCAGTCAGATGCAAAATCTGAGTTTTAGCTATGAGATTTTGTAAGTCTTTCTCTATTCTTCCGTTTTGGTTTACATATGAGCAACAGCTTTGATTAATCACTGCACATAAGCCTCCCTCTTTCCAAGTTAATAAGTCTAATGCCATTCTGTTTTGTCCCACCACATTTGCTAATGACTGGACTTCTTGTTGAAGTGCCCGTATAGCATCGATTGTAGATTTCTCAAGCACTTCTATAGTGGCCGATATGTTTACAATTGCTTTCTCCAATTCACTGACGCCCAGGAACGGTATAAGCCACCTTACAAAGCTATGGGATCTTGTTCCCCTCGTCACTAGAGGGTTTTCTACTCCCCGAATTCTCCTCCAAGGTGTTCTCAACATACCTGAGGGGATTTCAGACTGATTAAACACCGTATCCTGGCTAGTTAGATAGCCTATCGTGCAAGTTCCCTTCCATCCTGCGGGCAGCTGTTTTCTGCTATATCCATCTCCACACAACCACCAATACCCTTGAGGTAACTTACAGGGTCCAATAGTTGCTGTCAACTTCGCACCTAAAAACTTTCCTGCCTGATACCATCCATACTCCCACGAATATCCTTCTCCTTCAGAAACACCACTACTTTTATATGCAACTAGTTGGGTTTTGTCGCAAAAGTCAATATACGTTGCCTTTATCCCTGTTAGATCCCAATTCCCCACATCAACAGTTGTCTTATTAATCCAGAACTTGCTCCATCCCCAGGCTATTGTCTTATTCACCGGCCCCCTGTGTCTATATTCCCCGTGTTCCCAGGTACAATTGTTACTGCTAATTAATACCACAAGCTCTTCTTTCAATAGTTGTAAATCAAATCTGGGTCCTAAGGGGTAGACATTATCATCGTATTCACAATATCCATTCAACTCATTTCCCCCTTTTGCCCCAAATTTGGGCCAGGTTCCGTTGGCATAGTTCCAATTGCTTGCTGCCACCCCATATAGAGGTAATTTCATTTCTCCTTTAGGTAAGGTGGTACATACCCAACAATCTGACAGATTAGTAGCTTTCACCAATGTTTCCAGACTTCGTGTATATGTATTCGTATCCCATGTCCCTCCCCCCGAAATACAAAGTCCCGGCATGTTGACGACTATCAATGTTACTAATGTCCATCTTTTCGTTGGAGGCGAAGCTTCAGGGGTCCGGTCTGCGTTGATGTCCATGGGGTTCTGGAGCTCTCTTGACGCGAGTCCAATGGATCCAAGCGGCTTGTTCCTTAATCTTTATGGCCGTGTGAGTGGTCAGCAGTACCTGGAAGGGACCTTCCCACTTTGGCCTCAGTGGTGAATCTGTAAAAGACTTAACATATACATAATAACCACCATGGTTGAGCCGGGACCTGCTGGTCAAACTAAGGGGTAAGATGGGGCTACACAGGATATGGAAGAAGGGACAGGCAACCTGGGAAGAGTATAGGGATGTTGCCCGGCTGTGTAGGAATAAGGTCAGGGAGGCCAAGGCACAGCTAGAATTGGACTTGGCAAGGGACATAAAGAAAAACAAGAAAGGCTTCTACAAGTACATTAACCAGAAAAGGAAGGTTAAAGAAAATGTACCCCCCCTAATGAGCAGCAATGGGGAACTTGTATCAATGGAGGAAGAGAAGGCAGAAGTTCTCAATAATTTTTTTGCCTCAGTCTTCACTGGCAACCCCTCTCCTCCTAGCTCTTGTATTGATGGCCCACAAGTTGAGGATCCAGGTGACAAAGTCCATCCCACTATAACTGAAGGCATGGTACGTGATCACCTAAGGAATCTAAAGACATACAAGTCCATGGGACCTGATGAAATCCATCCCAGAGTCCTGAAGGAACTGGCTGATGAAGTTGCAAAACCACTTTCCATGATATTCGAAAAGTCATGGCAGTCAGGTGAAGTCCCTGCAGACTGGAAGAAAGGAAACATCACACCCATTTTTAAAAAGGGAAGAAAGGAGGATCCTGGGAACTACCGACCTGTCAGCCTCACCTCTGTGCCTGGGAAGATCATGGAACAGATCCTTCTGGATGCCATGCTTGGGCACATGGAGGACAGGGGGATGATTCAGGACAGCCAACATGGCTTTACTAGGGGCAAGTCCTGCCTGACTAACCTAGTGGCCTTCTATGATGAAGTGACTAGGTCAGTAGACAAGGGGCGACCTATGGATGTAATCTATCTGGACTTCTGTAAGGCCTTTGACACAGTTCCTCACAACATTCTACTTGCCAAATTGGAGGGATACGGATTTGATGGGTGGACGGTTCGGTGGATAAGGAATTGGCTGAATGGTCGCACCCAGAGGGTGGTACTCAATGGCTTTAAGTCCAGATGGAGAGCAGTGACTAGTGGTCCGTCCTGGGACCAGTACTGTTTAACATTTTTATCAAAGACATAAACAGAGGGATTGAGAGCACCATCAGCAAGTTTGCAGATGACACCAAGCTGTGTGGTCTTGTCGATACACTGGAGGGACGGGATGTCATTCAGGGGGACCTGGACAGGCTGGAGAGGTGGGCCCAGATGAACCTCATGAGGTTCAACAAAAGCAAGTGCAGGATTCTGCACCTGGGAAGAAACAATCCTCAGTATAAATACAGCCTGGGGGATGGGGTATTAGAAAGCAGCCCTGAGGAAAGGGACTTGGGGGTGCTGATGGACGAGAAGCTGGACGTGAGCAGGCAATGTGCTCTCGCAGCCCAAAAGGCAATCACATCCTGGGCTGCATCAAAAGAAGTGTTGCCAGCAGATCCAGAGAGGTGATTCTGCCACTTTGCTCTGGTGAGACCTCACCTGGAGTACTGTGTGCAGGTCTGGAGCCCTCAATATAGAAAGGACACGGACCTGATGGAGCGGGTCCAGAGGAGGGCCACCAAAATGATCAGGGGGTTGGAGCACCTCTCCTATGAGGACAGACTGAGGGAGCTGGGGTTGTTTAGCTTGGAGAAAAGGAGGCTCCGGGGAGACCTCATAGCGGCCTTCCAGTACCTGAGGGGGGCTACAGGAAGGCTGGGGAGGGTCTGTTTACAAAGGCCTGCAGCGACAGGACGAGGGGCAATGGTTTTAAGCTGGAGAAGGGGAGATTTAGATTGGATATTAGGAAAAAGTTCTTTACCATGAGGGTGCTGGAACACTGGAACAGGTTGCCCAGGGAGGTGGTTGAGGCCCCTTCCCTTGAGATATTCAAGGTGAAGCTCGACGAGGCCCTGGGCAACCTGGTCTAGTTGGGGGTGTCCCTGCTGACTGCGGGGAGGTCGGACTAGATGACCTTTGGAGGTCCCTTCTGGCCTGGACCAATCTATGAATCTATGAATCTATAATCCCCAGGTTCGATCTCGTGTACTGGTCCATCCAGCCCACGAGCTCTTGTTCCCAGAACCAGTTTTTCTACCTCTCGGAGCTGTTTTTGTAAATTTATCAGGTAATCTGTCAATATTTCATTCCCCAACTCTGTGGATATCCCATCCTGTACACTATATGGTCTCCCATACAGTATTTCAAAGGGGCTCAAACCTTCTTTGGTTCTGGGTTTTGTTCTTATCCTGAGAAGGGCTAATGGTAATGACTGAGGCCAGGCCAAGTTAGCTTCCTGGCCTAATTTCACAATCTGCGTTTTGATCAAGTGATTCATCTTTTCTACCTGACCACTCAATCGTGGGTTGTATGGGGTGTGAAGTTGCCAGTCTATACCCAATAATCTGCTTACTTTCGAAACAACCCTTGCAGTGAAATGAGATCCTTGGTCCGAGGAAATTACTGCGGGAACCCCAAATCTCGGTATAATTTCTTGCAACAATGCTTTGACCACTTCTCTTGTTTTGTTGGTTCGACAGGGAAATGCCTCTGGCCATCCTGAAAAGGTATCAGTTAGCACCAATAGGTATTGAAACCCCCCTTTTCTTGGAAGTTCTGAAAAATCAATTTGCCAATGTTGTCCCGGATAGTTTCCCTTCCCTATCTGGCCAAATTGGACTCTGGGGCCTGTCCTAGGGTTGTTCTGTAAACATACCTCACGCTGCTGAGTGACTTGTTTGACAGTGGCATATAGATTCCGAGCGCATATTAGCCTATTCAGGTATCTGTAAAGTGCCTCTGTTCCCCAATGGGATTTTCTATGTTCTGCCATGACTACAGCCCATAGTAACGAGAAAGGCACTATTATTTTTCCCTGTGGGGTTTTGGCCCATTTCCCTTCAATTTTCCCATTTAAGTCTTTGATCAATTTGTGATCGTCCCTAGAATATTTAGGTTCGTCGTCAATTTGTATTTTACCATCTGGGACCAAGGATTGTATCTCCGCATGACCCATTTCTGCTGCCCTTTTGGCTTCTCGGTCCGCCAGTGCGTTGCCCAGTTCCACAGCGGTGTTCCCTTTTTGGTGGGCTTTGCAGTGCATGATAGCCACTTTGGCAGGCAGTAATACTGCATCTAAGAGCTTGAGAATTTCTTCAGCATGTTTGATGTGTTTCCCTTGTGTAGATAAGAGTCCTCTTTCTCTCCAGACCGCCCCGTGAGCATGCACCACCCCAAAAGCATATTTAGAGTCTGTCCAGATATTTATCCGTTTTCCTTTGGCCAATTCCAGCGCTCGGGTTAGTGCTATTATCTCAGCCTTTTGGGCTGATGTATTTGGGGCCAGGGCCTTGGATTCTATTACCTTCTCTGTGGTGGTTACCACATAGCCAGCTTTGCGTATCCCCTGTTGAATGAAGCTGCTCCCGTCGGTGAACCAGGAATCCTCTGCATCCTCCAATGGTTCTTCTTTCAGGTCTGGTCGGCTGGAGTACACCGCCTCGATTGTTTCCAAGCAGTCATGGGTCACTGATTCTCCTTCGGTTCCGCTGAGGAAAGAGGCTGGATTGACAATATTAGTTACCGTTATTTCTACATCATCTTGCTCTATCAGGATAGCCTGATACTTAAGAAACCTCTGAGGTGAAAGCCAATGCCCCCCTTTTACTTCCAGTACTGCTGAGACGGTATGTGAAACCATAACTGTGATTTTCTGGCCTAGGGTGAACTTACGGGCCTCTTGGATGTTTATTACCACTGCTGCCACCGCTCGGAGACAGCTAGGCCACCCTTTACTTACTCCGTCGAGCTGTTTGGAGAAGTATGCCACCGCCCTTCGATAGGGTCCCAAATTCTGAGCTAGGACTCCTAAGGCCATTCCTTGCTTCTCATAGGAAAACAACCAGAAAGGTTTAGTAGTGTCAGGTAATCCCAGGGCAGGTGCTTCCATTAAACTCTTTTTTAATTGATGGAAGGCTTTGTCTGCTTCCTTATTCCACACAATATTCTTTGAGTTAGATTTTAATAACTCGTATAGAGGCTTTACCAAGAGTCCGTAGTTATATATCCAGAGACGGCACCATCCTGTCATTCCTAGGAAGGTCCGAAGTTCCTTAGGCATCTGTGGTCAAGGTGTCTGGCAAATGGCCTCTTTCCTCTCCTTCCCCAGTGTCCGTTGGCCTGCGGTTATTTCATATCCCAGATAAGTCACTTGCTGCTGGGCTATCTGTGCCTTCTGTGGAGAAACTTTATAGCCATTAAGTCCAAGAAAATTTAGCAGGCTCACAGTCCATTCTAGGCATGTTTCTCTGGTGTCAGTGGCGAGTAACATATCGTCCACATACTGCAAAACCACTCCTGTCCCAAGCGGGCATTTCCACTGTTCTAAATCTTTAGCTAGCTGATTTCCAAAAAGTGTTGGGCTATTTTTAAAGCCCTGCGGTAGCACAGTCCATGTAAGCTGTGTTTTCCTCCCAGATTCTGGGTTTTCCCATTCGAATGCAAATAAAAGTTGGCTCTCTGGGCTCAGAGGCAAGCAGAAAAAGGCATCCTTTAGGTCCAAAACGGTAAACCATGCCAATTCAGGTACCAGTTTAGTTAGAAGAGTGTATGGATTTGCTACCACCAGATGTAAATCCTCAACAATTCTGTTGATAGCTCTGAGGTCCTGCACTATGCGATAGCTACCATCCGGCTTCTTGACAGGTAATATTGGAGTGTTATACTCTGATTCACATTCTTTCAGCAGCCCATACTCGATAAACCGGTCTATAGTTGGTCGGATCCCCTCCCTGTCCTCTATCCTAAGGGGATACTGTTTGACTCTCACCGGTCGTGCTCCTTGTTGAGGCTTTATCACTATTGGGGAAGCATTTTTTGCTCTCCCCGGCACTCCCGAGGCCCATACCCCCGGATAAATTTGGGCTTTAATCTCCTCAGGCACTCCAGTAGAAATGGGAGTTCCTATCAGGGCCAAACTTAGTATTTCAATTAGTTGATCTTCTCTTATCCGAAGTTCCATTTTCCCTTTTTTGAATTTAATTTCTGCTCCCAATTGTTCTAATAAATCTCGCCCTAGCAGGGGTTTCGGTGAATTTGGCAGATATAAAAATTTGTGTATCCCCAATTGTTTTCCCAATTTGAACTTAAGAGGTTTGAGAAAATATGCCTTTTCACTCTGGCCAGTGGCTCCTGTTACTGTTATAAAATCAGTATCAAGAGGGGTCAGGGCTTGATTCAAAACCGAATACGTTGCTCCTGTATCCACCAAAAATTCTATTTCTTGTTGCTTTTTCCCTAGCCTTAGGGTAACCAGCGGATCCGCTAGGGTAGATTCCCCAGGTCCCCGTCAATCTTCTTTAAAATGGGCCTGAATTTTCTCTTTTTGTCTTTTTGGACACTCATTCTTCCAGTGCCCCCTCTGCTTACACCATGCGCATTGATCTCTTTCTAATGGTTTCCTAAAGTTCCCAGTTTTTATTTCCGCCCCCCCCCCATGTATTGCTGCCACCAGTGCCCGTCGGTCCCTTCTCCTATCCTCCTCCTCTCGGTTGTTAAATACTCTCCATGCCTCATCTAACAGAGTCTCTAGATTTCTGCTGTCAGTTGTTCTCAGTTTTTGCAGCTTCCTCCGGATATCATTAGCAGACTGTCCTAAAAAGAGAGACACTAACTGCTGGATTCCTATCTCTGATCCAGGGTCCAAGGGGGTGTAGCGTCTCATTGCATCTCGTAATTTATCCAAAAACTCCGAGGGACTCTCCTTCGGCCCTTGTCTTACAGCATACAGCATCGACCAGTTAATAGCTTTCGGGATAGCCCTCTCCATCCCCCTTATAACCCAATCTCTATAACTTTGTAGTGCTTCTGAGTGAATGCTCCTATTTGGGTCCCAATGAGGGTCCTGCAAGGGGAAGTACTCTTTAATGTCTCTTCCTGAATCTTTCAGGTGGTCCGTGGCTATATCTTGAGCAGCTTTCAAAACCAGTTGTTTCTCGGTTTCTGTCAGGTGATCTAATAATAACTGGACATCACTCCAGTCAGGATTGTGCTGCTTTACCAGAAACTGAAAATGTTTAGTAACCCCTACGGGATCATTCCGATAATTCTTTGCCACGCTTTTCCAGGTTTCTAAATCAAATGAGGAAAAAGGGACTTTTATCAATACAGGTAGTCCTTCCGGACCCACAGCTTCCCTTAAGGGTGCTTGAATCACTATTCGCTCTGTTCCCTTCCGAGTACGGGACGATACCGGGCTGTCAGGTGGGGTTTTGGAATCGGTTTCAGTTTCTCCGTCTCCTTGGGAAGCCTTTACCCCCCCCCAACGGTCTCCTATTGCCTTAACCGGTGGTAAGTAAGTTTCAAGAAAATCGTCTTCTTTAGAATCCCGAATCTTTTCAGGCTTTGTGCATCTCTGCCCTATGCTACAGGCCGAACAACATCTTTTTATATTGGCTTTCATTTCTTCCCTTTTTTCTTTCTCTAAGGCTAATACCATCGGGTCTTGTGGAGGTAACAGCCCGCAGTCCCGTTGGTACTCTGGGTGGTTCCAAAGGGTGAAAAACATGTCCGCATATATGACTTCATCCCGCTTTCCTTCCCTTCTAAGGAATAGCATTAATTGTAATATAGTGTTGTAATTAAGAGTCCCATTAAAGGGCCAATTCTCTTGATCATCTAACTTGTAAAGGGGCCACCACTGATTACAGTATTTAATTAAGGTTTTCTTGTTCACGCTGCCACCTGGTGAGCCTCCGATCTCCTTCCAGTGTGCTAAAATACACCCTAGGGGACTCCTTTTCAGTGTCTCACTTCCTTGATTATTGCCCATTTTATGTTCCCTTACCCCCTTAGTTCAGAGGTGACCCTGATCTCCGTGTGTCACTTGGGTGTTATTCCTGTTTCCCTCCCAGGAAATACTACAGCTATATCCCTGTCGCTGTCTTTATCTCCAGGGGTAGGCTATGTCTCCACAGATTACTTGTTCCAACTCTCCCGCCCGCTCGATCTTCTCCCACTCAGTCCAGCTACCACACTGTGAACACCAAAAATCGTCCTCCTGATCTACCCAAACCTCCGTATTACAAGCAAAGCACTTCAAGACAAAAATAGGATCACAAACGTTATCTGAATGTCCAGGACAATGCCACTTAATATTCTCAGTATTAGGTTCACAGTCTGTCATACGCTTCGTTCGTCTCCAGCCGCTCTCCTCGCGGAGAACACGGAACCGCGGATCGGAACTCCGCACTCGCTCCGCAGCAGTGCCGCGTCTCAATCACTCAGTTCACTCATACAACAATTTCCACCTTATGTCAGACAATAACACGATAGCGGAAATAGCGGTAAATAGCGGTAATAGCGGTAATGACAAATACAACAAGTAGCCAGCAGTATTGCAATTCTACATACTAACACAAAAACCCGAAACCGAGGGATCCCACACCAACCATTAGCCCAAGCTTGAGCATACCCCGGGGCGAGTACGCCGACTCTTTACCACGCGTAGGACGTCTCCTCACGACTTACAGGTCCCCCCCTTAAGAAACCCTGAACATACCTGGTCCGCAGGAGATGGTCCTTGTCTGTCCCCGCGGTGATCTGGATGAGTTGGGGAGTCCTTCCGAGAAATCTCGGGGGCGCCCAGAGGAGTCCCGTCCTCAGCAGGTCCCGCAGCCGGACAGAGAGGGTCCCATCTGGGGTGCCAAATTGACGCGCGGAAACAAACCTTACAACTCGCAGAGAGTTATAAAGCAGGTATGTTTATTGCGGCGCCGGGTGCAAGGGGGATTTCTCCTCCAAACTTGCACACCGGTTTGTGAAACAAGCGTCTATTTATGGTGAAAAGCGTACATATTCATTAAGGTGGGCTGGGTTATTCTAATTAATTCTAAGAAAAGGCGTTACTATTGTAATTATTTCTAAGAACTCATTATCATAAGTCTCCTCCCCTTGCCGCATGCGCACTGCCGCCTGGTGGTCGTGGGCCGGGGTCTTCTGGAGGAAGGCTCGCAGTCTTCTTCACCGGGTACCTTCACCTTTGTCCCAGAAAGCTTGGGTTGGCCGGATCCCAAACCGCAGAACTAGTCCCGACCAGATGGACACCTTTCCCAGACAGTTGGGTCCCTCCTTAGCATGCAGGCTGCTCCCGCTATCTTATACACAAGGCCATTTCTCTATCTTGGAATGCTGGGCTCCGAGCTTTGTTCTTTCCCAGGCTGTATTACATCCGCACTAACAACCTGTAACCGTTCGTTTTCTGAATCACAACCCCCTCTATGACGTCACAACCCCACTCTATGACATCAGAAACCACTCTGTGACATCACAAACCCCATTATGACATCACAACCACACTCTGTGAAATCACAACGCCCTTCTATGACGTCACAACCCTACCTCTATGACATCACAACCCCATTCCATGACATCATAACCCCTCTATGACACCACAACCTCACTCTATGACATCACAACCCGACTCTGTGACATCACAAACCCCATTATGACTTCACAACCGCACTCTATGAAAACACAACACCCTTCTATAACGTCACAACGCTACCTCTATGACATCACAACCCTACTCTATGACATCACAAAGCCCACTATGACGTCACAACCACATTCTGTGAAATCACAACGCCCTTCTATGATGTCACAACCCTCCCTATATGACATCACAACCCCTCTATGACGTCACAATCCTACCTTTATGACACCACAACCCCCCTCTATGACGTCACACCCCAAACCTCTAACCTCACAACCCCAACCTATGACAACACAACCCCCTCTATGACATCACAACCCTCCCTCTATGACATCACAACCACACTCTATGACGTCACAACCCTACCTCTATGACATCAAAAACCACTCTGTGACATCACAAACCCCACTATGACATCACAACCCTACCTCTATGACATCACAAACCACGCTGTGACATCACAAACCCCATTATGATGTCACAACCCAACTCGGTGAAATCACAACGCCCTTCTATGATGTCACAGCCCTACCTCTATGACATCACAACTCTCCCTCTATGACATCGCAACCCAACTCTATGACATCACAACCACACTCTATGACGTCACAACCCAGCTCTATGACATCACAAAACCCACTATGACGTCACAACCCCACTCTATGACGTCACAAACCACTCTGTGACATCACAAACCCCACTATGAAATCACAACCCCACTCTTTGACATCATAATCCCCCTCTATGACATCACAACCCCACTCTATGATATCACAACCTGACTCTGTGACATCACAAACCCCACTATGACATCACAACCACATTCTGTGAAATCACAACGCCCCTCTATGATGTCACAACCCTACCTCTATGACACCACAACCCCACTCTATCACATCACAACCCGACTCTATGACATCACAAACCCCACTATGATGTCCCAACCACAGTCTGTGAAATCACAACGCCCTTCTATGACGCCACAACCCTACCTCTATGACATCACAACACTCCCTCTATGACATCACAACCCTCCCTCTATGACATCACAATCCCCCTCTATGACATCACAACCGGACTCTGTGACATCACAAACCCCACTATGATGTCACAATCCCACTCTATGACGTCACAACCCCACCTCTATGATGTCACAATCCCACTCTATGACATCATAACCCCTCTATGACATCACAATCCCACTCTATGACGTCACAATCCGACTCTGTGACATTACAAAGCCCACTATGACGTCACAACCACACTCTGTGAAATCACAATGCCCTTCTATGACATCACAACCCTCCCTCTATGACGTCACGCCCCAAACCTCTAACCTCACAACCCCCTCTATGACATCACAACCCTCCCTCTATGACATCACATCCCCCTCTATGACATTGGGCGATGAAACAACCCCCCCCAGCAGCTTTTTTACCTCGCCTTTGGCTTTTTCCACCTCATCCCGGACTCTCTTGACCCTTTTCTCCAGCAGGCGAGGTCAGGTGCACCCAAATCGCACTGTCTTCCTCCAGAAGTAACAAGAGTCAACACACTGGGCCACGGTTTGCCTCTGGATCTATGGGGAGAAATCCAGGGATATTAAAGACTCCCTTGTCATTACAAAGGAGGGCAATGATGTCTTCTCCCGCTGGGTTTTGAGCAGGAAGAAGGGTCCTAAGGACAGGATTCCAACGGGGGATTGAAAATAGGGCTTTCTGGGTTAAAAGCCTCCCCGCTAACCAGCTCCGCCCCGCTCCAACGGCTTTACCTCCTTCTGGATGAGGCCAAAAGTCTTCTGATGGACAAAAAAAAGGCTCTTTCAAGAGCTTTGGGAGCGGGATCTCCAGAGAGAAACTCCTCCCTGGCTGCAGATGAGCTGGGACCGCCAAAACCCCCCCTTTCTCATGGAAGATGCTCCCGACAGCACCAGCGGCTCTTATCTAGCCACTTTCCTCCCAAAAACGAGCCATCTCCTTCCCTCCAACGCTACGGGGCCAAGACAAGACGGGAGAGAACCCAAACGCCCTATCAAGTAACTCTGAAAAGGGGGAATTTGCCCCTTTCCCACAAGAAAAGCCTGAAGAGAAACCTTTCTCCTGCGGCTCGGGCTTGCTTTCCACGTCACCCCAGGGCTTCCAAACCAGGGAGGCTCCTTCCTCCTCCTCTTCCAAGAGGGATCTGTCCCGCAGGGCAGGCAGCTCCGCCTGCAACTGCTCCCCGACATTGATGCGGCTGAAAGGGGGAGGAAGAGGAGCGGGAGGAAGGCACGTCGGGAATGGATACCGCGCAACAAACGCTAAAAAAGAGGGAAAACGTGGTGAGGTGTGGCAAAACCGGTCCCTATTTCCCAGCAAAACATCACTCAGTCTTCCGCCACCAACTTCCACCGCCCCTTCCCACCCCCAGCGTTACCCTTCGGCCACTGGAGGCTTTTTGGGCCCCATCGGGCAGGACAATTTGGGGGTTTCCCCAAAAAAACAATCCAACTGCTGAATGTCACTCTCCACAGCGGTAGGAAACTGCCACAGCCACGGCCAGCGAGCGACCGCCGCCTCGGAATGTTGTGTGGAACGCGGGAGGCCGGCAACGGCCTGTGACGTCAGCAAAACCAGTGCTTTACTGGGACAGCACTGGGCGTTTGGGGGCGTTTCTGGCCCATATGGGGGACCCTCCACCCAAAAACACGCTGTGGAGAAGGGGCCGAGCGACACCCACCCCCACCCCCAGTTCCCTCCTCCCGTTTTCCCAGGGGTCGCCCTCATTCCCACGGCTCAACGTGGATTTTTGCCTCATCCTCCATCAAAAGAACCCCAAAATCCCGGATGTTCTGCCCAAAAAATCTGACAAAACCACACTGGGGATAAAAATCTTTCCGCCAAGACCCTCCTTTAGCCTTCCTTGCCCTCCTCCTCCTCCTCACGCACCACTCCATCCCCCACAAAATTTCCCCCTTCTCAGGGAAATCATGGCTCTGGAGAGGGACCCTCCGGCTACCACTTCACCCCTGCGGCTGCCCCGGGCCAGAAGGCGGGGATTGAGCCATTTGGGGCTTTTCTAGAAGCAAAAGGAGCAAAGCGAAACCCCGGGGGCCCTTTCCATCCCCCAATCCCCTAGTCCATGGGCTGCAGTCATCATGCTCTAGTGCAGTTCACTCTCTTCACAAGTTGGAAGCCCACGAGAAGCACAGTTAGGACGCCACATTTTAAGAAAGCAAACTTCCAGCTCTTCAAGGAGTTAGGAAATATGTATATGTTAAGTCTTTTACAGATTCACCACTGAGGCCAAAGTGGGAAGGTCCCTTCCAGGTACTGCTGACCACTCACACAGCCATAAAGATTAAGGAACAAGCCGCTTGGATCCATTGGACTCGCGTCAAGAGAGCTCCAGAACCCCATGGACATCAACGCAGACCGAACCCCTGAAGCTTCGCCTCCAACGAAAAGATGGACATTAGTAACCTTGATAGTCGTCAACATGCCGGGACTTTGTATTTCGGGGGGAGGGACATGGGATACGAATACATATACACGAAGTCTGGAAACATTGGTGAAAGCTACTAATCTGTCAGATTGTTGGGTATGTACCACCTTACCTAAAGGAGAAATGAAATTACCTCTATATGGGGTGGCAGCAAGCAATTGGAACTATGCCAACGGAACCTGGCCCAAATTTGGGGCAAAAGGGGGAAATGAGTTGAATGGATATTGTGAATACGATGATAATGTCTACCCCTTAGGACCCAGATTTGATTTACAACTATTGAAAGAAGAGCTTGTGGTATTAATTAGCAGTAACAATTGTACCTGGGAACACGGGGAATATAGACACAGGGGGCCGGTGAATAAGACAATAGCCTGGGGATGGAGCAAGTTCTGGATTAATAAGACAACTGTTGATGTGGGGAATTGGGATCTAACAGGGATAAAGGCAACGTATATTGACTTTTGCGACAAAACCCAACTAGTTGCATATAAAAGTAGTGGTGTTTCTGAAGGAGAAGGATATTCGTGGGAGTATGGATGGTATCAGGCAGGAAAGTTTTTAGGTGCGAAGTTGACAGCAACTATTGGACCCTGTAAGTTACCTCAAGGGTATTGGTGGTTGTGTGGAGATGGATATAGCAGAAAACAGCTGCCCGCAGGATGGAAGGGAACTTGCACGATAGGCTATCTAACTAGCCAGGATACGGTGTTTAATCAGTCTGAAATCCCCTCAGGTATGTTGAGAACACCTTGGAGGAGAATTCGGGGAGTAGAAAACCCTCTAGTGACGAGGGGAACAAGATCCCATAGCTTTGTAAGGTGGCTTATACCGTTCCTGGGCGTCAGTGAATTGGAGAAAGCAATTGTAAACATATCGGCCACTATAGAAGTGCTTGAGAAATCTACAATCGATGCTATACGGGCACTTCAACAAGAAGTCCAGTCATTAGCAAATGTGGTGGGACAAAACAGAATGGCATTAGACTTATTAACTTGGAAAGAGGGAGGCTTATGTGCAGTGATTAATCAAAGCTGTTGCTCATATGTAAACCAAAACGGAAGAATAGAGAAAGACTTACAAAATCTCATAGCTAAAACTCAGATTTTGCATCTGACTGCGCAAGATGACACCACATTCGGGTTTTCCGACCTTTGGGAAAAGTTAACCTCGTGGTTACCTAACTTGGCTTGGCTTAAGCGACTGTTTCTCCTTCTAGTAGCAATACTTACGTTAGGAACTTTAGTGTGTGCATTAATTAGATGTCTTATGTGTTGTACCAGGGGGGCCAAAGACAAATACATTCAATGGAAGAAGCATCAGCTCCGTGAACGGGTGGAATCAGGGAAGTATTTTAGAAATCAGATGGAGAGGGAGAGTGTGTTACAGGCAATTGTAAAAGAATTTACAAAGGTGAAAGAAAAGGGGGGACTTGATTCAGAAAACGAATGGTTAAAGGTTGTTAGTGTGAATTTAGTACAGCCTGGGAAAGAACAAAGCTCGGAGCCCAGCATTCCAAGATAAAGAAATGGCCTTGTGTATAAGATAGCGGGAGCAGCCTGCATGCTAAGGAGGGACCCAACTGTCTGGGAAAGGTGTCCATCTGGTCGGGACTAGTTCTGCGGTTTGGGATCCGGCCAACCCAAGCTTTCTGGGACAAAGGTGAAGGTACCCGGTGAAGAAGACTGCGAGCCTTCCTCCAGAAGACCCCGGCCCACGACCACCAGGCGGCAGTGCGCATGCGGCAAGGGGAGGAGACTTATGATAATGAGTTCTTAGAAATAATTACAATAGTAACGCCTTTTCTTAGAATTAATTAGAATAACCCAGCCCACCTTAATGAATATGTACGCTTTTCACCATAAATAGACGCTTGTTTCACAAACCGGTGTGCAAGTTTGGAGAAGAAATCCCCCTTGCACCCGGCGCCGCAATAAACAGACCTGCTTTATAACTCTCTGCGAGTTGTAAGGTTTGTTTCCGCGCGTCACTGGGTTAAAAGCCTCCCCGCTAACCAGCTCCGCCCCGCTCCAACGGCTTTACCTCCTTCTGGATGAGGCCAAAAGTCTTCTGATGGACAAAAAAAAGGCTCTTTCAAGAGCTTTGGGAGCGGGATCTCCAGAGAGAAACTCCTCCCTGGCTGCAGATGAGCTGGGACCGCCAAAACCCCCCCTTTCTCATGGAAGATGCTCCCGACAGCACCAGCGGCTCTTATCTAGCCACTTTCCTCCCAAAAACGAGCCATCTCCTTCCCTCCAACGCTACGGGGCCAAGACAAGACGGGAGAGAACCCAAACGCCCTATCAAGTAACTCTGAAAAGGGGGAATTTGCCCCTTTCCCACAAGAAAAGCCTGAAGAGAAACCTTTCTCCTGCGGCTCGGGCTTGCTTTCCACGTCACCCCAGGGCTTCCAAACCAGGGAGGCTCCTTCCTCCTCCTCTTCCAAGAGGGATCTGTCCCGCAGGGCAGGCAGCTCCGCCTGCAACTGCTCCCCGACATTGATGCGGCTGAAAGGGGGAGGAAGAGGAGCGGGAGGAAGGCACGTCGGGAATGGATACCGCGCAACAAACGCTAAAAAAGAGGGAAAACGTGGTGAGGTGTGGCAAAACCGGTCCCTATTTCCCAGCAAAACATCACTCAGTCTTCCGCCACCAACTTCCACCGCCCCTTCCCACCCCCAGCGTTACCCTTCGGCCACTGGAGGCTTTTTGGGCCCCATCGGGCAGGACAATTTGGGGGTTTCCCCAAAAAAACAATCCAACTGCTGAATGTCACTCTCCACAGCGGTAGGAAACTGCCACAGCCACGGCCAGCGAGCGACCGCCGCCTCGGAATGTTGTGTGGAACGCGGGAGGCCGGCAACGGCCTGTGACGTCAGCAAAACCAGTGCTTTACTGGGACAGCACTGGGCGTTTGGGGGCGTTTCTGGCCCATATGGGGGACCCTCCACCCAAAAACACGCTGTGGAGAAGGGGCCGAGCGACACCCACCCCCACCCCCAGTTCCCTCCTCCCGTTTTCCCAGGGGTCGCCCTCATTCCCACGGCTCAACGTGGATTTTTGCCTCATCCTCCATCAAAAGAACCCCAAAATCCCGGATGTTCTGCCCAAAAAATCTGACAAAACCACACTGGGGATAAAAATCTTTCCGCCAAGACCCTCCTTTAGCCTTCCTTGCCCTCCTCCTCCTCCTCACGCACCACTCCATCCCCCACAAAATTTCCCCCTTCTCAGGGAAATCATGGCTCTGGAGAGGGACCCTCCGGCTACCACTTCACCCCTGCGGCTGCCCCGGGCCAGAAGGCGGGGATTGAGCCATTTGGGGCTTTTCTAGAAGCAAAAGGAGCAAAGCGAAACCCCGGGGGCCCTTTCCATCCCCCAATCCCCTAGTCCATGGGCTGCAGTCATCATGCTCTAGTGCAGTTCACTCTCTTCACAAGTTGGAAGCCCACGAGAAGCACAGTTAGGACGCCACATTTTAAGAAAGCAAACTTCCAGCTCTTCAAGGAGTTAGGAAATATGTATATGTTAAGTCTTTTACAGATTCACCACTGAGGCCAAAGTGGGAAGGTCCCTTCCAGGTACTGCTGACCACTCACACAGCCATAAAGATTAAGGAACAAGCCGCTTGGATCCATTGGACTCGCGTCAAGAGAGCTCCAGAACCCCATGGACATCAACGCAGACCGAACCCCTGAAGCTTCGCCTCCAACGAAAAGATGGACATTAGTAACCTTGATAGTCGTCAACATGCCGGGACTTTGTATTTCGGGGGGAGGGACATGGGATACGAATACATATACACGAAGTCTGGAAACATTGGTGAAAGCTACTAATCTGTCAGATTGTTGGGTATGTACCACCTTACCTAAAGGAGAAATGAAATTACCTCTATATGGGGTGGCAGCAAGCAATTGGAACTATGCCAACGGAACCTGGCCCAAATTTGGGGCAAAAGGGGGAAATGAGTTGAATGGATATTGTGAATACGATGATAATGTCTACCCCTTAGGACCCAGATTTGATTTACAACTATTGAAAGAAGAGCTTGTGGTATTAATTAGCAGTAACAATTGTACCTGGGAACACGGGGAATATAGACACAGGGGGCCGGTGAATAAGACAATAGCCTGGGGATGGAGCAAGTTCTGGATTAATAAGACAACTGTTGATGTGGGGAATTGGGATCTAACAGGGATAAAGGCAACGTATATTGACTTTTGCGACAAAACCCAACTAGTTGCATATAAAAGTAGTGGTGTTTCTGAAGGAGAAGGATATTCGTGGGAGTATGGATGGTATCAGGCAGGAAAGTTTTTAGGTGCGAAGTTGACAGCAACTATTGGACCCTGTAAGTTACCTCAAGGGTATTGGTGGTTGTGTGGAGATGGATATAGCAGAAAACAGCTGCCCGCAGGATGGAAGGGAACTTGCACGATAGGCTATCTAACTAGCCAGGATACGGTGTTTAATCAGTCTGAAATCCCCTCAGGTATGTTGAGAACACCTTGGAGGAGAATTCGGGGAGTAGAAAACCCTCTAGTGACGAGGGGAACAAGATCCCATAGCTTTGTAAGGTGGCTTATACCGTTCCTGGGCGTCAGTGAATTGGAGAAAGCAATTGTAAACATATCGGCCACTATAGAAGTGCTTGAGAAATCTACAATCGATGCTATACGGGCACTTCAACAAGAAGTCCAGTCATTAGCAAATGTGGTGGGACAAAACAGAATGGCATTAGACTTATTAACTTGGAAAGAGGGAGGCTTATGTGCAGTGATTAATCAAAGCTGTTGCTCATATGTAAACCAAAACGGAAGAATAGAGAAAGACTTACAAAATCTCATAGCTAAAACTCAGATTTTGCATCTGACTGCGCAAGATGACACCACATTCGGGTTTTCCGACCTTTGGGAAAAGTTAACCTCGTGGTTACCTAACTTGGCTTGGCTTAAGCGACTGTTTCTCCTTCTAGTAGCAATACTTACGTTAGGAACTTTAGTGTGTGCATTAATTAGATGTCTTATGTGTTGTACCAGGGGGGCCAAAGACAAATACATTCAATGGAAGAAGCATCAGCTCCGTGAACGGGTGGAATCAGGGAAGTATTTTAGAAATCAGATGGAGAGGGAGAGTGTGTTACAGGCAATTGTAAAAGAATTTACAAAGGTGAAAGAAAAGGGGGGACTTGATTCAGAAAACGAATGGTTAAAGGTTGTTAGTGTGAATTTAGTACAGCCTGGGAAAGAACAAAGCTCGGAGCCCAGCATTCCAAGATAAAGAAATGGCCTTGTGTATAAGATAGCGGGAGCAGCCTGCATGCTAAGGAGGGACCCAACTGTCTGGGAAAGGTGTCCATCTGGTCGGGACTAGTTCTGCGGTTTGGGATCCGGCCAACCCAAGCTTTCTGGGACAAAGGTGAAGGTACCCGGTGAAGAAGACTGCGAGCCTTCCTCCAGAAGACCCCGGCCCACGACCACCAGGCGGCAGTGCGCATGCGGCAAGGGGAGGAGACTTATGATAATGAGTTCTTAGAAATAATTACAATAGTAACGCCTTTTCTTAGAATTAATTAGAATAACCCAGCCCACCTTAATGAATATGTACGCTTTTCACCATAAATAGACGCTTGTTTCACAAACCGGTGTGCAAGTTTGGAGAAGAAATCCCCCTTGCACCCGGCGCCGCAATAAACAGACCTGCTTTATAACTCTCTGCGAGTTGTAAGGTTTGTTTCCGCGCGTCACTGGGTTAAAAGCCTCCCCGCTAACCAGCTCCGCCCCGCTCCAACGGCTTTACCTCCTTCTGGATGAGGCCAAAAGTCATCTGATGGACAAAAAAAAGGCTCTTTCAAGAGCTTTGGGAGCGGGATCTCCAGAGAGAAACTCCTCCCTGGCTGCAGATGAGCTGGGACCGCCAAAACCCCCCCTTTCTCATGGAAGATGCTCCCGACAGCACCAGCGGCTCTTATCTAGCCACTTTCCTCCCAAAAACGAGCCATCTCCTTCCCTCCAACGCTACGGGGCCAAGACAAGACGGGAGAGAACCCAAACGCCCTATCAAGTAACTCTGAAAAGGGGGAATTTGCCCCTTTCCCACAAGAAAAGCCTGAAGAGAAACCTTTCTCCTGCGGCTCGGGCTTGCTTTCCACGTCACCCCAGGGCTTCCAAACCAGGGAGGCTCCTTCCTCCTCCTCTTCCAAGAGGGACCTGTCCCGCAGGGCAGGCAGCTCCGCCTGCAACTGCTCCCCGACATTGATGCGGCTGAAAGGGGGAGGAAGAGGAGGGGGAGGAAGGCACGTCGGGAATGGATACGGCGCAACAAACGCTAAAAAAGAGGGAAAACGTGGTGAGGTGGGGCAAAACCGGTCCCTATTTCCCAGCAAAACATCACTCAGTCTTCCGCCACCAACTTCCACCGCCCCTTCCCACCCCCAGCGTTACCCTTCGGCCACTGGAGGCTTTTTGGGCCCCATCGGGCAGGACAATTTGGGGGTTTCCCCAAAAAAACAATCCAACTGCTGAATGTCACTCTCCACAGCGGTAGGAAACTGCCACAGCCACGGCCAGCGAGCGACCGCCGCCTCGGAATGTTGTGTGGAACGCGGGAGGCCAGCAACGGCCTGTGACGTCAGCAAAACCAGTGCTTTACTGGGACAGCACTGGGCGTTTGGGGGCGTTTCTGGCCCATATGGGGGACCCTCCACCCAAAAACACGCTGTGGAGAAGGGGCCGAGCGACACCCACCCCCACCCCCAGTTCCCTCCTCCCGTTTTCCCAGGGGTCGCCCTCATTCCCACGGCTCAACGTGGATTTTTGCCTCATCCTCCATCAAAAGAACCCCAAAATCCCGGATGTTCTGCCCAAAAAATCTGACAAAACCACACTGGGGATAAAAATCTTTCCGCCAAGACCCTCCTTTAGCCTTCCTTGCCCTCCTCCTCCTCCTCACGCACCACTCCATCCCCCACAAAATTTCCCCCTTCTCAGGGAAATCATGGCTCTGGAGAGGGACCCTCCGGCTACCACTTCACCCCTGCGGCTGCCCCGGGCCAGAAGGCGGGGATTGAGCCATTTGGGCCTTTTCTAGAAGCAAAAGGAGCAAAGCGAAACCCCGGGGGCCCTTTCCATCCCCCAATCCCCTAGTCCATGGGCTGCAGTCATCATGCTCTAGTGCAGTTCACTCTCTTCACAAGTTGGAAGCCCACGAGAAGCACAGTTAGGACGCCACATTTTAAGAAAGCAAACTTCCAGCTCTTCAAGGAGTTAGGAAATATGTATATGTTAAGTCTTTTACAGATTCACCACTGAGGCCAAAGTGGGAAGGTCCCTTCCAGGTACTGCTGACCACTCACACAGCCATAAAGATTAAGGAACAAGCCGCTTGGATCCATTGGACTCGCGTCAAGAGAGCTCCAGAACCCCATGGACATCAACGCAGACCGAACCCCTGAAGCTTCGCCTCCAACGAAAAGATGGACATTAGTAACCTTGATAGTCGTCAACATGCCGGGACTTTGTATTTCGGGGGGAGGGACATGGGATACGAATACATATACACGAAGTCTGGAAACATTGGTGAAAGCTACTAATCTGTCAGATTGTTGGGTATGTACCACCTTACCTAAAGGAGAAATGAAATTACCTCTATATGGGGTGGCAGCAAGCAATTGGAACTATGCCAACGGAACCTGGCCCAAATTTGGGGCAAAAGGGGGAAATGAGTTGAATGGATATTGTGAATACGATGATAATGTCTACCCCTTAGGACCCAGATTTGATTTACAACTATTGAAAGAAGAGCTTGTGGTATTAATTAGCAGTAACAATTGTACCTGGGAACACGGGGAATATAGACACAGGGGGCCGGTGAATAAGACAATAGCCTGGGGATGGAGCAAGTTCTGGATTAATAAGACAACTGTTGATGTGGGGAATTGGGATCTAACAGGGATAAAGGCAACGTATATTGACTTTTGCGACAAAACCCAACTAGTTGCATATAAAAGTAGTGGTGTTTCTGAAGGAGAAGGATATTCGTGGGAGTATGGATGGTATCAGGCAGGAAAGTTTTTAGGTGCGAAGTTGACAGCAACTATTGGACCCTGTAAGTTACCTCAAGGGTATTGGTGGTTGTGTGGAGATGGATATAGCAGAAAACAGCTGCCCGCAGGATGGAAGGGAACTTGCACGATAGGCTATCTAACTAGCCAGGATACGGTGTTTAATCAGTCTGAAATCCCCTCAGGTATGTTGAGAACACCTTGGAGGAGAATTCGGGGAGTAGAAAACCCTCTAGTGACGAGGGGAACAAGATCCCATAGCTTTGTAAGGTGGCTTATACCGTTCCTGGGCGTCAGTGAATTGGAGAAAGCAATTGTAAACATATCGGCCACTATAGAAGTGCTTGAGAAATCTACAATCGATGCTATACGGGCACTTCAACAAGAAGTCCAGTCATTAGCAAATGTGGTGGGACAAAACAGAATGGCATTAGACTTATTAACTTGGAAAGAGGGAGGCTTATGTGCAGTGATTAATCAAAGCTGTTGCTCATATGTAAACCAAAACGGAAGAATAGAGAAAGACTTACAAAATCTCATAGCTAAAACTCAGATTTTGCATCTGACTGCGCAAGATGACACCACATTCGGGTTTTCCGACCTTTGGGAAAAGTTAACCTCGTGGTTACCTAACTTGGCTTGGCTTAAGCGACTGTTTCTCCTTCTAGTAGCAATACTTACGTTAGGAACTTTAGTGTGTGCATTAATTAGATGTCTTATGTGTTGTACCAGGGGGGCCAAAGACAAATACATTCAATGGAAGAAGCATCAGCTCCGTGAACGGGTGGAATCAGGGAAGTATTTTAGAAATCAGATGGAGAGGGAGAGTGTGTTACAGGCAATTGTAAAAGAATTTACAAAGGTGAAAGAAAAGGGGGGACTTGATTCAGAAAACGAATGGTTAAAGGTTGTTAGTGTGAATTTAGTACAGCCTGGGAAAGAACAAAGCTCGGAGCCCAGCATTCCAAGATAAAGAAATGGCCTTGTGTATAAGATAGCGGGAGCAGCCTGCATGCTAAGGAGGGACCCAACTGTCTGGGAAAGGTGTCCATCTGGTCGGGACTAGTTCTGCGGTTTGGGATCCGGCCAACCCAAGCTTTCTGGGACAAAGGTGAAGGTACCCGGTGAAGAAGACTGCGAGCCTTCCTCCAGAAGACCCCGGCCCACGACCACCAGGCGGCAGTGCGCATGCGGCAAGGGGAGGAGACTTATGATAATGAGTTCTTAGAAATAATTACAATAGTAACGCCTTTTCTTAGAATTAATTAGAATAACCCAGCCCACCTTAATGAATATGTACGCTTTTCACCATAAATAGACGCTTGTTTCACAAACCGGTGTGCAAGTTTGGAGAAGAAATCCCCCTTGCACCCGGCGCCGCAATAAACAGACCTGCTTTATAACTCTCTGCGAGTTGTAAGGTTTGTTTCCGCGCGTCACTGGGTTAAAAGCCTCCCCGCTAACCAGCTCCGCCCCGCTCCAACGGCTTTACCTCCTTCTGGATGAGGCCAAAAGTCTTCTGATGGACAAAAAAAAGGCTCTTTCAAGAGCTTTGGGAGCGGGATCTCCAGAGAGAAACTCCTCCCTGGCTGCAGATGAGCTGGGACCGCCAAAACCCCCCCTTTCTCATGGAAGATGCTCCCGACAGCACCAGCGGCTCTTATCTAGCCACTTTCCTCCCAAAAACGAGCCATCTCCTTCCCTCCAACGCTACGGGGCCAAGACAAGACGGGAGAGAACCCAAACGCCCTATCAAGTAACTCTGAAAAGGGGGAATTTGCCCCTTTCCCACAAGAAAAGCCTGAAGAGAAACCTTTCTCCTGCGGCTCGGGCTTGCTTTCCACGTCACCCCAGGGCTTCCAAACCAGGGAGGCTCCTTCCTCCTCCTCTTCCAAGAGGGATCTGTCCCGCAGGGCAGGCAGCTCCGCCTGCAACTGCTCCCCGACATTGATGCGGCTGAAAGGGGGAGGAAGAGGAGCGGGAGGAAGGCACGTCGGGAATGGATACCGCGCAACAAACGCTAAAAAAGAGGGAAAACGTGGTGAGGTGTGGCAAAACCGGTCCCTATTTCCCAGCAAAACATCACTCAGTCTTCCGCCACCAACTTCCACCGCCCCTTCCCACCCCCAGCGTTACCCTTCGGCCACTGGAGGCTTTTTGGGCCCCATCGGGCAGGACAATTTGGGGGTTTCCCCAAAAAAACAATCCAACTGCTGAATGTCACTCTCCACAGCGGTAGGAAACTGCCACAGCCACGGCCAGCGAGCGACCGCCGCCTCGGAATGTTGTGTGGAACGCGGGAGGCCGGCAACGGCCTGTGACGTCAGCAAAACCAGTGCTTTACTGGGACAGCACTGGGCGTTTGGGGGCGTTTCTGGCCCATATGGGGGACCCTCCACCCAAAAACACGCTGTGGAGAAGGGGCCGAGCGACACCCACCCCCACCCCCAGTTCCCTCCTCCCGTTTTCCCAGGGGTCGCCCTCATTCCCACGGCTCAACGTGGATTTTTGCCTCATCCTCCATCAAAAGAACCCCAAAATCCCGGATGTTCTGCCCAAAAAATCTGACAAAACCACACTGGGGATAAAAATCTTTCCGCCAAGACCCTCCTTTAGCCTTCCTTGCCCTCCTCCTCCTCCTCACGCACCACTCCATCCCCCACAAAATTTCCCCCTTCTCAGGGAAATCATGGCTCTGGAGAGGGACCCTCCGGCTACCACTTCACCCCTGCGGCTGCCCCGGGCCAGAAGGCGGGGATTGAGCCATTTGGGGCTTTTCTAGAAGCAAAAGGAGCAAAGCGAAACCCCGGGGGCCCTTTCCATCCCCCAATCCCCTAGTCCATGGGCTGCAGTCATCATGCTCTAGTGCAGTTCACTCTCTTCACAAGTTGGAAGCCCACGAGAAGCACAGTTAGGACGCCACATTTTAAGAAAGCAAACTTCCAGCTCTTCAAGGAGTTAGGAAATATGTATATGTTAAGTCTTTTACAGATTCACCACTGAGGCCAAAGTGGGAAGGTCCCTTCCAGGTACTGCTGACCACTCACACAGCCATAAAGATTAAGGAACAAGCCGCTTGGATCCATTGGACTCGCGTCAAGAGAGCTCCAGAACCCCATGGACATCAACGCAGACCGAACCCCTGAAGCTTCGCCTCCAACGAAAAGATGGACATTAGTAACCTTGATAGTCGTCAACATGCCGGGACTTTGTATTTCGGGGGGAGGGACATGGGATACGAATACATATACACGAAGTCTGGAAACATTGGTGAAAGCTACTAATCTGTCAGATTGTTGGGTATGTACCACCTTACCTAAAGGAGAAATGAAATTACCTCTATATGGGGTGGCAGCAAGCAATTGGAACTATGCCAACGGAACCTGGCCCAAATTTGGGGCAAAAGGGGGAAATGAGTTGAATGGATATTGTGAATACGATGATAATGTCTACCCCTTAGGACCCAGATTTGATTTACAACTATTGAAAGAAGAGCTTGTGGTATTAATTAGCAGTAACAATTGTACCTGGGAACACGGGGAATATAGACACAGGGGGCCGGTGAATAAGACAATAGCCTGGGGATGGAGCAAGTTCTGGATTAATAAGACAACTGTTGATGTGGGGAATTGGGATCTAACAGGGATAAAGGCAACGTATATTGACTTTTGCGACAAAACCCAACTAGTTGCATATAAAAGTAGTGGTGTTTCTGAAGGAGAAGGATATTCGTGGGAGTATGGATGGTATCAGGCAGGAAAGTTTTTAGGTGCGAAGTTGACAGCAACTATTGGACCCTGTAAGTTACCTCAAGGGTATTGGTGGTTGTGTGGAGATGGATATAGCAGAAAACAGCTGCCCGCAGGATGGAAGGGAACTTGCACGATAGGCTATCTAACTAGCCAGGATACGGTGTTTAATCAGTCTGAAATCCCCTCAGGTATGTTGAGAACACCTTGGAGGAGAATTCGGGGAGTAGAAAACCCTCTAGTGACGAGGGGAACAAGATCCCATAGCTTTGTAAGGTGGCTTATACCGTTCCTGGGCGTCAGTGAATTGGAGAAAGCAATTGTAAACATATCGGCCACTATAGAAGTGCTTGAGAAATCTACAATCGATGCTATACGGGCACTTCAACAAGAAGTCCAGTCATTAGCAAATGTGGTGGGACAAAACAGAATGGCATTAGACTTATTAACTTGGAAAGAGGGAGGCTTATGTGCAGTGATTAATCAAAGCTGTTGCTCATATGTAAACCAAAACGGAAGAATAGAGAAAGACTTACAAAATCTCATAGCTAAAACTCAGATTTTGCATCTGACTGCGCAAGATGACACCACATTCGGGTTTTCCGACCTTTGGGAAAAGTTAACCTCGTGGTTACCTAACTTGGCTTGGCTTAAGCGACTGTTTCTCCTTCTAGTAGCAATACTTACGTTAGGAACTTTAGTGTGTGCATTAATTAGATGTCTTATGTGTTGTACCAGGGGGGCCAAAGACAAATACATTCAATGGAAGAAGCATCAGCTCCGTGAACGGGTGGAATCAGGGAAGTATTTTAGAAATCAGATGGAGAGGGAGAGTGTGTTACAGGCAATTGTAAAAGAATTTACAAAGGTGAAAGAAAAGGGGGGACTTGATTCAGAAAACGAATGGTTAAAGGTTGTTAGTGTGAATTTAGTACAGCCTGGGAAAGAACAAAGCTCGGAGCCCAGCATTCCAAGATAAAGAAATGGCCTTGTGTATAAGATAGCGGGAGCAGCCTGCATGCTAAGGAGGGACCCAACTGTCTGGGAAAGGTGTCCATCTGGTCGGGACTAGTTCTGCGGTTTGGGATCCGGCCAACCCAAGCTTTCTGGGACAAAGGTGAAGGTACCCGGTGAAGAAGACTGCGAGCCTTCCTCCAGAAGACCCCGGCCCACGACCACCAGGCGGCAGTGCGCATGCGGCAAGGGGAGGAGACTTATGATAATGAGTTCTTAGAAATAATTACAATAGTAACGCCTTTTCTTAGAATTAATTAGAATAACCCAGCCCACCTTAATGAATATGTACGCTTTTCACCATAAATAGACGCTTGTTTCACAAACCGGTGTGCAAGTTTGGAGAAGAAATCCCCCTTGCACCCGGCGCCGCAATAAACAGACCTGCTTTATAACTCTCTGCGAGTTGTAAGGTTTGTTTCCGCGCGTCACTGGGTTAAAAGCCTCCCCGCTAACCAGCTCCGCCCCGCTCCAACGGCTTTACCTCCTTCTGGATGAGGCCAAAAGTCATCTGATGGACAAAAAAAAGGCTCTTTCAAGAGCTTTGGGAGCGGGATCTCCAGAGAGAAACTCCTCCCTGGCTGCAGATGAGCTGGGACCGCCAAAACCCCCCCTTTCTCATGGAAGATGCTCCCGACAGCACCAGCGGCTCTTATCTAGCCACTTTCCTCCCAAAAACGAGCCATCTCCTTCCCTCCAACGCTACGGGGCCAAGACAAGACGGGAGAGAACCCAAACGCCCTATCAAGTAACTCTGAAAAGGGGGAATTTGCCCCTTTCCCACAAGAAAAGCCTGAAGAGAAACCTTTCTCCTGCGGCTCGGGCTTGCTTTCCACGTCACCCCAGGGCTTCCAAACCAGGGAGGCTCCTTCCTCCTCCTCTTCCAAGAGGGACCTGTCCCGCAGGGCAGGCAGCTCCGCCTGCAACTGCTCCCCGACATTGATGCGGCTGAAAGGGGGAGGAAGAGGAGGGGGAGGAAGGCACGTCGGGAATGGATACGGCGCAACAAACGCTAAAAAAGAGGGAAAACGTGGTGAGGTGGGGCAAAACCGGTCCCTATTTCCCAGCAAAACATCACTCAGTCTTCCGCCACCAACTTCCACCGCCCCTTCCCACCCCCAGCGTTACCCTTCGGCCACTGGAGGCTTTTTGGGCCCCATCGGGCAGGACAATTTGGGGGTTTCCCCAAAAAAACAATCCAACTGCTGAATGTCACTCTCCACAGCGGTAGGAAACTGCCACAGCCACGGCCAGCGAGCGACCGCCGCCTCGGAATGTTGTGTGGAACGCGGGAGGCCAGCAACGGCCTGTGACGTCAGCAAAACCAGTGCTTTACTGGGACAGCACTGGGCGTTTGGGGGCGTTTCTGGCCCATATGGGGGACCCTCCACCCAAAAACACGCTGTGGAGAAGGGGCCGAGCGACACCCACCCCCACCCCCAGTTCCCTCCTCCCGTTTTCCCAGGGGTCGCCCTCATTCCCACGGCTCAACGTGGATTTTTGCCTCATCCTCCATCAAAAGAACCCCAAAATCCCGGATGTTCTGCCCAAAAAATCTGACAAAACCACACTGGGGATAAAAATCTTTCCGCCAAGACCCTCCTTTAGCCTTCCTTGCCCTCCTCCTCCTCACACACCGCTCCATCCCCCACAAAATTTCCCCCTTCTCAGGGAAATCATGGCTCTGGAGAGGGACCCTCTGGCTACCACTTCACCCCTGCGGCTGCCCCGGGCCAGAAGGCGGGCATTGAGCCATTTGGGCCTTTTCTAGAAGCAAAAGGAGCAAAGCGAAACCCCGGGGGCCCTTTCCATCCCCCAATCCCCTAGTCCATGGGCTGCAGTCATCATGCTCTAGTGCAGTTCACTCTCTTCACAAGTTGGAAGCCCACGAGAAGCACAGTTAGGACGCCACATTTTAAGAAAGCAAACTTCCAGCTCTTCAAGGAGTTAGGAAATATGTATATGTTAAGTCTTTTACAGATTCACCACTGAGGCCAAAGTGGGAAGGTCCCTTCCAGGTACTGCTGACCACTCACACAGCCATAAAGATTAAGGAACAAGCCGCTTGGATCCATTGGACTCGCGTCAAGAGAGCTCCAGAACCCCAATGGACATCAACGCAGACCGGACCCCTGAAGCTTCGCCTCCAACGAAAAGATGGACATCAGTAACCTTGATAGTCGTCAACATGCCGGGACTTTGTATTTCGGGGGGATGGACATGGGATACGAATACATATACATGAAGTCTGGAAACATTGGTAAAAGCTACTAATCTGTCAGATTGTTGGGTATGTACCACCTTACCTAAAGGAGAAATGAAATTACCTCTATATGGGGTGGCAGCAAGCAATTGGAACTATGCCAACGGAACCTGGCCCAAATTTGGGGCAAAAGGGGGAAATGAGTTGAATGGATATTGTGAATACGATGATAATGTCTACCCCTTAGGACCCAGATTTGATTTACAACTATTGAAAGAAGAGCTTGTGGTATTAATTAGCAGTAACAATTGTACCTGGGAACACGGGGAATATAGACACAGGGGGCCGGTGAATAAGACAATAGCCTGGGGATGGAGCAAGTTCTGGATTAATAAGACAACTGTTGATGTGGGGAATTGGGATCTAACAGGGATAAAGGCAACGTATATTGACTTTTGCGACAAAACCCAACTAGTTGCATATAAAAGTAGTGGTGTTTCTGAAGGAGAAGGATATTCGTGGGAGTATGGATGGTATCAGGCAGGAAAGTTTTTAGGTGCGAAGTTGACAGCAACTATTGGACCCTGTAAGTTACCTCAAGGGTATTGGTGGTTGTGTGGAGATGGATATAGCAGAAAACAGCTGCCCGCAGGATGGAAGGGAACTTGCACGATAGGCTATCTAACTAGCCAGGATACGGTGTTTAATCAGTCTGAAATCCCCTCAGGTATGTTGAGAACACCTTGGAGGAGAATTCGGGGAGTAGAAAACCCTCTAGTGACGAGGGGAACAAGATCCCATAGCTTTGTAAGGTGGCTTATACCGTTCCTGGGCGTCAGTGAATTGGAGAAAGCAATTGTAAACATATCGGCCACTATAGAAGTGCTTGAGAAATCTACAATCGATGCTATACGGGCACTTCAACAAGAAGTCCAGTCATTAGCAAATGTGGTGGGACAAAACAGAATGGCATTAGACTTATTAACTTGGAAAGAGGGAGGCTTATGTGCAGTGATTAATCAAAGCTGTTGCTCATATGTAAACCAAAACGGAAGAATAGAGAAAGACTTACAAAATCTCATAGCTAAAACTCAGATTTTGCATCTGACTGCGCAAGATGACACCACATTCGGGTTTTCCGACCTTTGGGAAAAGTTAACCTCGTGGTTACCTAACTTGGCTTGGCTTAAGCGACTGTTTCTCCTTCTAGTAGCAATACTTACGTTAGGAACTTTAGTGTGTGCATTAATTAGATGTCTTATGTGTTGTACCAGGGGGGCCAAAGACAAATACATTCAATGGAAGAAGCATCAGCTCCGTGAACGGGTGGAATCAGGGAAGTATTTTAGAAATCAGATGGAGAGGGAGAGTGTGTTACAGGCAATTGTAAAAGAATTTACAAAGGTGAAAGAAAAGGGGGGACTTGATTCAGAAAACGAATGGTTAAAGGTTGTTAGTGTGAATTTAGTACAGCCTGGGAAAGAACAAAGCTCGGAGCCCAGCATTCCAAGATAAAGAAATGGCCTTGTGTATAAGATAGCGGGAGCAGCCTGCATGCTAAGGAGGGACCCAACTGTCTGGGAAAGGTGTCCATCTGGTCGGGACTAGTTCTGCGGTTTGGGATCCGGCCAACCCAAGCTTTCTGGGACAAAGGTGAAGGTACCCGGTGAAGAAGACTGCGAGCCTTCCTCCAGAAGACCCCGGCCCACGACCACCAGGCGGCAGTGCGCATGCGGCAAGGGGAGGAGACTTATGATAATGAGTTCTTAGAAATAATTACAATAGTAACGCCTTTTCTTAGAATTAATTAGAATAACCCAGCCCACCTTAATGAATATGTACGCTTTTCACCATAAATAGACGCTTGTTTCACAAACCGGTGTGCAAGTTTGGAGAAGAAATCCCCCTTGCACCCGGCGCCGCAATAAACAGACCTGCTTTATAACTCTCTGCGAGTTGTAAGGTTTGTTTCCGCGCGTCACTGGGTTAAAAGCCTCCCCGCTAACCAGCTCCGCCCCGCTCCAACGGCTTTACCTCCTTCTGGATGAGGCCAAAAGTCTTCTGATGGACAAAAAAAAGGCTCTTTCAAGAGCTTTGGGAGCGGGATCTCCAGAGAGAAACTCCTCCCTGGCTGCAGATGAGCTGGGACCGCCAAAACCCCCCCTTTCTCATGGAAGATGCTCCCGACAGCACCAGCGGCTCTTATCTAGCCACTTTCCTCCCAAAAACGAGCCATCTCCTTCCCTCCAACGCTACGGGGCCAAGACAAGACGGGAGAGAACCCAAACGCCCTATCAAGTAACTCTGAAAAGGGGGAATTTGCCCCTTTCCCACAAGAAAAGCCTGAAGAGAAACCTTTCTCCTGCGGCTCGGGCTTGCTTTCCACGTCACCCCAGGGCTTCCAAACCAGGGAGGCTCCTTCCTCCTCCTCTTCCAAGAGGGATCTGTCCCGCAGGGCAGGCAGCTCCGCCTGCAACTGCTCCCCGACATTGATGCGGCTGAAAGGGGGAGGAAGAGGAGCGGGAGGAAGGCACGTCGGGAATGGATACCGCGCAACAAACGCTAAAAAAGAGGGAAAACGTGGTGAGGTGTGGCAAAACCGGTCCCTATTTCCCAGCAAAACATCACTCAGTCTTCCGCCACCAACTTCCACCGCCCCTTCCCACCCCCAGCGTTACCCTTCGGCCACTGGAGGCTTTTTGGGCCCCATCGGGCAGGACAATTTGGGGGTTTCCCCAAAAAAACAATCCAACTGCTGAATGTCACTCTCCACAGCGGTAGGAAACTGCCACAGCCACGGCCAGCGAGCGACCGCCGCCTCGGAATGTTGTGTGGAACGCGGGAGGCCGGCAACGGCCTGTGACGTCAGCAAAACCAGTGCTTTACTGGGACAGCACTGGGCGTTTGGGGGCGTTTCTGGCCCATATGGGGGACCCTCCACCCAAAAACACGCTGTGGAGAAGGGGCCGAGCGACACCCACCCCCACCCCCAGTTCCCTCCTCCCGTTTTCCCAGGGGTCGCCCTCATTCCCACGGCTCAACGTGGATTTTTGCCTCATCCTCCATCAAAAGAACCCCAAAATCCCGGATGTTCTGCCCAAAAAATCTGACAAAACCACACTGGGGATAAAAATCTTTCCGCCAAGACCCTCCTTTAGCCTTCCTTGCCCTCCTCCTCCTCCTCACGCACCACTCCATCCCCCACAAAATTTCCCCCTTCTCAGGGAAATCATGGCTCTGGAGAGGGACCCTCCGGCTACCACTTCACCCCTGCGGCTGCCCCGGGCCAGAAGGCGGGGATTGAGCCATTTGGGGCTTTTCTAGAAGCAAAAGGAGCAAAGCGAAACCCCGGGGGCCCTTTCCATCCCCCAATCCCCTAGTCCATGGGCTGCAGTCATCATGCTCTAGTGCAGTTCACTCTCTTCACAAGTTGGAAGCCCACGAGAAGCACAGTTAGGACGCCACATTTTAAGAAAGCAAACTTCCAGCTCTTCAAGGAGTTAGGAAATATGTATATGTTAAGTCTTTTACAGATTCACCACTGAGGCCAAAGTGGGAAGGTCCCTTCCAGGTACTGCTGACCACTCACACAGCCATAAAGATTAAGGAACAAGCCGCTTGGATCCATTGGACTCGCGTCAAGAGAGCTCCAGAACCCCATGGACATCAACGCAGACCGAACCCCTGAAGCTTCGCCTCCAACGAAAAGATGGACATTAGTAACCTTGATAGTCGTCAACATGCCGGGACTTTGTATTTCGGGGGGAGGGACATGGGATACGAATACATATACACGAAGTCTGGAAACATTGGTGAAAGCTACTAATCTGTCAGATTGTTGGGTATGTACCACCTTACCTAAAGGAGAAATGAAATTACCTCTATATGGGGTGGCAGCAAGCAATTGGAACTATGCCAACGGAACCTGGCCCAAATTTGGGGCAAAAGGGGGAAATGAGTTGAATGGATATTGTGAATACGATGATAATGTCTACCCCTTAGGACCCAGATTTGATTTACAACTATTGAAAGAAGAGCTTGTGGTATTAATTAGCAGTAACAATTGTACCTGGGAACACGGGGAATATAGACACAGGGGGCCGGTGAATAAGACAATAGCCTGGGGATGGAGCAAGTTCTGGATTAATAAGACAACTGTTGATGTGGGGAATTGGGATCTAACAGGGATAAAGGCAACGTATATTGACTTTTGCGACAAAACCCAACTAGTTGCATATAAAAGTAGTGGTGTTTCTGAAGGAGAAGGATATTCGTGGGAGTATGGATGGTATCAGGCAGGAAAGTTTTTAGGTGCGAAGTTGACAGCAACTATTGGACCCTGTAAGTTACCTCAAGGGTATTGGTGGTTGTGTGGAGATGGATATAGCAGAAAACAGCTGCCCGCAGGATGGAAGGGAACTTGCACGATAGGCTATCTAACTAGCCAGGATACGGTGTTTAATCAGTCTGAAATCCCCTCAGGTATGTTGAGAACACCTTGGAGGAGAATTCGGGGAGTAGAAAACCCTCTAGTGACGAGGGGAACAAGATCCCATAGCTTTGTAAGGTGGCTTATACCGTTCCTGGGCGTCAGTGAATTGGAGAAAGCAATTGTAAACATATCGGCCACTATAGAAGTGCTTGAGAAATCTACAATCGATGCTATACGGGCACTTCAACAAGAAGTCCAGTCATTAGCAAATGTGGTGGGACAAAACAGAATGGCATTAGACTTATTAACTTGGAAAGAGGGAGGCTTATGTGCAGTGATTAATCAAAGCTGTTGCTCATATGTAAACCAAAACGGAAGAATAGAGAAAGACTTACAAAATCTCATAGCTAAAACTCAGATTTTGCATCTGACTGCGCAAGATGACACCACATTCGGGTTTTCCGACCTTTGGGAAAAGTTAACCTCGTGGTTACCTAACTTGGCTTGGCTTAAGCGACTGTTTCTCCTTCTAGTAGCAATACTTACGTTAGGAACTTTAGTGTGTGCATTAATTAGATGTCTTATGTGTTGTACCAGGGGGGCCAAAGACAAATACATTCAATGGAAGAAGCATCAGCTCCGTGAACGGGTGGAATCAGGGAAGTATTTTAGAAATCAGATGGAGAGGGAGAGTGTGTTACAGGCAATTGTAAAAGAATTTACAAAGGTGAAAGAAAAGGGGGGACTTGATTCAGAAAACGAATGGTTAAAGGTTGTTAGTGTGAATTTAGTACAGCCTGGGAAAGAACAAAGCTCGGAGCCCAGCATTCCAAGATAAAGAAATGGCCTTGTGTATAAGATAGCGGGAGCAGCCTGCATGCTAAGGAGGGACCCAACTGTCTGGGAAAGGTGTCCATCTGGTCGGGACTAGTTCTGCGGTTTGGGATCCGGCCAACCCAAGCTTTCTGGGACAAAGGTGAAGGTACCCGGTGAAGAAGACTGCGAGCCTTCCTCCAGAAGACCCCGGCCCACGACCACCAGGCGGCAGTGCGCATGCGGCAAGGGGAGGAGACTTATGATAATGAGTTCTTAGAAATAATTACAATAGTAACGCCTTTTCTTAGAATTAATTAGAATAACCCAGCCCACCTTAATGAATATGTACGCTTTTCACCATAAATAGACGCTTGTTTCACAAACCGGTGTGCAAGTTTGGAGAAGAAATCCCCCTTGCACCCGGCGCCGCAATAAACAGACCTGCTTTATAACTCTCTGCGAGTTGTAAGGTTTGTTTCCGCGCGTCACTGGGTTAAAAGCCTCCCCGCTAACCAGCTCCGCCCCGCTCCAACGGCTTTACCTCCTTCTGGATGAGGCCAAAAGTCATCTGATGGACAAAAAAAAGGCTCTTTCAAGAGCTTTGGGAGCGGGATCTCCAGAGAGAAACTCCTCCCTGGCTGCAGATGAGCTGGGACCGCCAAAACCCCCCCTTTCTCATGGAAGATGCTCCCGACAGCACCAGCGGCTCTTATCTAGCCACTTTCCTCCCAAAAACGAGCCATCTCCTTCCCTCCAACGCTACGGGGCCAAGACAAGACGGGAGAGAACCCAAACGCCCTATCAAGTAACTCTGAAAAGGGGGAATTTGCCCCTTTCCCACAAGAAAAGCCTGAAGAGAAACCTTTCTCCTGCGGCTCGGGCTTGCTTTCCACGTCACCCCAGGGCTTCCAAACCAGGGAGGCTCCTTCCTCCTCCTCTTCCAAGAGGGACCTGTCCCGCAGGGCAGGCAGCTCCGCCTGCAACTGCTCCCCGACATTGATGCGGCTGAAAGGGGGAGGAAGAGGAGGGGGAGGAAGGCACGTCGGGAATGGATACGGCGCAACAAACGCTAAAAAAGAGGGAAAACGTGGTGAGGTGGGGCAAAACCGGTCCCTATTTCCCAGCAAAACATCACTCAGTCTTCCGCCACCAACTTCCACCGCCCCTTCCCACCCCCAGCGTTACCCTTCGGCCACTGGAGGCTTTTTGGGCCCCATCGGGCAGGACAATTTGGGGGTTTCCCCAAAAAAACAATCCAACTGCTGAATGTCACTCTCCACAGCGGTAGGAAACTGCCACAGCCACGGCCAGCGAGCGACCGCCGCCTCGGAATGTTGTGTGGAACGCGGGAGGCCAGCAACGGCCTGTGACGTCAGCAAAACCAGTGCTTTACTGGGACAGCACTGGGCGTTTGGGGGCGTTTCTGGCCCATATGGGGGACCCTCCACCCAAAAACACGCTGTGGAGAAGGGGCCGAGCGACACCCACCCCCACCCCCAGTTCCCTCCTCCCGTTTTCCCAGGGGTCGCCCTCATTCCCACGGCTCAACGTGGATTTTTGCCTCATCCTCCATCAAAAGAACCCCAAAATCCCGGATGTTCTGCCCAAAAAATCTGACAAAACCACACTGGGGATAAAAATCTTTCCGCCAAGACCCTCCTTTAGCCTTCCTTGCCCTCCTCCTCCTCACACACCGCTCCATCCCCCACAAAATTTCCCCCTTCTCAGGGAAATCATGGCTCTGGAGAGGGACCCTCTGGCTACCACTTCACCCCTGCGGCTGCCCCGGGCCAGAAGGCGGGCATTGAGCCATTTGGGCCTTTTCTAGAAGCAAAAGGAGCAAAGCGAAACCCCGGGGGCCCTTTCCATCCCCCAATCCCCTAGTCCATGGGCTGCAGTCATCATGCTCTAGTGCAGTTCACTCTCTTCACAAGTTGGAAGCCCACGAGAAGCACAGTTAGGACGCCACATTTTAAGAAAGCAAACTTCCAGCTCTTCAAGGAGTTAGGAAATATGTATATGTTAAGTCTTTTACAGATTCACCACTGAGGCCAAAGTGGGAAGGTCCCTTCCAGGTACTGCTGACCACTCACACAGCCATAAAGATTAAGGAACAAGCCGCTTGGATCCATTGGACTCGCGTCAAGAGAGCTCCAGAACCCCAATGGACATCAACGCAGACCGGACCCCTGAAGCTTCGCCTCCAACGAAAAGATGGACATCAGTAACCTTGATAGTCGTCAACATGCCGGGACTTTGTATTTCGGGGGGATGGACATGGGATACGAATACATATACATGAAGTCTGGAAACATTGGTAAAAGCTACTAATCTGTCAGATTGTTGGGTATGTACCACCTTACCTAAAGGAGAAATGAAATTACCTCTATATGGGGTGGCAGCAAGCAATTGGAACTATGCCAACGGAACCTGGCCCAAATTTGGGGCAAAAGGGGGAAATGAGTTGAATGGATATTGTGAATACGATGATAATGTCTACCCCTTAGGACCCAGATTTGATTTACAACTATTGAAAGAAGAGCTTGTGGTATTAATTAGCAGTAACAATTGTACCTGGGAACACGGGGAATATAGACACAGGGGGCCGGTGAATAAGACAATAGCCTGGGGATGGAGCAAGTTCTGGATTAATAAGACAACTGTTGATGTGGGGAATTGGGATCTAACAGGGATAAAGGCAACGTATATTGACTTTTGCGACAAAACCCAACTAGTTGCATATAAAAGTAGTGGTGTTTCTGAAGGAGAAGGATATTCGTGGGAGTATGGATGGTATCAGGCAGGAAAGTTTTTAGGTGCGAAGTTGACAGCAACTATTGGACCCTGTAAGTTACCTCAAGGGTATTGGTGGTTGTGTGGAGATGGATATAGCAGAAAACAGCTGCCCGCAGGATGGAAGGGAACTTGCACGATAGGCTATCTAACTAGCCAGGATACGGTGTTTAATCAGTCTGAAATCCCCTCAGGTATGTTGAGAACACCTTGGAGGAGAATTCGGGGAGTAGAAAACCCTCTAGTGACGAGGGGAACAAGATCCCATAGCTTTGTAAGGTGGCTTATACCGTTCCTGGGCGTCAGTGAATTGGAGAAAGCAATTGTAAACATATCGGCCACTATAGAAGTGCTTGAGAAATCTACAATCGATGCTATACAGGCACTTCAACAAGAAGTCCAGTCAGTAGCAAATGTGGTGGGACAAAACAGAATGGCATTAGACTTATTAACTTGGAAAGAGGGAGGCTTATGTGCAGTGATTAATCAAAGCTGTTGCTCATATGTAAACCAAAACGGAAGAATAGAGAAAGACTTACAAAATCTCATAGCTAAAACTCAGATTTTGCATCTGACTGCGCAAGATGACACCACATTCGGGTTTTCCGACCTTTGGGAAAAGTTAACCTCGTGGTTACCTAACTTGGCTTGGCTTAAGCGACTGTTTCTCCTTCTAGTAGCAATACTTACGTTAGGAACTTTAGTGTGTGCATTAATTAGATGTCTTATGTGTTGTACCAGGGGGGCCAAAGACAAATACATTCAATGGAAGAAGCATCAGCTCCGTGAACGGGTGGAATCAGGGAAGTATTTTAGAAATCAGATGGAGAGGGAGAGTGTGTTACAGGCAATTGTAAAAGAATTTACAAAGGTGAAAGAAAAGGGGGGACTTGATTCAGAAAACGAATGGTTAAAGGTTGTTAGTGTGAATTTAGTACAGCCTGGGAAAGAACAAAGCTCGGAGCCCAGCATTCCAAGATAAAGAAATGGCCTTGTGTATAAGATAGCGGGAGCAGCCTGCATGCTAAGGAGGGACCCAACTGTCTGGGAAAGGTGTCCATCTGGTCGGGACTAGTTCTGCGGTTTGGGATCCGGCCAACCCAAGCTTTCTGGGACAAAGGTGAAGGTACCCGGTGAAGAAGACTGCGAGCCTTCCTCCAGAAGACCCCGGCCCACGACCACCAGGCGGCAGTGCGCATGCGGCAAGGGGAGGAGACTTATGATAATGAGTTCTTAGAAATAATTACAATAGTAACGCCTTTTCTTAGAATTAATTAGAATAACCCAGCCCACCTTAATGAATATGTACGCTTTTCACCATAAATAGACGCTTGTTTCACAAACCGGTGTGCAAGTTTGGAGAAGAAATCCCCCTTGCACCCGGCGCCGCAATAAACACACCTGCTTTATAACTCTCTGCGAGTTGTAAGGTTTGTTTCCGCGCGTCACTGGGTTAAAAGCCTCCCCGCTAACCAGCTCCGCCCCGCTCCAACGGCTTTACCTCCTTCTGGATGAGGCCAAAAGTCTTCTGATGGACAAAAAAAAGGCTCTTTCAAGAGCTTTGGGAGCGGGATCTCCCGAGAGAAACTCCTCCCTGGCTGCAGATGAGCTGGGACCGCAAAACCCCCCCTTTCTCATGGAAGATGCTCCCCAGAGCACCATCGGCTCTTATCTAGCCACTTTCCTCCCAAAAACGAGCCATCTCCTTCCCTCCAACGCTACGGGGCCAAGACAAGACGGGAGAGAACCCAAACGCCCTATCAAGTAACTCTGAAAAGGGGGAATTTGCCCCTTTCCCACAAGAAAAGCCTGAAGAGAAACCTTTCTCCTGCGGCTCGGGCTTGCTTTCCACGTCACCCCAGGGCTTCCAAACCAGGGAGGCTCCTTCGTCCTCCTCTTCCAAGAGGGATCTGTCCCGCAGGGCAGGCAGCTCCGCCTGCAACTGCTCCCCGACATTGATGCGGCTGAAAGGGGGAGGAAGAGGAGGGCGAGGAAGGCACGTCGGGAATGGATACGGCGCAACAAACGCTAAAAAAGAGGGAAAACGTGGTGAGGTGGGGCAAAACCGGTCCCTATTTCCCAGCAAAACATCACTCAGTCTTCCGCCACCAACTTCCACCGCCCCTTCCCACCCCCAGCGTTACCCTTCGGCCACTGGAGGCTTTTTGGGCCCCATCGGGCAGGACAATTTGGGGGTTTCCCCAAAAAAACAATCCAACTGCTGAATGTCACTCTCCACAGCGGTAGGAAGCTGCCACAGCCACGGCCAGCGAGCGACCACCGCCTCGGAATGTTGTGTGGAACGCGGGAGGCCGGCAACGGCCTGTGACGTCAGCAAAACCAGTGTTTTACTGGGACAGCACTGGGCGTTTGGGGGGGTTTCTGACCCATATGGGGGACCCTCCACCCAAAAACACGCTGTGGAGAAGGGGCCGAGCGACACCCACCCCCACCCCCAGTTCCCTCCTCCCGTTTTCCCAGGGGTCGCCCTCATTCCCACGGCTCAACGTGGATTTTTGCCTCATCCTCCATCAAAAGAACCCCAAAATCCCGGATGTTCTGCCCAAAAATTCTATGACATCAGAAACCCCGATGATGTCACAAACCTATCTCTATGACATCACAATCTCCGATGATGTCATAACCCCCTCTATGACGTCACAACCCCACTGTATGACACCATAACCCCCTCTATGACATCAAAACCCCACTCTATGACATCACAAACCCCACTATGATGTCACAACCCCACTCTATGACATCATAACCCGACTCTGTAACATCACTACCACACTCTATGACGTCACAACCCCACTCTATGACATCACAAACCCCACTATGACGTCACAACCCAACTCTGTGAAATCACAACGCCCCTCTATGAAGTCACAACCCTACCTCTATGACATCACAACCCCAGCTATGACATCAGAACCTCAATCTATGAAATCACAACCCAACTCGGTGACATCATAACCCCACTCTATGACATCACAAACCACTCTGTGACGTCACAAACCCCACTATGATATCACAACCACACTCTGTGAAATCACAACGCCCTTCTATGACGTCACAACCCTACCTCTATGACATCACAAACCACTCTGTGACGTCACAAACCCCACTATGATATCACAACCACACTCTGTGAAATCACAACGCCCTTCTATGACGTCACAACCCTACCTCTATGACATCACAACCCTCCCTCTATGACATCACAGTCCCCCTCTATGACATCACAACCGCACTCGATGACGTCACAACCGCACCCTATGACGTCACAACCCCCTCTATGATGTCACAACCCTACCTCTATGACATCGGAAACCACTCTGTGACATCACAAACCCCATTATGATGTCACAACCCAACTTTGTAAAATCACAAAGCCCTTCTATGACGTCACAACCCTACCTCTATGACATCACAACCCAACTCTGTGACATCATAACCCCCTCTATGACATCACAATCCCACTCTATGACATCACAACCCGACTTTGTGACATCACAAACCCCACTATGACATCACAACCCAACACTGTGAAATCACAACACGACTCTGTGACATCACAACCACACTCTATGACATCACAACCCCACTCTATGACGTCACAAACCCTACGTCTATGACATCACAACCCCACTCTATGACATCACAACCCCATCTATGACATTAGAACCTCAATCTATGACATCACAACCCGACTCGGTGACATCATAACCCCACTCTATGACATCACAACTGCACTCTATGACCTCGCAACCCCCTCTATGACATCATAAACCCCACTATGACGTCACAACCCAACTCTGTGAAATCACAACGCTCCTCTACGATGTTACAACCCTAACTCTATGACATCACAAACCACTCTGTGACATCACAAACCCCACTATGACATCACAACCCTACGCTTTGACATCATAACCCCCTCTATGACATCACAACCCCACTCTATGACATCACAAACCACTCTGTGACATCAGAAACTCCACTATGGCATCACAACCCAACTCTGTGACATCACAACGCCCCTCTATGACGTCACAACCCTACCTCTATGACATCACAACCCCACTCTATGACATCATAACCTCTCTATGACATCACAAACCCCACTATGACGTCACAACCCAACACTGTGAAATGACAACACGACTCTGTGACATCACAACCACACTCTATGACATCACAACCCCACTCTATGACATCACAACCCCATCTATGACATTAGAACCTCAATCTATAACATCACAACCCGACTCGGTGACATCATAACCCCACTCTATGGCATCACAATCCCAGTCTATGACGTCACAACCCGACTCTGTGACATCACAAACCCCACTATGACGTCACAACTGCACTCTATGACGTCACAACCCCCTCTATGACATCATAAACCCCACTATGACGTCACAACCCAACTCTGTGAAATCACAACGCTCCTCTACGATGTTACAACCCTAACTCTATGACATCACAAACCACTCTGTGACATCACAAACCCCACTATGACATCACAACCCTACGCTTTGACATCATAACCCCCTCTATGACATCACAACCCCACTCTATGAAATCACAAACCACTCTGTGACATCACAAAGCCCACTATGGCATCACAACCCAACTCTGTGACATCACAAACCCCACTGTGATGCCACAAACGCACTCTATGACGTCACAACCCCCTCTATGACATCACAACCACACTCTATGACATCACAAACCACTCTGTGACAACACAAACCCCACTATGATGTCACAACCCAACTCTTTGAAATCACAATGCCTTTCTATGACGTCACAACCCTACCTCTATGACATCACAACTCCGCTCTATGACATCATAACCCCTCTATGACATCACAATCCCACTCTATGACCTCACAACGCTACTTCTATGACATTACAACCCCACTCCATGACATCACAAACCAGTCTGTGACATCACAAACCCCACTATGACGTCACAACCGCAGTCTATGACACCACATCCACCTCTATGACGTCACAAACCACTCTGTGACATCACAAACCCCACTATGACATCACAACCCTACGCTTTGACATCATAACCCCCTCTATGACATCACAACCCCACTCTATGAAATCACAAACCACTCTGTGACATCACAAAGCCCACTATGACGTCACAACCCAACTCCGTGAAATCACAACACCCCTCTATGACGTCACAAACCCTACCTCTATGACATCACAACCCCACTCTATGACATCACAACCCCATCTATGACATCAGAACCTCAATCTATGACATCACAACCCGACTCGGTGACATCACAACCCCACTCTATGACGTCACAAACCACTCTATGACATCACAAACCCCACTGTGACGTCACCACCCCACTCTATGACATCACAACCGCACTCTATGACGTCACATCCACCTCTATGATGTCACAACCCTACTCTATGACATCATAACCCCTCTATGACATCACAATCCCAGTCTATGACGTCACAACCCGACTCTGTGACATCACAAAGCCCACTATGACATCACAACCCGACTCTAGGACGTCACAACCCCCTCTATGAAATCATAACCCCATCTATGACATCACAATCCCCGATGACGTCACAGCCCCCATGACGTCACAACCACGCTCTATGATGTCACAACCCTACCTCTATGACACCACAACCCTCCGTCTATGACATCACAACCCGACTCTGTGACATCACAAACCCCACTATGACGTCACAACCCCACTCTATGACACCATAATCCAACTCTGTGACATCACTCTCACACTCTATGACGTCACAAGCCCACTCTATGACATCACAATCCCCACTATGACGTCACAACCCAACTCTCTGAAATCACAACGCCCTTCTATGACGTCACAACCCTAACTCTATGACATCACAACCCCACTCTATGACATCATAACCCCTCTATGACATCACAACCCCACTCTATGACGTCACAACCCGACTCTGTGACATCACAAACCCCACTATGACGTCACAACCTCACTCTATGACCTCGCAACCCCCTCTATGACATCATAAACCCCACTATGACGTCACAACCCAACTCTATGACATCACAAACCACTCTGTGACATCACAAATCCCACTATGACGTCACAACCAGACTCTAGGACGTCACAACCCCCTCTATGAAATCATAACCCCATCTATGACATCACAATCCCCGATGACATCACAGCCCCCTACGACGTCACAACCCTACCTCTATGACATCACAACCCCACTCTATGACATCACAAACCACTCTGTGACATCACAAACCCCACTATGACGTCACAACCACACTCTGTGAAATCACAACGCCCTTCTAAGACGTCACAACCCTACCTCTATGACACCACAACCCTCCGTGTATGACATCACAACCCGACTCTGTGACATGACAACCCCTTCTATGACATCACAATTCCACCCTATGACGTCACAACCTGACTCTGTGACATCACAAACCCCACTATGACGTCAGAACCCAACTCCGTGAAATCACAACACCCCTCTATGACGTCACAAACCCTACCTCTATGACATCACAACCCCACTCTATGACATCACAACCCCATCTATGACATCAGAACCTCAATCTATGACATCACAACCCGACTCTGTGACATCACAACCCCACTCTATGACGCAACAACCCGACTCTGTGACATCACAAAACCCACTATGGCATCACAACCTAACTCTGTGACATCACAACGCCCCTCTATGATGTCACAACCCTACCTCTATGACATCACAACCCCACTCGATGACATCATAACCTCTCTATGACATCACAAACCCCACTATGACGTCACAACCCAACACTGTGAAATCACAACACGACTCTGTGACATCACAACCCCACTCTATGACATCACAACCCCATCTATGACATTAGAACCTCAATCTATGACATCACAACCCGACTCGGTGACATCATAACCCCACTCTATGACATCACAATCCCAGTCTATGACGTCACAACCCGACTCTGTGACATCACAAACCCCACTGTGACGCCAGAAACACACTCTATGACGTCACAACCCCCTCTATGATATAACCCCATCTATGACATCACAATCCCCGATGACGTCACAACCCAACTCTGTGAAATCACAACCCCCTCTATGACGTTGTAACCCCACTCTATGACATCAGAATCCCACTCTATGACGTCACAACCCCACTCTGTGACATCACAAACCCCACTATGACATCACAACCACACTCTATGATGTCACAACCCCATCTATGATGTCACAACCCTACTCTATGATGTCACCACCCCACTCTATGACATCACAACCCCAACCTATGATGTCACAACACCCATGACCTCACAAACCCCCACAACCCCACTGTGACATCACAACCCCACTCTGTGACATCACAATGCCACTATGACATCACAACCCCTCTACATCACAACCACACCCTGTGACATCACAAACCAAACCTGTGAAGTCACAACCCCAACCTGTGACGTCATAACCCTCCCTGTATGACATCACAACGCCTATATGACGTCACTACCCTCTCTTTAGGACACCACAAGCCCCCTCTATGACGTCACACCCCAAACCTCTAACCTCACAACCCCAACTTGTGACAACACAACACCCTCTATGACATCACAGCCCTCCCTCTAGGACATCACATCCCCCTCTATGACATTGGGCGATGAAACAAACCCCCCCAGCAGCTTTTTTACCTCGCCTTTGGCTTTTTCCACCTCATCCCGGACTCTCTTGACCCTTTTCTCCAGCAGGCGAGGTCAGGTGCACCCAAATTACACTGTCTTCCTCCAGAAGTAACAAGAGTCAACACACTGGGCCACGGTTTGCCTCTGGATCTATGGGCAGAAATCCAGGGATATTAAAGACTCCCTTGTCATTACAAAGGAGGGCAACGGTGTCTTCTCCCGCTGGGTTTTTAGCAGGAAGAAGGGTCCTAAGGACAGGATTCCAACGGGGGATTGAAAATAGGGCTTTCTGGTGAATCAGGAAATGAATGGTTAATGGTTGTTAGTGTGAATTTAGTACGGCATGGGAAAGAACAAAGCTCGGAGCCCAGCATTCCAAGATAAAGAAATGGCCTTGTGTATAAGATAGCGGGAGCAGCCTGCATGCTAAGGAGGGACCCAACTGTCTGGGAAAGGCGTCCATCTGGTCGGGACTAGTTCTGCGGTTTGGGATCCGGCCAACCCAAGCTTTCTGGGACAAAGGTGAAGGTACCCGGTGAAGAAGACTGCGAGCCTTCCTCCAGAAGACCCCGGCCCACGACCACCAGGCGGCAGTGCGCATGCGGCAAGGGGAGGAGATTTATGATAATGAGTTCTTAGAAATAATTACAATAGTAACGCCTTTTCTTAGAATTAATTAGAATAACCCAGCCCACCTTAATGAATATGTACGCTTTTCACCATAAATAGGCGCTTGTTTCACAAACCGGTGTGCAAGTTTGGAGGAGAAATCCCCCTTGCACCCGGTGCCGCAATAAACATACCTGCTTTATAACTCTCAGCGAGTTGTAAGGTTTGTTTCCGCGCGTCAATTTGTCACCCCAGATGGGACCCTCTCTGTCCGGCTGCGGGACCTGCTGAGGACGGGACTCCTCTGGGCGCCCCCGAGATTTCTCGGAAGGACTCCCCAACTCATCCAGATCACCGCGGGGACAGACAAGGACCATCTCCTGCGGACCAGGTATGTTCAGGGTTTCTTAAGGGGGGGACCTGTAAGTCGTGAGGAGACGTCCTACGCGTGGTAAAGAGTCGGTGTACTCGCCCCGGGGTATGCTCAAGCTTGGGCTAATGGTTGGTGTGGGATCCCTCGGTTTCGGGTTTTTGTGTTAGTATGTAGAATTGCAATACTGCTGGTTACTTGTTGTATTTGTCATAAGGTACCGCTATTACCGCTATTACCGCTATCGTGTTATTGTCTGACATAAGGTGGAAATTGTTGTATGAGTGAAATGAGTGATTGAGACGCGGCACTGCTGCGGAGCGAGTGCGGAGTTCCGATCTGCGGTTCCGTGTTCTCCGCGAGGAGAGCAGCTGGAGACGAACGAAGCATATGACAGACTGTGAACCTAATACTGAGAATATTGCGTGGCATTGTCCTGGACATTCAGATAACGTTTGTGATCCTATTTTTGTCTTAAAGTGCTTTGCTTGTAATACAGAGGCTTGGGTAGATCAGGAGGACGATTTTTGGTGTTCACAGTGTGGTAGCTGGACTGAGTGGGAAAAGATCGAGCGGGCGGGAGAGTTGGAACAAGTAATCTGTGGAGACATAGCCTACCCCTGGAGATAAAGGTAGCGGCAGGGATATAGCTGTACCGTTTCCCGGGAGGGGAACAAGAATAACACCCAAGTGACACACGGAGATCAGGGTCACCTCTGAACTAAGGGGGTAAGGAGGACATAAAATGGGCAATAATCAAGGAAGTGAGATACTGAAAAGGAGTCCCCTAGGGTGTATTTTAGCACACTGGAAGGAGATTGGAGGCTCACCAGGTGGCAGCGTGAACAAGAAAACCTTAATTAAATACTGTAATCAGTGGTGGCCCCTTTACAAGTTAGATGATCAAGAGAAATGGCCCTTTAACGGGACTCTTAATTACAACACTATATTACAATTAATGCTGTTCCTTAGAAGGGAAGGAAAGTGGGATGAAGTCATATATGCGGACATGTTTTTCACCCTTTGGAACCACCCAGAGTACCAACGGGACTGCGGGCTGTTACCTCCACAAGACCCGATGGTATTAGCCTTAGAGAAAGAAAAAAGGGAAGAAATGAAAGCCAATATAAAAAGATGTTGTTCGGCCTGTAGCATAGGGCAGAGATGCACAAAGCCTGAAAAGATTCGGGATTCTAAAGAAGACGATTTTCTTGAAACAAACTTACCACCGGTTAAGGCAATAGGAGACCGCTGGGGGGGGGTAAAGGCTTCCCAAGGAGACGGAGAAACTGAAACCGATTCCAAAACCCCACCTGACAGCCCGGTATCGTCCCGTACTCGGAAGGGAACAGAGCGAATAGTGATTCAAGCACCCTTAAGGGAAGCTGTGGGTCCGGAAGGACTACCTGTATTGATAAAAGTCCCTTTTTCCTCATTTGATTTAGAAACCTGGAAAAGCGTGGCAAAGAATTATCGGAATGATCCCGTAGGGGTTACTAAACATTTTCAGTTTCTGGTAAAGCAGCACAATCCTGACTGGAGTGATGTCCAGTTATTATTAGATCACCTGACAGAAACCGAGAAACAACTGGTTTTGAAAGCTGCTCAAGATATAGCCACGGACCACCTGAAAGATTCAGGAAGAGACATTAAAGATTATTTCCCCTTGCAGGACCCTCATTGGGACCCAAATAGGAGCATTCACTCAGAAGCACTACAAAGTTATAGAGATTGGATTATAAGGGGGATGGAGAGGGCTATCCCGAAAGCTATTAACTGGTCGATGCTGTATGCTGTAAGACAAGGGCCGAAGGAGAGTCCCTCGGAGTTTTTGGATAAATTACGAGATGCAATGAGACGCTACACCTCCTTGGACCCTGGATCAGAGATAGGAATCCAGCAGTTAGTGTCTCTCTTTTTAGGACAGTCTGCTAATGATATCCGGAGGAAGCTGCAAAAACTGAGAACAACCGACAGCAGGAATCTAGAGACTCTGTTAGATGAGGCATGGAGAGTATTTAACAACCGAGAGGAGGAGGATAGGAGAAGGGACCGACGGGCACTGGTGGCAGCAATACATGGCGGGGGGGGAAATAAAAACTGGGAACTTTAGGAAACCATTAGAAAGAGATCAATGCGCATGGTGTAAGCAGAGGGGGCACTGGAAGAATGAGTGTCCAAAAAGACAAAAAGAGAAAATTCAGGCCCATTTTAAAGAAGATTGACGGGGACCGGGGGAATCTACCCTAGCGGATCCGCTGGTTACCCTAAGGCTAGGGAAAAAGCAACAAGAAATAGAATTTTTGGTGGATACAGGAGCAACGTATTCGGTTTTAAATCAAGCTCTGACCCCTCTTGATACTGATTTTATAACAGTAACAGGAGCCACTGGCCAGAGTGAAAAGGCATATTTTCTCAAACCTTTTAAGTTCAAATTGGGAAAACAATTGGGGATACACAAATTTTTATATCTGCCAAATTCACCGAAACCCCTGCTAGGGCGAGATTTATTAGAACAATTGGGAGCAGAAATTAAATTCAAAAAAGGGAAAATGGAACTCCGGATAAGGGAAGATCGACTAATTGAAATACTAAGTTTGGCCCTAATAGGAACTCCCATTTCTACAGGAATGCCTGAGGAGATTAAAGCCCAAATTTATCCGGGGGTATGGGCCTCGGGAGTGCCGGGGAGAGCAAAAAAATGCTTCCCCAATAGTGATAAAGCCTCAACAAGGAGCACGACCGGTGAGAGTCAAACAGTATCTGTGGAGGAATGGCTGAGTGAAAAAGGGCATGACTTGATTACAATGAGCAACCCAGTCTTTGACAGGGATGAGAGCCCGGAGGAGTCTGTGAACTGTCCTTGAGAAACAGAAGTATGAAGAAGTAGCTACATGATAAGTAAGTGATAAGCGGTACTGCCTCTGGGAGATAGAGAAACATCTGCTGCGCGTGGACAAGAGGTCTGCACTAATTGTGTGAGCGCTCTAGGCGCGTGAACAGAGACTGTAAGCCAATCGTATAATTGTTGCTAGCGCGTGCTCTGCTTGTCTGTCTTTATATACTCTGTGTGAACTTGAATAAAGGGAGAACGACCATACTCATATTGAGACTCATTGTTACTCCGGGTCCGTCTCCCACTCCGACAAGTATCCCCTTAGGATAGAGGACAGGGAGGGGATCCGACCAACTATAGACCGGTTTATAGAGTATGGGCTGCTGAAAGAATGTGAATCAGAGTATAACACTCCAATATTACCTGTCAAGAAGCCGGATGGTAGCTATCGCATAGTGCAGGACCTCAGAGCTATCAACAGAATTGTTGAGGATTTACATTCGGTAGTGGCAAATCCATACACTCTTCTAACTAAACTGGTACCTGAATTGGCATGGTTTACCGTTTTGGACCTAAAGGATGCCTTTTTCTGCGTGCCTTTGAGCCCAGAGAGCCAGCTTTTATTTGCATTTGAATGGGAAAACCCAGAATCTGGGAGGAAAACACAGCTTACATGGACTGTGCTACCACAGGGCTTTAAAAATACCCCGACACTTTTTGGAAATCAGCTAGCTAAAGATTTGGAGCAGTGGAAACGCCCGCTTGGGACAGGAGTGGTTTTGCAGTATGTGGACGATATGTTACTCGCCACTGACACCAGAGAAACATACCTAGAATGGACTGTGAGCCTGTTAAATTTTCTTGGACTTAATGGCTATAAAGTTTCTCCACAGAAGGCACAGATAGGTCACTTGCTGCTGGGCTATCTGGGATATGAAATAACCGCAGGCCAACGGACACTGGGGAAGGAGAGGAAAGAGGCCATTTGCCAGACACCTCGACCACAGATGCCTAAGGAACTTCGGACCTTCCTAGGAATGACAGGATGGTGCCGTCTCTGGATATATAACTACGGACTCTTGGTAAAGCCTCTATACGAGTTATTAAAATCTAACTCAAAGAATATTGTGTGGAATAAGGAAGCAGACAAAGCCTTCCATCAGTTAAAAAAGAGGTTAATGGAAGCACCTGCCCTGGGATTACCTGACACTACTAAACCTTTCTGGTTGTTTTCCTATGAGAAGCAAGGAATGGCCTTAGGAGTCCTAGCTCAGAATTTGGGACCCTATCGAAGGGCGGTGGCATACTTCTCCAAACAGCTCGACGGAGTAAGTAAAGGGTGGCCTAGCTGTCTCCGAGCGGTGGCAGCAGTGGTAATAAACATCCAAGAGGCCCGTAAGTTCACCCTAGGCCAGAAAATCACAGTTATGGTTTCACATACCGTCTCAGCAGTACTGGAAGTAAAAGGGGGGCATTGGCTTTCACCTCAGAGGTTTCTTAAGTACCAGGCTATCCTGATAGAGCAAGATGATGTAGAAATAACGGTAACTATTATTGTCAATCCAGCCTCTTTCCTCAGCGGAACCGAAGGAGAATCAGTGACCCATGACTGCTTGGAAACAATCGAGGCGGTGTACTCCAGCCGACCAGACCTGAAAGAAGAACCATTGGAGGATGCAGAGGATTCCTGGTTCACCGACAGGAGCAGCTTCATTCAACAGGGAATACGCAAAGCTGGCTATGCGGTAACCACCACAGAGAAGGTAATAGAATCCAAAGCCCTGGCCCCAAATACATCAGCCCAAAAGGCTGAGATAATAGCACTAACCCGAGCGCTGGAATTGGCCAAAGGAAAACGGATAAATATCTGGACAGACTCTAAATATGCTTTTGGGGTGGTGCATGCTCACGGGGCGGACTGGAGAGAAAGAGGACTCTTATCTACACAAGGGAAACACATCAAACATGCTGAAGAAATTCTCAAGCTCTTAGATGCAGTATTACTGCCTACCAAAGTGGCTATCATGCACTGCAAAGCCCACCAAAAAGGGAACACCGCTGTGGAACTGGGCAACGCACTGGCGGACCGAGAAGCCAAAAGGGCAGCGGAAATGGGTAATGCGGAGATACAATCCTTGGTCCCAGATGGTAAGATACAAATTGACGACGAACCTAAATATTCTAGGGATGATCACAAATTGATCAAAGACTTAAATGGGAAAATTGAAGGGAAATGGGCCAAAACCCCACAGGGAAAAATAATAGTGCCTTTCTCGTTACTATGGGCTGTAGTCATGGCAGAACATAGAAAATCCCATTGGGGAACAGAGGCACTTCACAGATACCTGAATAGGCTAATATGCGCTCGGAATCTATATGCCACTGTCAAACAAGTCACTCAGCAGCGTGAGGTATGTTTACAGAACAACCCTAGGACAGGCCCCAGAGTCCAATTTGGCCAGATAGGGAAGGGAAACTATCCGGGACAACAATGGCAAATTGATTTTTCAGAACTTCCAAGAAAAGGGGGGTTTCGATACCTATTGGTGCTGATACCTTTTCATGGATGGCCAGAGGCATTTCCCTGTCGAACCAACAAAACAAGAGAAGTGGTCAAAGCATTGTTGCAAGAAATTATACCGAGATTTGGGGTTCCCGCAGTAATTTCCTCGGACCGAGGATCTCATTTCACTGCAAGGGTTGTTTCAAAAGTAAGCAGATTATTTGGTATAGACTGGCAACTTCACACCCCATACAACCCACGATCAAGTGGTCAGGTAGAAAAGATGAATCACCTGATCAAAATGCAGATTGTGAAATTAGGCCAGGAAGCTAACTTGGCCTGGCCCCAGTCATTACCATTAGCCCTTCTCAGGATAAGAACAAAACCCAGAACCAAAGAAGGATATCCACAGAGTTGGGGAATGAAATATTGACAGGTTACCTGATAAATTTACAAAAACAGCTCCGAGAGGTAGAAAAACTGGTTCTGGGAACAAGAGCTCGTGGGCTGGATGGACCAGTACACGAGATCGAACCTGGAGATTATGTATATGTTAAATCTTTTACAGATTCACCACTGAAGCCAAAGTGGGAAGGTCCCTTCCAGGTACTGCTGACCACTCACACGGCCATAAAGATTAAGGAACAAGCCGCTTGGATCCATTGGACTCGCGTCAAGAGAGCTCCGGAACCCCAATGGACATCAACGCAGACCGGACCCCTGAAGCTTCGCCTCCAACGAAAAGATGGACATCAGTAACCTTGATAGTCGTCAACATGCCGGGACTTTGTATTTCGGGGGGATGGACATGGGATACGAATACATATACATGAAGTCTGGAAACATTGGTAAAAGCTACTAATCTGTCAGATTGTTGGGTATGTACCACCTTACCTAAAGGAGAAATGAAATTACCTCTATATGGGGTGGCAGCAAGCAATTGGAACTATGCCAACGGAACCTGGCCCAAATTTGGGGCAAAAGGGGGAAATGAGTTGAATGGATATTGTGAATACGATGATAATGTCTACCCCTTAGGACCCAGATTTGATTTACAACTATTGAAAGAAGAGCTTGTGGTATTAATTAGCAGTAACAATTGTACCTGGGAACACGGGGAATATAGACACAGGGGGCCGGTGAATAAGACAATAGCCTGGGGATGGAGCAAGTTCTGGATTAATAAGACAACTGTTGATGTGGGGAATTGGGATCTAACAGGGATAAAGGCAACGTATATTGACTTTTGCGACAAAACCCAACTAGTTGCATATAAAAGTAGTGGTGTTTCTGAAGGAGAAGGATATTCGTGGGAGTATGGATGGTATCAGGCAGGAAAGTTTTTAGGTGCGAATTTGACAGCAACTATTGGACCCTGTAAGTTACCTCAAGGGTATTGGTGGTTGTGTGGAGATGGATATAGCAGAAAACAGCTGCCCGCAGGATGGAAGGGAACTTGCACGATAGGCTATCTAACTAGCCAGGATACGGTGTTTAATCAGTCTGAAATCCCCTCAGGTATGTTGAGAACACCTTGGAGGAGAATTCGGGGAGTAGAAAACCCTCTAGTGACGAGGGGAACAAGATTCCATAGCTTTGTAAGGTGGCTTATACCGTTCCTGGGCGTCAGTGAATTGGAGAAAGCAATTGTAAACATATCGGCCACTACAGAAGTGCTTGAAAAATCTACAATCGATGCTATACAGGCACTTCAACAAGAAGTCCAGTCAGTAGCAAATGTGGTTGGACAAAACAGAATGGCATTAGACTTATTAACTTGGAAAGAGGGAGGCTTATGTGCAGTGATTAATCAAAGCTGTTGCTCATATGTAAACCAAAACGGAAGAATAGAGAAAGACTTACAAAATCTCATAGCTAAAACTCAGATTTTGCATCTGACTGCGCAAGATGACACCACATTTGGGTTTTCCGACCTTTGGGAAAAGTTAACCTCGTGGTTACCTAACTTGGCTTGGCTTAAGCGACTGTTTCTCCTTCTAGTAGCAATACTTACGTTAGGAACTTTAGTGTGTGCATTAATTAGATGTCTTATGTGTTGTACCAGGGGGGCCAAAGACGAATACATTCAATGGAAGAAGCATCAGCTCCGTGAACGAGTGAAATCTGGGAAGTATTTTAGAAATCAGATGGAGAGGGAGAGTGTGTTATAGGCAATTGTAAAAGAATTTACAAAGGTGAAAGAAAAGGGGGGACTTGATTCAGAAAAGGAATGGTTAAAGGTTGTTAGTGTGAATTTAGTACAGCCTGGGAAAGAACAAAGCTCGGAGCCCAGCATTCCAAGATAAAGAAATGGCCTTGTGTATAAGATAGCGGGAGCAGCCTGCATGCTAAGGAGGGACCCAACTGTCTGGGAAAGGTGTCCATCTGGTCGGGACTAGTTCTGCGGTTTGGGATCCGGCCAACCCAAACTTTCTGGGACAAAGGTGAAGGTACCCGGTGAAGAAGACTGCGAGCCTTCCTCCAGAAGACCCCGGCCCACGACCACCAGGCGGCAGTGCGCATGCGGCAAGGGGAGGAGACTTATGATAATGAGTTCTTAGAAATAATTACAATAGTAACGCCTTTTCTTAGAATTAATTAGAATAACCCAGCCCACCTTAATGAATATGTACGCTTTTCACCATAAATAGACGCTTGTTTCACAAACCGGTGTGCAAGTTTGGAGAAGAAATCCCCCTTGCACCCGGCGCCGCAATAAACACACCTGCTTTATAACTCTCTGCGAGTTGTAAGGTTTGTTTCCGCGCGTCACTGGGTTAAAAGCCTCCCCGCTAACCAGCTCCGCCCCGCTCCAACGGCTTTACCTCCTTCTGGATGAGGCCAAAAGTCTTCTGATGGACAAAAAAAAGGCTCTTTCAAGAGCTTTGGGAGCGGGATCTCCCGAGAGAAACTCCTCCCTGGCTGCAGATGAGCTGGGACCGCCAAACCCCCCCTTTCTCATGGAAGATGCTCCCGAGAGCACCATCGGCTCTTATCTAGCCACTTTCCTCCCAAAAACGAGCCATCTCCTTCCCTCCAACGCTACGGGGCCAAGACAAGACGGGAGAGAACCCAAACGCCCTATCAAGTAACTCTGAAAAGGGGGAATTTGCCCCTTTCCCACAAGAAAAGCCTGAAGAGAAACCTTTCTCCTGCGGCTCGGGCTTGCTTTCCACGTCACCCCAGGGCTTCCAAACCAGGGAGGCTCCTTCCTCCTCCTCTTCCAAGAGGGATCTGTCCCGCAGGGCAGGCAGCTCCGCCTGCAACTGCTCCCCGACATTGATGCGGCTGAAAGGGGGAGGAAGAGGAGGGGGAGGAAGGCACGTCGGGAATGGATACGGCGCAACAAACGCTAAAAAAGAGGGAAAACGTGGTGAGGTGGGGCAAAACCGGTCCCTATTTCCCAGCAAAACATCACTCAGTCTTCCGCCAGCAACTTCCACCGCCCCTTCCCACCCCCAGCGTTACCCTTCGGCCACTGGAGGCTTTTTGGGCCCCATCGGGCAGGACAATTTGGGGGTTTCCCCAAAAAAACAATCCAACTGCTGAATGTCACTCTCCACAGCGGTAGGAAGCTGCCACAGCCACGGCCAGCGAGCGACCGCTGCCTCAGAATGTTGTGTGGAACGCGGGAAGCTGGCAACGGCCTGTGACGTCAGCAAAACCAGTGCTTTACTGGGACAGCACTGGGCGTTTGGGGGGGTTTCTGGCCCATATGGGGGACCCTCCACCCAAAAACACGCTGTGGAGAAGGGGCCGAGCGACACCCACCCCCACCCCCACTTCCCTCCTCCCCTTTTCCCAGGGGTCGCCCTCATTCCCACGGCTCAACGTGGATTTTTGCCTCATCCTCCATCAAAAGAACCCCAAAATCCTGGAGGTTCTGCCCAAAAAATCTGACAAAACCATGCTGGGGATAAAAATCTTTCCGCCAAGACCCTCCTTTAGTCTTCCTTGCCCTCCTCCTCCTCACACACCGCTCCATCCCCCACAAAATTTCCCCCTTCTCAGGGAAATCATGGCTCTGGAGATGGACCCTCCGGCTACCACTTCACCCCTGCGGCTGCCCCGGGCCAGAAGGCGGGGATTGAGCCATTTGGGCCTTTTCTAGAAGCAAAAGGAGCAAAGCGAAACCCCGGGGGCCCTTTCCATCCCCCAGTCCCCTAGTCCATGGGCTGCAGTCATCATGCTCTAGTGCACTTCACTCTCTTCACAAGTTGGAAGCCCACGAGAAGCACAGTTAGGACGCCACATTTGAAGAAAGCAAACTTCCAGCTCTTCAAGGAGTTAGGAAATAGGACCCCCTGGGAAACTGCCCTTAGGGACAAGGGAGCAGAACAAAGGAAAAAGGGATTTGTAAGTCCTTCCTCTAGAAATCCATTAGACCCAGCTTCATAGAAACGACACCGGTCTGGATGCTGGTGGTTAAAGAGGATGGATTCTGGGGGGGTTAAATTAGGAGAATTAATTGGGCGATCACTTCAAATGGGGTCAAATTAAAACTGGAGGCATTTTGCTGGCTGTGAGGGACTGGAGTGGGCAAGCCTCGGGCCACAAAACTCAATGGAACTTGAGTTTGTCCTGGGCAAAAAGGGGAAACCTGAGGCTTTTGCACAAGGAGGGGCCGCTCTGAACCTCACGGCTCCGGGGAAGGTCTCCCTGACTCCAAAAAGACAGAACGTTGGGGGTTGAAAGTCAAATAAAACCACCAAGAGGCACCTGGGCAAGGGCAATCCTCCAGCTGCCCTTCCCTTCTGCCCCCAACCCCCCAACCCCAAAGGAGGCATTTGGGGAAGAAAAAGGGAGGGCTGACCTTCCGCACTCACCTCAGGGCAAGTCCCAGCACAGGGAGGTCCCGGGATCCCCGGAGGAGCCGCAGGCGCTGTGGGGCTGCGGATGGTGACGCCCCGGCGTGGGCTTGTCTTTGGGGGTCGCACGTGGCCTCTTCTTCTGGTGGCAGACGGCCTGCAAACCAGGGACAAAATAACTTGAAATGGCTCAAAAAGGCAGAAAAGTAAGATTTTTTGGCCATGGATTTCACACGGTTTATCAGCCCAGGTAAAGTCTAAACAGCCAAAAAACCTCTAGATTTCCTCTAGAAAATTTCCTCTAGAAATCCATTAGACCCAGCTTCATAGAAACATATGACATAACAACCCCAGTCTATGACATCACAATCCCCGATGACGTCACAACCGCCTCTTGGACGTCACATCCCCACTCTAAGACATCACAACCCGACTCTGTGACATCAGAACCCGATTCTGTGACATCAGAACCCCGTCTATGATCTCACAACCCCACTCTATGACGCCATAACCCCCTCTATGACATAACAACCCCACTCTATAATATCACAACCCCCTCTATGACGTCACAACCCCGTCTATGATCTCACAAACCCACTCCATGACGTCACAACCCCACTCTATGACATCAATACCCTCCCTCTATGACGTCACAACCCCACTCTATGACGTCACAACCCCACTCTATGACGTTACAAACCACTCTGTGACATCTCAACCCCACTCTATGACATCATAACCACCTCTATGACATCACACCACTCTATGACATCATAACCCTCTCTATGACATCAAAACCCCACTACATGACATCACAACGCTCCTCTATGACGTCACAAACCCCCTTTATGACATCACAACCCTCCCTCTATGACATCACAACGCCCCTCTATGATGACACAACCCTACCTCTATGACATCACAATCCCAGATGACGTCACAACCCCCTCTAAGACGTCACAACCCCACTCTATGACATTATAATCCCAGTCTATGATATCACAATCCCACTCTATGACATCACAACCCAACTCTGTGAAATCACAATCACCCTACCTCTATGACATCACAACGTCCGTCTATGACATCACAACCCCACTCTATGACATCAATAACCCCCTCTACGACATCACAGCCCTACCTCTATGACATCACTATCCCCGATGACGTCACAACCCCTCTATGACATCACAACCCCATTCTATGACGTCACAACCACACTCTATGACGTCAAAACATCCATGACCTCACAACCCTCAATGACATCACAACCCCACTCTATGACACCACAACCCCACTCTATGACGTCACACCCCAAACCTCTAACCTCACAACCCCAACCTATGACATCACAACCCTTCCTCTATGACATCACATCCCCCTCTGTGACATTGGGCGACGAAACCCCTCGTTTCCTCGTTTTGGGCAAACCCCCCCCAAAAGCATCTCGGGCTTTTGAGGGACAATTTCCATCTCCTGCTGCCTCCAGCCACAGTTTCTGGGCACAAACAAGGGCAGGGGGGGGGGTTCTGCCATCAGCCAAGTCAAAGACATCCAAACTTTGCTGGTCCATGGGGGCTGCCCAGCCAAGGAGATGTCCCTTAATTATATCGACTGGCAACTTCTATGATCATCAGAACGTTGATCAGACTTGGTCCATCGACCCCAGCTCCAGCATCACCACCCCAACGGGCTCCAGTCTGTGAGACTCGCACAGGCTCAGCTGAGAAAATGATGGCTCCAAAGGAAATGTAGCTCCAGGAGACAGAGCTCCACGGCCTGAGCGCAGCACTAACCAGAAGCTTTACTGACTCAACCGCTGCTTTTCTACCCAAACGCTGCTCATCTCCAGGGAGAGAAAGCTGCTTTAGCCACTTCTCCTCCAAAGCCCTCACAGGGCTAAAGCCACACAGTCAGGAGCACCCCTCTGCACAGAGACACAGCCAGCACAAAGGCAATCCTTTGGGAAATCCATCGGGACACCCATTCCAGCAGAAAAGAGAATCCTTACCAGGCTGGTGGCAAAACTCCCCGCGTCTCTGGGCCAGGGGGACGTCACCAACGCATCCGCACCTCTGAGGGTTGGGGTCCACCACAAGGCTGGTTTCCGTTCTGTCACATCCTCGGAGCTAAAACTGTCGGCAGGAGATGCCTCATCCGGGGACTCGGAACCACCCGGGCACCTGACCTGCAGAACACAAGTACCTCTCAAGAGACCTTGATGTCCTGCATTAACACACCAGCACGCTCTTGAGATCACACAACCACACAATGGTCACAGTTGGAAGGCGCCTTAAAGCCCCTCCAGTGCCACCCCCTGCCCTGGGCAGGGACACCTCCCACCACACCAGGCTGCTCCAAGACCCCTCCAACCTGGCCTGGAACCCCTCCAGGGATGGGGCAGCCACAGCTTCTCGGGGAAACCTGGGCCAGGCCCTCACCATCCCCCCCAGCAAACCATTTCCTCCCCACATCTCATCTCAATCTCCCCTCTTCCAGTGGCAAACCCTTCCCCCTCCTCCCACGGCTCCCCTCCCTCATCCAGAGTCCCTCCCCAGCTTTCCTGGAGCCCCACCTGTTTAGGGACTGGAAGGGGCAGAAAGGTCTCCCCGGAGCCTTCCCTTCTCCAGCCTGAACCCCCCCAACTCTCTCAGCCTGTCCTGACAGCAGAGGGGCTCCAGCCCTCCCAGCATCTCCGTGGCCTCCTCTGGCCCACACTCCACATTGTTGGCTCCTGTGGAGCTTCTCACCCACCAACACCCCCAAGCCCTTCTCCTCAGGGCTGCTCTCCAGCCATTCTCCACCCAGCCTGGATTTGTACCCGGCATTGCTCTGACCCAGGGGCAGCACCTTGCACTTGGCCTGGTGGGACTTCAGGGGGGTCACAGGAGCCACCTCCATCCTGCCCATGTCCCTCTGGCTCTGGGCAGAGGGTGGAGAAGCAGGACAACTGGCACACTCATCACACAGGACTGCGGGAGAGCTGATCCCACCTCGCTGAGGAGCTGCTGGGACCGTCCCAGAGGCAAAAGGGGCTCAGTCTCTCCTGCATCTTCAGGGATAACGTTCCTCAAAGCCCAGGAAGAAACAGGGCCTGACCAGCACGGGGGAAAGGAGACCCCACGGGGCAGGGGACGGGGGGACAACGACAGGACAAACACAGTCATTCCTCGGCACAGAGCGCCTTCCTCGGCACTCTTGCTCAGAAACGTGGTTTCTGGAGGAACTGGGTGTTTCACGGAAGGTTTTTACCCTCTTCCGCCACCAGCACCTCCCGGTGGGACTCTCTCGGTGACAGGAGGTCGAGGTGACAGGGACAGTCCAGCGCAGGGAGCGCTTTGGGGCCCTGAGCTCTGTGCAAAACCCCAAAACTCGCTTTATGAAGGTTGTTGGCCCTGCTGTGAGGGAAAGTTTGAAAATAGTTTTTAAAAATGAAGCCACAAGAAATAGAACGAAAGACGTCGAGTGAAGGAAACGTCTCCTGGCGACGTTAAGCTGCAAATGGCGTTGGTGGTTTCATCCTCCTGGCTTGGTTTCCTCTTGGCAACTTCATCCTCAAAACCACCTTTTCTTCCTCAAAACCACCTTTCTCCCTCTCCCCAGGGCCAGGCTCAAAAGGAGCACCCAAGGGTCACAGCACTCAAGGGCCGGAGATTGCTCCCACACCCAAGGGGACAGGTTTTCACAGCACAGGGGGGTGACACTGCTTTGGGGGTGATCACAGCACGGGGGGGGGGGACTGCTTTGGGGGTGATCACAGAAGAGGGGGCGGGGGGGCATCGGTGACCCCCGTTTTCCCCCCATCCAGGTTCTTTGCGTGGAATCCATCTGCGTCGACCCCGCCATCATTGAAGGGAACATCAAGGTGAGACCCTGGGGGGGCAGAAGCGACACCGAGGGGAGAACCTTGAAGTGGGGGGGTCCCCCAAAAATCGTGCCCACCCCCCAAAAAAAATCGGTGCAGACAACCTCGCCCAGCAAGTGAAGCTCAACTCGCATCGAGGGGGACACGGGGGTCTCCCTCGGGGACAGCAGGGGGGGCAGGACATGTCTGTGAGGTGGGACCAAGCAGGGACAGGCTGGGGGCGGGAGGTACAAGGAGGAGGGTGGGAGGGGCAAGCACAGGGGCAGGGCTGAGGCCACACCCACCTGGCAGGTCAGGAAGGGGTGGGGCTAAGGGAAAGGGGGTGGGGCTAAGGAGACCACACCCACCAGGGTCACCCCAGGGAAGGGCAGGGCTAGGGGGAAGGGGGTGGGGCTCTGGGAGGCCACGCCCACAGACTCAGGGAGGAGGTGGAGCTAAAGGACAAGGCCACGCCCACCAGTGGGAGGCACCCCTACAAGGGTGGGGGTAGGAAAAGGGGGTGGGGCCAAGGGAGGCCACACCCACCACTCACACAAGGGAGGGGCTGGGCTATGGGCAGGGGCAGAGCCACAGGGAAGGGGTGGGGCCAAGGGAGGTCACACCCACAGGGAACACCCTGGGGGGCGGTGCTAAGGGAACAAGCCACACCCCCAAGGGCTACTACAGGCAGGGACAGAGGGGCGTGGCTAAGGGAGAAGGGGTGGAGCTGAAGGGAAGGGGCATGGCTAAGGGAGGAAGCCACACCCCCAGGTGAGACAGAGACACAAAGGGGTGGAGCCAGGGGAAACAAGCCACGCCCACAGGGCCTCCTGCAAGAGGCAGGGCTAAGGCAGTGAGCCCCGCCCACAAGAGCTGGGGGGAGGCCACACCCACAAAGGGGTGGGGCTAAATGAGAAGACCACACCCACAAAGGGGTGGGGCTAACAGGGCCAAGACACAGCCCCAGCAGCCCCCATCATTTCAAGGGAGGGCGTGGCCAGGGGTTGCCCCACCCCATGGCAGTGCCCACCCTGTCTGACCCCAAAAAAGGGGACAACCTCCCCAAAAAGGGGACTGTCCCCTCCCCGGGTGTGCCCCCCAAAACAGGGACACCACCCCCAAAAAGGGGGCTGGCCCCCCCAAACGCTGTTGCCTCCCGGGGAACCAGGGTACGAGGGGGAGGCAGTGAACACCCACCGCAAGCGCTCACAGGTAAGGGAGGAGCCCCCAAAAAAACCCCCAAAAGAGGGGACAGATCTCATTAAACCCCCCTGAAATTGGGGGGGTGGTAGATTTTGGGGAACCTCCCCCAGAACCCCATTTTGCCCCGTAGAACATTGACATCAGCCGCCCCCCTTGCCAAAGCCCTGGTCACCGTCCCCAAGCGTTATTGGGGGTGGGGGGCATTAATTTTGGGGGCTTCCAGGGGGGTCCATCAGGGCGATGGGGGGGATCTCCAGGTACCTACGAGGGGGATGAGAAGGGGGGGTGTGTGAGGTGGTGACCCCCTCCCCTCCAGCACCTTTTGGGGGGTACCTGCACCCCCTCGGCCCATGACAGACCCCTCCATTCACTTGGTTTGGGTGTGTGGGGGTGTGTGTGTGGGGGGGAGGTGTGTTTGTCAGTGGTTTTCAGCTGTTTTTTCTCTGCAGTGCAGTATAAACGGCCCGGACGGGGCAGGTGCTGCTCTGTGCGCACCAGGGACTGGGAAGGGGGCGGCACCACAAAAACACCCGTTTTCCCAACCCCCCCCACCCCAAAACCCACCAATTCTCTCACCCCCCACCCCAAAACACACTTCCTCACCCAAAAAGACCCCTCTCCCAACTCCTCCATCCCCCAAAAAACCCTCTCCCACCCCAAACTCCCTTCTCTCCCAACCCAGACAGCCCCAAAACCCCCCACATTCTCCCACCCCCACCAAAAAACCCTCTCCCAAACCCCCCACCCCCAAAGAACACCCCTCCTCCCAACCCTGCACCCCCAAATCCCCTCCCATCACAAACTCCCCTTACCAGCTTAAAAAAACCAAACCCAAACCCCCACTCTCCCAAACCCTTCTCCCAAACCCCCACTAACCCACCCTCAACACCCCCCATCCCAAAAGACCCTCTCCCACCCCAAACCCCAACTCACTTCTGCCTCACAAGCTCTTCCATCACCAGCTTCTTGATAGCCCCAAAAACCTCCTGTCACTCCCTGGAAGGGAAGGGCTCTGGTGGTGCCTTGCGAGGGGCGGGGTCAGCACAGGTGCTTTAAATCCCTTCTTTTGGTAAAACTGGCTATTTGGGGTGGTTTGGGGGAGTTTTTATCTTGTTTTTAACGGTTCAAGCCAAGCGGCGCGGCCATTTTGTGGCCCTGAGGGGAAAGGGGGCAGGGGCGCCTTTCCCGCCTTTTTCACCACCTGAGGGGAGCCCTCGCAGGAGAGAGGGGGCGGGGCGAGTGCAGCCGCTGGCCCAATGGGCGGCTTGAAGAGGGGGCGGTGGGCGGGATGAGAGCAGTGAGCGGGCCAATGGGCAGCGGTGTTTTCCAGGGTGGGCGGTGCTGGCACGAGCGCATGGGCAGAAGGAGAGGGGTCATATTTTGGGAGGCAGGCAGACCCCGTTAGAGCTTCCCCCTCCCTATTCAGGGGGGTGATACCCCTCTGCCGTCCCCCCTCAGGCCCCAGGGACACCCAGACGGCCAAGCTGGGGCTCCTCGTGGTCATCCTCAGCTTCATCTTCATGAAGGGCAACTCACCCAAAGATGGTGAGGCCTCCCGCCCGAGACCCCCTTCCCCCACCATATCCCATTTCCCATTGGTGGCCCTCTCCCCCACATTGACACCCCCTTTTCCAGGTGCTGTCTGGAAATTTCTTTGCCGGCTCTGGCTGCAGCCAGGGTAGAACATAATGGGGGATGGGGCTTGTTAGTGCTGCCCCTCGTTAACCCTATTGACCCCCGGGAATGACAGGAGGTTTTTGGGGATATCAAGAAGCTGGTGACAGAAGAGGGAAGAGCTTCTGCGTCAGAAGTGAGTTGGGGTTTGGGGTGGGAGAGGGTCTTTTGGGATGGGGGGTGTTGAGGGTGGTTTTGGGGGTGTTAGGGAGAGGGGGTTAGGGAGAGGGTGGGTTAGGGGTTGGGGGGTCTCCCTCTGCTGTGAGGACAGAGAGTTGGGGGGGTTCAGGCTGGAGAAGGAAAGGCTCCGGGGAGACCTTTGTGCCCCTTCCAGTCCCTAAAGGGGGGGGGCTCCAGGAAAGCTGGGGAGGGACTCTGGATGAGGGAGGGGAGCCGTGGGAGGAGGGGGAAGGGTTTGCCACTGGAAGAGGGGAGATTGAGATGAGATGTGGGGAGGAAATGGTTTGCTGGGGGGGTGGTGAGAGCCTGGCCCAGGTTTCCCCGAGAAGCTGTGGCTGCCCCATCCCTGGAGGGGTTCCAGGCCAGGTTGGAGGGGTCTTGGAGCAGCCTGGTGTGGTGGGAGGTGTCCCTGCCCAGGGCAGGGGGTGGCACTGGAGGGGCTTTAAGGCGCCTTCCAACTGTGACCATTGTGTGGTTGTGTGATCTCAAGAGCGGGCTGGTGTGTTAATGCAGGACATCAAGGTCTCTTGAGAGGTACTTGTGTTCTGCAGGTCAGGTGCCCGGGTGGTTCCGAGTCCCCGGATGAGGCATCTCCTGCCGACAGTTTTAGCTCCGAGGATGTGACAGAACGGAAACCAGCCTTGTGGTGGACCCCAACCATCAGAGGTGCAGACGCGTTGGTGACGTCCCCCTGGCCCAGAGACGCGGGGAGTTTTGCCACCAGCCTGGTAAGGATTCTCTTTTCTGCTGGAATGGGTGTCCCGATGGATTTCCCAAAGGGTTTCCTTTGTGCTGGCTGTGTCTCTGTGCAGAGGGGTGCTCCTGACTGTGTGGCTTTAGCCCTGTGAGGGCTTTGGAGGAGAAGTGGCTAAAGCAGCTTTCTCTCCCTGGAGATGAGCAGCGTTTGGGTAGAAAAGCAGCGGTTGAGTCAGTAAAGCTTCTGGTTAGTGCTGCGCTCAGGCCGTGGAGCTCTGTCTCCTGGAGCTACATTTCCTTTGGAGCCATCATTTTCTCAGCTGAGCCTGTGCGAGTCTCACAGACTGGAGCCCGTTGGGGTGGTGATGCTGGAGCTGGGGTCGATGGACCAAGTCTGATCAACGTTCTGATGATCATAGAAGTTGCCAGTCGATATAATTAAGGGACATCTCCTTGGCTGGGCAGCCCCCGTGGACCAGCCAAGGAGAGCTCCCCGAGGTGGCTTTGGGGCGCCTTTGGATGGGATTGTGCCATCTCTGTGTGGTCTGACTGACCGGCTGACACAGACCCGTCCTTTCCGTACACAGCTGGACGTGTCTCCAAGGGTTGGTGATCCGCCAGCAGGTACAGGCAGTTGGTCACGGGTTTGCGTGTGCGAGTGGGTCCGTGCAGCGGTGTGAGCAGTGCCATCAGGCTGTCACTGTCCCATGCCATTCCCGAGGGCAGGCACCTTTGTTTTGGTGAGACTTTGGCAAAGGTTGCAGGGGCCGTGGGAGGAATTGATTGGAAATACGTCCCCCGTTAATCACCTGGAGCTGCAGGAAAAGAAAAGGGGAGGTGGGAAGTGTCAAGGGGGATGGGAAAGCTGGGGAAATCCTTGGGCTTTGAGGAGGAGATTTGAAGGATTTCAAGACGATTTGGGAAATGACTTTTATTCCTTTGAGCTCTCTCTCTGGCCACACAAAAGCTGGCGGGGGCTTTCTTCTCCCCAGCTCCTGTTCTCAGGAGAACTGGAAAGGAATCCAGCCGGCTGCCATTAAATGGAGCAACTCCACCCGTTTGGAGCCATTTTCTGCCAGAGAATTCCTAAATTCAAACATTGTCCCCCTTCCTGGGGGATCAATGACCGCGGTGGAAACCCGGGCGTTGACAGGGAGCATTTGAAGCTCCTCCTAAAGCCACCACCTGTTTTTTATGGTACGAGTTTGGGGTTCAAAATTGAATCCAATCATTAAAAAGAGGTGGTGGTTGGACCCAAAGCATGGGCATGTCCGGGACGCAGCTGCCCACTCATCCCAGTTTCCCTACTGGGCTCGGCTTCTGCTGACTGGTTTTACCACCTGGCATTCCTGGGAGCCGAGGATTTGAGCCCCCAGGCCCCGGCTCTCCTTTTGCCTCCTAAAAAAGCTGAAAACAGATGAAGGAGGGGATTTTTCCCTGGGGATTGGGGGAGGAGGGATGGAAATGGCCCCCGGGGTTTCGCTTTGCTCCTTTTGCTTCTAGAAAAGCCTCAAATGGCTCAATCCCCGGCTTCTGGCCCGGGGCAGCCGCAGGGGTGAAGTGGTAGCCGGAGGGTCCATCTCCAGAGCGATGATTTCCCTGAGAAGAGGGAAATTTTGTGGGGGATGTAGTGGTGTGTGACGAGGAGGAGGGCAAGGAAGATTAAAGGACGGTCTGTAGAATGAGTTTTATGCCCAGTGTGGTGGTGTTAGATTTTTTGGGCAGAACATCCAGGATTTTTGGTTTTTTTGATGGAGGATGAGGCAAAAATCCACGTTGAGCCATTGGAATGAGGACTAATGTTGGGAAAACGGGAGGAGAGAACCGGGGTTGGGGATGAGTGTCACTTGGCCCCTTCTCCACAGCGTGTTTTTGGGTGGAGGGTACCCCATTTTGGCCAGAAATGCCCAAAAATGCCAAGTGCTGTCCCAGTAAAGCACTGGTTTTGCTGACGTCACAGGCCGTTGCCGGCCTCCCGCGTTCCACACAACATTCCGAGGCGGTGGTCGCTCGCTGGCCGTGGCTGTGGCAGCTTCCTACTGCTGTGGAGAGTGATACTCACCAGTTGGACTGTTTTTTTGGGGAAACCCCCAAATTGTCCTGCCCAATGGGGCCGAAAAAGCCTCCAGTGGCCGAAGGGTAACGCTGGGGGTGGGAAGGGGCGGTGGAAGTTGGTGGCGGAAGACTGAGTGATGTTTTGCTGGGAAACAGGGACCGGTTTTGCCCCAACTCATCACGTTTTCCCTCTTTTGAAGCGTTTGTTGCGCCGTATCCGTTCCTGACGTGCCTTCCTCCCCCTCCTCTTCCTCCTTTCAGCCGCATCAATGTTGGGGACCAGTTTCAGGCGGAGCTCCCTGCCCTGCGGGACAGATCCTGCTTGGGACAGGAGGAAGAAGAGCGAGCCTCCCTTGTCTGGAAGCCGTGGGGTGACATTGAATCCAACCCCGAGACGCAGGAGAAAGGTTTGTCTTAAACCTTTTCTTTGGGGAATCGGGAAAATTCCACCTTTTCACAGTTACTTGATAGGGCGTTTGGGTTCTCTCCCGTCTTGTCTTGGCCCCGTAGCGTTCGAGGGAAGGAGATGGCTCGTTTTTGGGAGGAAAGTGGCTAAATAAGAACCGATGGTGCTCTCGGGAGCATCTTCCATGAGAAAGGGGGGGGGGTTTGCGGTCCCAGCTCATCTGCAGCCAGGGAGGAGTTTCTCTCTGGAGATCCCGCTCCAAAAGCTGCTCTTCCTGTGGCAATAGTTGGAATATGGGATATTTTTCTGGGCGTTTTGTGGTTTCCGTTCTGTTTTCTGCCCTTCCTCCATTTCCCATCCATCTCCTGTGGCATCTTTTCTCCTTTTTGGAGGAAAACCTGACTCGTTGGTGTTTTTTCTTGCCTTTGTAGTTTCAAAGCTGCTGAAGATGGCCTCTTCCAGCGGCAGAACCGGGGCAGGGATGAACGCGGAGCTGGCTCTGCATTGCCTGCACGAGGCTCGGGGCAACGTTGCGGTAGGGAGCAGCGCTTCCCCCTGAAGAACCCACTTTGTGACTGGTTTGAGCTGGGAGTTGCTCTGAGTTGGCTCTTCCAGGGGCCGGAATCTCTTTGCTCAAGGCGCCGGGTGCTGCCCGTGGCGGCGTTAAGGTCTGGTGGGGTGACAGAGCCCGTCCCGGTGCATCCATTGGAGCTTGTTTGGATTCTGGGACAGTCGGGAGAATGGAATTTCTCTTTTTCCTTTTTTTGCCCTTTTTCCTCCTCTGCCAGAGGATTTGAAGTCCTTTTCTCCCATTAAATCTGGCAGGAAGCTCTGGAAATGCTGCGCTCTGGGCCCCCCCGGAGACCTGAATCCCACCCCTTGGCTGATTACCATTACGCAGGTAAATGGGAGGAGAACAGATCCCTTTGCTATTGGAATTATTCTTTAAAAGGTGGGGTTTGGGTGGGGAAAACAGTAGTTTTAATCCATTTGTGGGGCTTTTTGAGGCAGGGAAATGCGTCTTCTAATAATTTGCCTGTGGCTGTTTATCCCAAGGCTCAGACACCTGGACCCGGCGGGAACAGCAGTTATTTAAAGAGGCGTTTTATGTTCACAAGAAGAATTTTCGCCTCATCCAGAAGGAGGTAAAGCCGTTGGAGCGGGGCGGAGCTGGTTAGCGGGGACGCTTTTAACCCAGAAAGCCCTATTTTCAATCCCCCGTTGGAATCCTGTCCTTAGGACCCTTCTTCCTTCTAAAAACCCAGCGGGACAAGACATCGTTTGCCCTCATTTGTAATGACAAGGGAGTATTTAATATCCCTGGATTTCTCCCCATAGATCCAGACGAAAACCGTGGCCCAGTGTGTCGAATATTACTACAGCCAGAAGAAGAAGATGCGCTTCGGCTGCACCCGACCTCGCCTCATGCAGAAAAGGTCCAAGAGAGTCCGGGATGAGGAGGAAAAAGCCGAAGGCGAGGTAAAAAAAACTGCTGGGGGGGGTTGTTCCCTTGACGAATCCATCTGCTCAAACGTTACTTGCCAGGAAACAGGGATTTGGTTTGTGTAAATACATCTTTTTTTAACTTATGGGTTGGAAATGGGGTGGCCATGTGGCTTCAGTGCGTGGGAATTGCACCTTTTCAGCCCCTTTGATAGATTTTGTGGAGGAAAGTGCTTTTCCGCTTGGGACAGTAGAAATAATACAGTTTTTCTTGCAAGTTGTGGCTTTGCACCCTGTTTTCCCATTGGTTTTTTGGCTGTTTAGTGCTCAGACTTTACCTGGGCTGATAAGCCGCGTTAAATCATCACAAAAAATCTTATTTTTTTGCCTTTTTGAGACATTTCAAGGTATTTTGTCCCTGGTTTGCAGGCCATTTGCCACCAGAAGAAGAGGCCACGTGTGACGCCCAAAGAAAAGCCCACGCCGGGGCGTCACCACCTTCAGCCCCACTGCGCCTGTGGCTCCTCCGGGGATCCCGGGACCTCCCTGCTCTGGAACTTGCCCTGAGGTGAGTGCGGAAGGTCAGCCCTCCCTTTTTCTTCCCAAAAAGCCTACTTTGGGCTCAAAAAAACACCCGGAGGGGAGGAGGGGGGCAGAGGGGAGGGCAGCTGGAGGATTGCCCTTGCCCAGGTACCTCTTGGAGGTTTTCTTTTACTTGCAACCCAAAAAATCTGTCTTTTTGGAGTTGGGGAGACCTTCCCCGGAGCCGTGAGGTTCAGAGCGGCCCCTCCTTGTGCAAAAGCCTCAGGTTTCCCCTTTTTGCCCAGGACAAACTCAAGTTCCATTGAGTTTTGTGGCCCGAGGCTTGCCCACTCCAGTCCCTCACAGCCAGCAAAATGCCTCCAGTTTTAATTTCACCTCATTTGCAGTGATCAACCAATTATTGTCACATTTTAACCGGCAACAATTCATCTTTAACCACTGACATCCAGAACGGTGTCGTTTTGCGTCCAAACAAACCAGGAATTCACACAAGTAGGAAATGACGAAGCTCGGTCTAATGAATTTCTAGAGAAAGGATGTAAAAACCCCTTTTTTTCTCTCATTTCCAGAGTATTTGAGAAGATCCCGACGAGAAACACCCCAATGAGGCTCCATCCCCCCCGGGCTGTTTGAAAGGCCCCGGGCACCGACACCGACCCACCGGCGGGGCCATTTTTCCCTGCATGGCGGGCCTGTGCTGGTGACTGGGAGCGCTCCCTGCCCTCCCTGCCAACAACAGCCCATCCCAGCAGGGAGAGCTCCATGTGCCCCTTGTCCCCCCCAGACCTCCAAGGCCCCCGGCCCTCCCTCCCATCGTTGCCACCCCTCAGCACTGGCAGCTCCCTGTCGTCCCTGCACCCCCCAGAAAGGCAGCCCCCCCAGCCCCAGAGCCACCAACTGTCCCGTGATGACAGCCTGTCTCTCCTGTCCCTTCGGGAGCCCCTGGACTCCTGGCCCCCCCTGCCCCCCCTGAGCCATGGCCAGGGCCAGGCGTGCTCTCCCAAGGAAGACAGAGCAGAGGTGCCAGGCTGGATGGGAGGGAGAGGAGCCGGCAGGGACAGGGACAAGGCTGCGGAGGGACATGGCCTGCTTTGGGCCGGGGACACGGATGCTTTTCCTGGAGGGAGGGCAAGAAGAGAGACAAAGGAGAGCGACTGGGAGATGGAGACGAGCTCCTGCACCCTCCTCGGACACCTGCCAAAAATAAAGGCTTTTCCCTCTCTTAATGAGGAATAGTCAACCCGCCAGCCCTGACGAGGGCACCGTGTTCCACCAAGTCAAGCTCAGTGTGTGCCAGGAGGTGCCGTGGTCTCTGCTGGCCACGTGAGGGTCACGGCCACCGTGTCCAGTGCTGCCAAGTCGGTCATCCAAGTCCTCATGGAGAATCAAGGTAGTTCCTCCTCGCAATCCAGAGGTGGCAGCTCCACCAAGGGCGGATGTACCTTGTCCGTGTTGCTGTAAACACCAGGCAGAACCTGCTGCCCTCAATAAATGGTTGAGCAAAGCAATTGTGCATCCAAACTTGTGCTGTGTTGCCATAAGACAGGAGGGGAAGAAGCCCCAAGTAGGATGGAAGATGGTTCTTTTGTCTCCTGATCCCCTGATCTGCGCTCTCCATCCATCTGCCCGCCCATCCCTCCATCCAGAGGGGACGCATTTTGCTGATAAAACCTGGTGTAGCTGGAGCACCTCCAGCCGAGCACTGGGAGCACTGGGACAGATCTCTTCCTTTTGCACTGCTTTCCTTCCCATGTGGCGAAAGAGAAAACAGCTCTGGTGGCCTTCACGTGCCACGTTATCTGATGAGAGGTTGGTGGTCACCATGAGCTGTGTCACGCCGGTGTCTGGGCCTGATGTTTCCTGCCAGTGAACAGATTTTTTGGGGGAACTTTATTTTTTTTTAATATTTTTATTTTTGGTTTGCGTTTGGACGTGTCAGCAGCAGCCAAAGCAGGAGACAAGAAGGAATGTGGTGGGGCAGCAGAGGTGGATGGGGCCTCCCTGGGGCTGTGGTTTGGTGGTGAGGGCAGGATGAGGTCTGCTGGGCTTTGTGGGGAAGAAGGGTGTGAGGGAGCTCTGAAATGCAAATCAAAGCCTTTTTGGTGACTGGCTGAGGAGTTAGAGGCAGCTGAGAGGTGGGAAGGGGCAAAGCCATGCAGAGATGTCTCCATCAGCCCTCTCCAACACCTCCCATCCCCTCGGCCTCCCTCCCTGCAGACAGGGAGTGGGTGACACCAGCCCAAAACCCACCTCTCCCTTTTCCCTTCACCCCTTAGTCCTTCTCAAAGGTCTGGTGGATCAGATGGGGCCTTTGGTGGACCTTCCTGATGAGAAGGCCCTCCAGATGTATCCTCTCCCATGCTTGGGTGCTGCTGGCAGCAGGTCCCGGTGCTGGACGTGCCTTTGGGAAAGGTCTTGTTGGGCTCCAACCAAATGAGGCGAGGTCCCCAGCCAAGACTTGGGAGGGACTCCGGCTCCTACCTCCATGTGGTGGAGGATTAAGCACCTACGAGGCCCTCAGATACCCACGCAAAGGGCCGACAATCAGAGGCAAAACAGATTTTGATTAATGGACCTTTTTAATTAATTTATGATCAATAAACACCACGATGATGTTGACAGCTGGAGCCAACTCTTCTCCTGCAAGTGGCTCGGGCAGCGGGTTTTGGCCAAGGGCTGTGTCTCTGAGGCTGCAGATGAAGCAATTGGGTGCCCAGGGCTCTGGAGAGGTGCTTGTGGAGGTTGGAGATGCAGTGCAGGTGGCTTTGAGCCAAGGGATGCCATCTTGGGCCAAGTTCCCCCAGCCAGGGCCTGCGGGAACTGGCAGTTCAGCGTGGTCCTTGCCAGGGATTGCCCAGAGCATTTCTCTGGTCTCACCACAGGGAGGGAGCAACAAGCTTGTGGGGGAAGCCCAGGGGATCTCCAGAGTTCTAAGGAGCCTTTGCCTGCTCCAAACCAGCCTGGGAGCTCCACTGCATTTGCTTGATTAAACCAAGCGTGGAGCTCCACTGGCAGGAGCTCAGAGAGGTGGCGAGCGTGGAGCTGAGGCTTGTAGAACCCCCGTCTGCCCCAGGAGCAGTGGGAGACGGCTCTTCAGTCCAGTCTCCTCTGAGCTTCCATGGGTGGAGAGGGGTCTCCGTGGTCCCGTGCGCATCCTCCCCTGCTCCAGACCCTCCCAGACCCGTGTATCCTCCCCGGTTGCTGCACAATCACTGGGCTCAGTCCCTGCGCTCCGTCCCCAGGGGGGCTGGATTCACCTGGTTGGGATCCCTCATTCCCTGGTGGGTCTTTAAACCCCCTCTGTGGGGCAGGCGTGGGGATGATGTCCTCCAGGGAGAAGCACCTTTGCCTCTGAAGCGAAAGGAGTGCGCCCGCCAGAAGATCCTCAGAGAGAGACCTCTGTCTGCCCTTTCTCTCCTCTCCTGCACGTTTCTATTGCGGGCCGCTCGCTTTTGGTTTCCTTTTCAAATCTCCAGTTGTATTTCCTGCTCTGGGACGTTTCTCTTCTCTGGTACCCCAAGGGTAGAACGTGACTTGGGGGGGGGCTGAGGCTTGATGTTGGGGAGAACGTGGAGGGACCAGAGCTTCTCCAGCGCTCTGCATCTTCTCTAGCCGTGAGGAAGCTTTGGAAAATCGGGGAGAACATGAAGCTGACAAGCTTTGAAGAGCAGAAAACAGCTCCAGTTAATCCCAGAGCCCAGACAGCCTGGGAAATTCCCAGTGTTGAAGGGAAAATGCAACCACCAATGAGGCAGAGGCCTTTTGCAGATGCTTTTCCCCAGCTGCACCCAAGCTGGTTCAAGAGAGGGTGTTTGAGGGGAGCAGAGCCGCCCCCTCAAACGCTGCATTATGAAGGGAGGGCTTGTTTCCTACCACAAGGCTTTTTTTTTCTAAGCCCGTCAAAGCCCTGAAGAAAGGCCAGGGCTTGTCTGTCTTCTCGAAATAGCCTCGGGGTGGGGTTTGCTGGTGAGTCCCGCACCTCCAGCATCTCAGGGCTTGGGGGGGTTTAGCAGTGCGACTTGCAAGCCCCTGTGCTCTGGTGGTGCTTGGAGGGGGGTGTCCCTCCTTCAGGGTTTGGGGGATGGCTGCAGCCTGGGGCTGAGCTGGGAAGGTGGGACCTGGTGGGGTGCAGGCACCCGAACTGCGCTTTGTTCTCCTCTGGCTCCATCCCTCTCTCCAGAGGATGCTGTTGACCCCATCAACCCTTGCCCTGCCTGGCAGGGGGGTGCGTGGTTTGGCTGGAGTGCCCTCCCCGTCAGGGATGCGGCATTTGTGAATGGGGATGAAGCTCCTTTGGGACAATTTGGGAGGAGGTCGGATCTCCCATCCCGACCTAATGGGGGTGCTGGCACTGCAGAGCCTCCCAGGCTGTGCTGAAAAGGCCTTCCTAAGGAGGGGGGAAAGCTGCAGCCTGTCTCCTTCCTCAGGCAGTGGGGAACACAGCCAGCTGGGCTCATGGCCATGGGAAGAGCTGGTCCAGTTGCCAGCCCTCCAGCCCCCTGCCCTCCCCCACCAATTTTTGGCCCCGCGCTTGGAGATTTGCAGCCGCTGCTGCTGCTGGTTTCAGTTCTGCTCCAAGGCCAGCTCAAGCCCAGCAAAGCCTGGGGGGGACACGGGTCTTTGTGAAGGAGGGGTTGGGTTGATGTTGGGGAGCGGGAGGGAAATGTCCTTTCTCAAGAGAAGAGCCCCTGCTGCGCGCACAGAGGAGTGCTCTGGCCAAGCGGTCGCGGGGTCGACTTGTGAGGCTGCAGAGCGAGCAGGAGGCGAATACCTCGCTGCTGAGAGAGCTGAGGGGGGAAAGGGAGGGCTTTTTTTAGAGCCAGGTCAGCCGAGGCCCAGCAGCTGCAGCGAGGAGCAGTGGCTGGGCTGAGCTGAGATGGTGCAGAGCTCGGCTGAGACCATGCTGCGTGGTGGAGGCCACTGTTGTCTAGCAGTAAGTCCCGAGAGTCTGGGATGCTGAAGATCCCTGGAGAAGTCATGAGCATCCTCCTGCCCTCATCTTTCTGCCTGGCATTTCCTACTTGACTACTCTATATTGGAAGAATCCTTCCATATTTCCCCCTGTCTTCTCCAGGGCAGACACACACGACCGTGTCCAAGGCACAGCTGAGACCCTGGTTCCTCACAATCCCTTGTGACTTCTCAGATGCTGCTGTTCTTCTCCCTGGGCCAAGAGAGTCACTCCTGGTGGAAAAATCCCCCCCTCCTCCATGCAGAGACACGGGCTGCCACCAGAGTCCTGCTCCACCACCTTGACCCGGTCATTACAGCTGCTCTCCAATGGCTCCACCTGCAAAAACCCTCTTGGAGATGCTGTTGCTCTGCTGCCCTCCCAATTCCCAGGCTCTCAGCACTGAAACGTGGGTCTTCCCAGACCCAGGAGTCTGCTCTGTTTGCAGGGTCAGATGTACGGGGCTGGGAGGGAGAGGACCCATGAGGAAACTGTGACTTGGTAAGACCCACATCTGGGACCAAAGGGCAGGAGAGGCTTCTTGTTGAGAGCCCCTGACATCCCATGGCCAAAGACGAGCTCAGGAGACTCAGCCAGCCCACAGGCACGAGAAGGAGGCAGGAGAGGCAGGAAGAAAAGCCCCAGAGGATGCGCAGGGGTCAGCAGAGGACCGCCAAGAGACTTTGCAGCTCCTCTTTGTGGGGAAGCGCCTGCGGCCACACGTGGGTTGTTCCCAGGCGCAGCAACGCCCAGAGCGGACACCTCTTGTGCCGCTGCCTCAGCTGCTCAGAAAGCAGAGCCTGCCAGCTCCGGCCAGCCAGGGATGGGGAAGGGGCCGTCGGGCAGGGCCAGTTGGGCGCCCATGGCCCATCTCCCCACCGTCGCCTTGCTGCTGTTGGGTGAGTGGGAGCTGGGCACGTGTTGGGGACGGGGCTGGGGCTGCCAGGCTTTGGGAGCGGGGCCTGGGGACTTGGCAGAGAAAGGGTCTTGTGGGGCTTGTGCATGGGGAGGGGGAAGAGGCAGAGCTTTGTCATTTTTCTTGTGCTGAATGGAAATGAAAGTTCTTTTCCTGGTGGTGATGGCAACTGTCTTCTAACTAACGCCCTCTCTGCCCCACGGTTCAGGTGCCAGCGTGACCACCCAGGACATCTGCAGCTCCCCAGGTGATGGTGAGCACAGGGATGGGGGCAGAAAAGAGGGGTGAAGGAGTGGAGATGGGAAGGGAGAGGGGCTTCACATCCCATTTGTGAAACAGGAGACTCTTCCACTCTGTTTGCACAAAAGTAACTCCACCCCGGGGCATCCCTGTGCCATCTCTCCAGGTGACCTCCCGGCTCCTGAACTCTTCCTGAACACCTCCAAGGCTCAGGAGGGAGAACGGGTTTTGCTTCGCTGCTCCATTGGAGGACACTCTCCTCCTACACGAATTGTCTTCTGCAAGGATGGGGTGGAGGAGCACAGCCTGAATGCCACATGGGGACAGTTGACCTACTCCAAGCATTTGATCATGACGAATGGGAATGTGGGGACGTACAGGTGTGGGTACCAGCACAGGAACGAGAGCAACTGGGTGAGGAACTCTGCCCTCAGCAAAGCACAGAACCTGGTGGTCACAGGTGAGACGTGGCACTGGTGCATGAGCAGGCACCCCGGTGAATGCCTGCCTGTGCCCAGACTCCAGATTGCAGTGAGGACCCTGCTGTGCCCCATGGCGTGTCCCTGGGCAGTTGAGATTGTTGGGGTCAGGATGCAGTTCAGCCCAGCCTTTGCCACCGGGGCAACTCCTCCCAGTCCCGGGGGAGCATCCTGCTCCTCTCCTGCCCCAGCATCACGCAAAGGGCACAGTGGTGGTGCCAGATCGAACCCAGAGCCACAGCTGTGCAATGCAGGGATGGATTGATCCCCAGGGTTGAGAGATGGTGGGTGAGGGGGTCCCCACAGGTGCTTGGTCTGTGCAGTACCTGGGAGAGCTGGAGACTCTCACCCTGGCCCTTTCTTCTACTAGTCAGCATGGACGAGTGTGTCCTTGCCTGTCTGTCTTTTCTCCACTAATGGATGCTCTGGAGACAGACCCCATTCCAGGGGTTTGCCATCTCCCTCCATCCCACACCTCTGCTGCAGACAACGCCCAGGATAAGAAATCCAGGGCTGGGGTTCCCAACAGAGCCCAGGCTGTGCCAGGGATGCTCCAAGGTGTCCCCTCTACCTCTATGAGCTGGTGTCAGGGAAACTGGGGACATTTGCATGTGCTGGGTGGTTCCCCAGGAGTCTGGTGAAACCAGAACGTGAGCTGGGGGTCAGCTTGGTGTCTGGGATGGTCCCAGTGCAGGAGAATGAGACTCAAAAGGACTTCATTTCTCTGACAGTCTTCTCTCACCAAAACCAGTGATCCCACCCACAGGTGAGCCATTGTTTTTAACCTTTCCCACCGTCTCCTTCCACCTGGATATTCCTTGTCCACACTGTGACCCTCCTCTCTTCCAGCACCAGCCATACCCCTCTGGATCTGGATCCTGCGCTCTGTCCTCACCCTGCTCCTCCTGACTTCTGCCCCCATCATCACCCTCGTCCTGGAGAGATGCAGCCCCTCTCCCTGCGCACATCCCTGTCCCCGGTGTCATCTGATGGCCTCACTGCCCCGGGCTCCTCGCTGTCCCCATATCATGAGGGTGGTGGGAGTTACACTCCCCCCAGACTCCCAGCTGGGGTCTGGTCACTGAGGGGATCGTGCCCAAGGGAGGTGCTACCATCGCTCTGCTCTCTTTTGCTCAGCCCCCGCTCTGTCCCCTGAGGAAGGACCCTTGAATCTCACACCCACCCGGGTGCCTTTACCCCTGCAGATGCCCCTCCTGCTCCCAGGCAGCAGCGTCTCCATTCCAGGTCCATCCCTGCAGCCCAGGAGGACGCAGGGGGATGGTTGGGTGGCTCCAGCCTCACAGAGTGATGCTCTCAAGGTCCTGCATCCCTCCAACACTTCCCATTTCCCGGGGAGGTGCCGGTAGCCAGGGCCAGTTCCCGGGGCACTGGGCATCTTGTTGCAGTGACCAGTGCAGAGGCGCGTGTGTTGGCAGAGCGTTTGTGGGAGGTGAATTATAAAGGATTTGTTCTGAAGTGGACACTTGGTGTTTCTCCTCTGTCTCGGAGTGAATTTTCTAAAGGGCGCTGGGAGAGCTGCCAAACTCCTAGCTGGAGGAGCCCGAGTGCTGGGAGGGAGCTGCCATCCCCTGCGCCCACCGACCCGAGGGGTTCCCTCCCTGCTGCCATCACCCTGACAGACGTGTCCTGGAAATGTGCCCACCTGACAAGGACTGAGCCCGTCTCCCCACGCTCAGCTCCAAGGGGCAGTCGTTCCTGGCCCTCTGCACCCTACACCCACCCATCTGTGGGGCACGGGAACCGGGCTGGAAACCTCCCCCGTGAGACGGGAGCGGGGTTGCCCAGCTGCGGGACAGATGTTGTTGGGGCGTCGGCATCAACAGCCCCCGACATCTGCCCCAAGCTCAACCTCCCCCCTGTCGAGTCTCAAGCCTCCCGCACCAGCGCCACCCAACACTGGCCCTGGAGCCAAGTGTCTCCCTGAGGTGAAACTCCTGACGCTGGACTCTGGGCCCTTGGTGTGTTCTGGGGAGCTCAGGGGGAAGGTTGGGGTGCAGGCAGGAGGGGGGCACCTTGGCTGGGAAGCACAAGGCAGCACGGCTCCACGGTCGGGAAGGGGGGAAGGAGGGTGGGAGCCGAGCTCACAGCCAGAGGCTGGGAGGCAGGGCTGGAGGTGATGCCTCCTGCCTCCATCTTGGAGGTCCATGCGCGCACTGGGGGGACGTGGAGCAGCAAGACCTTGGCCGTGGGAAAAGCCACAGTCATTGTGTCTGCCCAGAGGGCACCGCAGCGCTGTTATTGACAAAACCAGGCCACAGGGGGAGGAGAGCAAGGGGAGAGATCTTCCACGGACCTAAAGCCCCAAGGAACATCAGTCCCGGCAGAGCTATGGCACGCAGGGCTTCAGCAAAGCTCCTGAGGGGATGGAGGGCTGACTTTTCCTCATCCCGGTGCAGATGGCCTCCAAGTTGCCAAGGTAGACCTTGGGCAGGGACATCTCCACGGTCACCTTCATCTAGAAAACATTGTCCTTCAAGGGGCTGGGGAGAAGAGGGTGGCCAGCATGAAGGTGTCCATCTCGTACACCAGGACCCCCCAAAGCCCCAAAAATGGGTCATGGAGTTAACAAATTGGTAAGTCTCCGTGACACCCGGTGGGATCCTGGGGCGGGGATGGTGACATCACCAACAAAATGTAATAAATGAAGAGAGACAAAACCCTTTATTTTTGGCAGGTGTGCGAGGATCTTGACAGGCCTGTGCACAGATCTTTGCCCAACGCTGTGCAACCCATGGTCTTGAAACCTCTCTCCTGATTTAAGGCAGCTCTCCACAAAGCCGAGTCCCCAGGCCCCGCTCCCAAAGCCTGGCAGCCCCAGCCCCGTCCCCAACACGTGCCCAGCTCCCACTCACCCAACAGCAGCAAGGCGACGGTGGGGAGATGGGCCATGGGCGCCCAACTGGCCCTGCCCGACGGCCCCTTCCCCATCCCTGGCTGGCCGGAGCTGGCAGGCTCTGCTTTCTGAGCAGCTGAGGCAGCGGCACAAGAGGTGTCCGCTCTGGGCGTTGCTGCGCCTGGGAACAACCCACGTGTGGCCGCAGGCGCTTCCCCACAAAGAGGAGCCGCAAAGTCTCTTGGCGGTCCTCTGCTGACCCCTGCGCATCCTCTGGGGCTTTTCTTCCTGCCTCTCCTGCCTCCTTCTCGTGCCTGTGGGCTGGCTGAGTCTCCTGAGCTCGTCTTTGGCCATGGGATGTCAGGGGCTCTCAACAAGAAGCCTCTCCTGCCCTTTGGTCCCAGATGTGGGTCTTACCAAGTCACAGTTTCCTCATGGGTCCTCTCCCTCCCAGCCCCGTACATCTGACCCTGCAAACAGAGCAGACTCCTGGGTCTGGGAAGACCCACGTTTCAGTGCTGAGAGCCTGGGAATTGGGAGGGCAGCAGAGCAACAGCATCTCCAAGAGGGTTTTTGCAGGTGGAGCCATTGGAGAGCAGCTGTAATGACCGGGTCAAGGTGGTGGAGCAGGACTCTGGTGGCAGCCCGTGTCTCTGCATGGAGGAGGGGGGGATTTTTCCACCAGGAGTGACTCTCTTGGCCCAGGGAGAAGAACAGCAGCATCTGAGAAGTCACAAGGGATTGTGAGGAACCAGGGTCTCAGCTGTGCCTTGGACACGGTCGTGTGTGTCTGCCCTGGAGAAGACAGGGGGAAATATGGAAGGATTCTTCCAATATAGAGTAGTCAAGTAGGAAATGCCAGGCAGAAAGATGAGGGCAGGAGGATGCTCATGACTTCTCCAGGGATCTTCAGCATCCCAGACTCTCGGGACTTACTGCTAGACAACAGTGGCCTCCACCACGCAGCATGGTCTCAGCCGAGCTCTGCACCATCTCAGCTCAGCCCAGCCACTGCCCCTCGCTGCAGCTGCTGGGCCTCGGCTGACCTGGCTCTAAAAAAAGCCCTCCCTTTCCCCCCTCAGCTCTCTCAGCAGCGAGGTATTCGCCTCCTGCTCGCTCTGCAGCCTCACAAGTCGACCCCGCGACCGCTTGGCCAGAGCACTCCTCTGTGCGCGCAGCAGGGGCTCTTCTCTTGAGAAAGGACATTTCCCTCCCGCTCCCCAACATCAACCCAACCCCTCCTTCACAAAGACCCGTGTCCCCCCCAGGCTTTGCTGGGCTTGAGCTGGCCTTGGAGCAGAACTGAAACCAGCAGCAGCAGCGGCTGCAAATCTCCAAGCGCGGGGCCAAAAATTGGTGGGGGAGGGCAGGGGGCTGGAGGGCTGGCAACTGGACCAGCTCTTCCCATGGCCATGAGCCCAGCTGGCTGTGTTCCCCACTGCCTGAGGAAGGAGACAGGCTGCAGCTTTCCCCCCTCCTTAGGAAGGCCTTTTCAGCACAGCCTGGGAGGCTCTGCAGTGCCAGCACCCCCATTAGGTCGGGATGGGAGATCCGACCTCCTCCCAAATTGTCCCAAAGGAGCTTCATCCCCATTCACAAATGCCGCATCCCTGACGGGGAGGGCACTCCAGCCAAACCACGCACCCCCCTGCCAGGCAGGGCAAGGGTTGATGGGGTCAACAGCATCCTCTGGAGAGAGGGATGGAGCCAGAGGAGAACAAAGCGCAGTTCGGGTGCCTGCACCCCACCAGGTCCCACCTTCCCAGCTCAGCCCCAGGCTGCAGCCATCCCCCAAACCCTGAAGGAGGGACACCCCCCTCCAAGCACCACCAGAGCACAGGGGCTTGCAAGTCGCATTGCTAAACCCCCCCAAGCCCTGAGATGCTGGAGGTGCGGGACTCACCAGCAAACCCCACCCCGAGGCTATTTCGAGAAGACAGACAAGCCCTGGCCTTTCTTCAGGGCTTTGACGGGCTTAGAAAAAAAAAGCCTTGTGGTAGGAAACAAGCCCTCCCTTCATAATGCAGCGTTTGAGGGGGCGGCTCTGCTCCCCTCAAACACCCTCTCTTGAACCAGCTTGGGTGCAGCTGGGGAAAAGCATCTGCAAAAGGCCTCTGCCTCATTGGTGGTTGCATTTTCCCTTCAACACTGGGAATTTCCCAGGCTGTCTGGGCTCTGGGATTAACTGGAGCTGTTTTCTGCTCTTCAAAGCTTGTCAGCTTCATGTTCTCCCCGATTTTCCAAAGCTTCCTCACGGCTAGAGAAGATCCAGAGCGCTGGAGAAGCTCTGGTCCCTCCACGTTCTCCCCAACATCAAGCCTCAGCCCCCCCCAAGTCACGTTCTACCCTTGGGGTACCAGAGAAGAGAAACGTCCCAGAGCAGGAAATACAACTGGAGATTTGAAAAGGAAACCAAAAGCGAGCGGCCCACAATAGAAACGTGCAGGAGAGGAGAGAAAGGGCAGACAGAGGTCTATCTCTGAGGATCTTCTGGCGGGCGCACTCCTTTGGCTTCAGAGGCAAAGGTGCTTCTCCCTGGGGGACATGATCCCCACGCCTGCCCCACAGAGGGGGTTTAAAGACCCACCAGGGAATGAGGGATCCCAACCAGGTGAATCCAGCCCCCCTGGGGACGGAGCGCAGGGACTGAGCCCAGTGATTGTGCAGCAACCGGGGAGGATACACGGGTCTGGGAGGGTCTGGAGCAGGGGAGGATGCGCACGGGACCACGGAGACCCCTCTCCACCCATGGAAGCTCAGAGGAGACTGGACTGAAGAGCCGTCTCCCACTGCTCCTGGGGCAGACGGGGGTTCTACAAGCCTCAGCTCCACGCTCGCCACCTCTCTGAGCTCCTGCCAGTGGAGCTCCACGCTTGGTTTAATCAAGCAAACGCAGTGGAGCTCCCAGGCTGGTTTGGAGCAGGCAAAGGCTCCTTAGAACTCTGGAGATCCCCTGGGCTTCCCCCACAAGCTTGTTGCTCCCTCCCTGTGGTGAGACCAGAGAAATGCTCTGGGCAATCCCTGGCAAGGATCACGCTGAACTGCCAGTTCCCGCAGGCCCTGGCTGGGGGAACTTGGCCCAAGATGGCATCCCTTGGCTCAAAGCCACCTGCACTCCATCTCCAACCTCCACAAGCACCTCTCCAGAGCCCTGGGCACCCAATTGCTTCATCTGCAGCCTCAGAGACACAGCCCTTGGCCAAAACCCGCTGCCCGAGCCACTTGCAGGAGAAGAGTTGGCTCCAGCTGTCAACATCATCGTGGTGTTTATTGATCATAAATTAATTAAAAAGGTCCATTAATCAAAATCTGTTTTGCCTCTGATTGTCGGCCCTTTGCGTGGGTATCTGAGGGCCTCGTAGGTGCTTAATCCTCCACCACATGGAGGTAGGAGCCAGAGTCCCTCCCAAGTCTTGGCTGGGGACCTCGCCTCATTTGGTTGGAGCCCAACAAGACCTTTCCCAAAGGCACGTCCAGCACCGGGACCTGCTGCCAGCAGCACCCAAGCATGGGAGAGGATACATCTGGAGGGCCTTCTCATCAGGAAGGTCCACCAAAGGCCCCATCTGATCCACCAGACCTTTGAGAAGGACTAAGGGGTGAAGGGAAAAGGGAAAGGTGGGTTTGGGGCTGGTGTCACCCACTCCCTGTCTGCAGGGAGGGAGGCCGAGGGGATGGGAGGTGTTGGAGAGGGCTGATGGAGACATCTCTGCATGGCTTTGCCCCTTCCCACCTCTCAGCTGCCTCTAACTCCTCAGCCAGTCACCAAAAAGGCTTTGATTTGCATTTCAGAGCTCCCTCACACCCTTCTTCCCCACAAAGCCCAGCAGACCTCATCCTGCCCTCACCACCAAACCACAGCCCCAGGGAGGCCCCATCCACCTCTGCTGCCCCACCACATTCCTTCTTGTCTCCTGCTTTGGCTGCTGCTGACACGTCCAAACGCAAACCAAAAATAAAAATATTAAAAAAAAATAAAGTTCCCCCAAAAAATCTGTTCACTGGCAGGAAACATCAGGCCCAGACACCGGCGTGACACAGCTCATGGTGACCACCAACCTCTCACCAGATAACGTGGCACGTGAAGGCCACCAGAGCTGTTTTCTCTTTTGCCACATGGGAAGGAAAGCAGTGCAAAAGGAAGAGATCTGTCCCAGTGCTCCCAGTGCTCGGCTGGAGGTGCTCCAGCTACACCAGGTTTTATCTGAAAAATGCGTCCCCTCTGGATGGAGGGATGGGCGGGCAGATGGATGGAGAGCGCAGAGGTGGGTTGGGTCAGGAGAGAGATGACCCACAGACAGGCACAATCTCTGCAGGAACATCAGGAAGGGAAACGCAGGGATGGTCTGACAGATGTAGGGCCAGGTTCCATGTTCTGAACCCAACCTCCACCTAGAAAATGGGGTTCAAGGGGCTGGAGAAGAGGATGGAGAACAGGAAGGTCTCTGCCCCCTACACCAGGACCCCCAGCTGGACAAACATCAAAACTAAACCCAAGCTGGAATTCACACCAAAAAGCACTTCAGGGGAGCAGCTTTCCACCCGACCTGGCATCCAAGCAAGATCCCAAGCCCCAGACACAGCTCAACCCACCCACGGGACCTTCAAACCACACTCCCCTTCCTCACCACTCAACAGGGAGTCCTCCGAGCTGACAAAAAAGGGGATCAGGAGACAAAAGAACCATCTTCCATCCTACTTGGGGCTTCTTCCCCTCCTGTCTTAGGGCAACACAGCACAAGTTTGGATGCACAATTGCTTTGCTCAACCATTTATTGAGGGCAGCAGGTTCTGCCTGGTGTTTACAGCAACACAGACAAGGTACATCCGCCCTTGGTGGAGCTGCCACCTCTGGATTGCGAGGAGGAACTACCTTGATTCTCCATGAGGACTTGGATGACCGACTTGGCAGCACTGGACACGGTGGCCGTGACCCTCACGTGGCCAGCAGAGACCACGGCACCTCCTGGCACACACTGAGCTTGACTTGGTGGAACACGGTGCCCTTGTCAGGGCTGGCGGGTTGACTATTCCTCATTAAGAGAGGGAAAAGCCTTTCTTTTTGGAGCGTGTCCGAGGAGGGTGCAGGAGCTCGTCTCCATCTCCCAGTCGCTCTCCTTTGTCTCTCTTCTTGCCCTCCCTCCAGGAGAAGCATCCGTGTCCCCGGCCCAAAGCAGGCCATGTCCCTCCGCAGCCTTGTCCCTGTCCCTGCCGGCTCCTCTCCCTCCCATCCAGCCTGGCACCTCTGCTCTGTCTTCCTTGGGAGAGCACGCCTGGCCCTGGCCATGGCTCAGGGGTGGCAGGGGGGGCCAGGAGTCCAGGGGCTCCCGAAGGGACAGGAGAGACAGGCTGTCATCACGGGACAGTTGGTGGCTCTGGGGCTGGGGGGGCTGCCTTTCTGGGGGGTGCAGGGACGACAGGGAGCTGCCAGTGCTGAGGGGTGGCAACGATGGGAGGGAGGGCCGGGGGCCTTGGAGGTCTGGGGGGGACAAGGGGCACATGGAGCTCTCCCTGCTGGGATGGGCTGTTGTTGGCAGGGAGGGCAGGGAGCGCTCCCAGTCACCAGCACAGGCCCGCCATGCAGGGAAAAATGGCCCCGCCGGTGGGTCGGTGTCGGTGCCCGGGGCCTTTCAAACAGCCCGGGGGGGATGGAGCCTCATTGGGGTGTTTCTCGTCGGGATCTTCTCAAATACTCTGGAAATGAGAGAAAAAAAGGGGTTTTTACATCCTTTCTCTAGAAATTCATTAGACCGAGCTTCGTCATTTCCTACTTGTGTGAATTCCTGGTTTGTTTGGACGCAAAACGACACCGTTCTGGATGTCAGTGGTTAAAGAAGATGAATTGTTGCCGGTTAAAATGTGACAATAATTGGTTGATCACTGCAAATGAGGTGAAATTAAAACTGGAGGCATTTTGCTGGCTGTGAGGGACTGGAGTGGGCAAGCCTCGGGCCACAAAACTCAATGGAACTTGAGTTTGTCCTGGGCAAAAAGGGGAAACCTGAGGCTTTTGCACAAGGAGGGGCCGCTCTGAACCTCACGGCTCCAGGGAAGGTCTCCCCGACTCCAAAAAGACAGAATGTTGGGGGTTGAAAGTCAAATCAAGTGGCACCTGGGCAAGGGCAATCCTCCAGCTGCCCTCCCCTCTGCCCCCTCCCCCCCCCGGGTGTTTTTTTGAGCCCAAAGGAGGCTTTTTGGGAAGAAAAAGGGAGGGCTGACCTTCCACACTCACCTCAGGGCAAGTCCCAGCGCAGGGAGGTCCCGGGATCCCCGGAGGAGCTGCAGGCACTGTGGGGCTGAAGGTGGTGACGCCCCGGCGTGGGCTTTTCTTTGGGAACACCACGGGGTTTCTTCTTTGGATTACCAACGGCCTGAAAACCGGGCAAAAAATAGCTTGAAATGTCTCAAAACGTCAAAAATCCGCTGGGAAAACAGGGTGCAAAGCCAAAACTTGGACGAAAAAACATATTATTTCTACCATCCCAAGCAGAAAAGCATTTTCACTGAATTTCACTGAATTTTTAGAGTTGGAAGGGACCATAAAGATCATCTAGTCCCACTCCCCTGCTGAAGCAGGATTGCCCAGAGCATGTCAGAGCATGTTACTCAGGGCTGCATCCAGGCGGGTCTTGAAAATCTCCAAAGAAGGGGACTCCACACCCTCCCTGGGCAGCCTGTTCCAGGGCTCTGGCACCCTCACCGTGAAGAAGTTTCTTCTCATATTTGAGTGGAACCTCCTGTGTTCCAGCTTGTGCCCGTTACCCCTCGTCCTCTCACTGGCAACCACTGAAAAGAGTCTGGCTCCCTCCTCCTTCAACCCACCCTTCAGATACTATTAAGCATTGATAAGGTCTCCCCTCAGCCTTCTCTTCTCCAGGCTAAAGAGTCCCAGCTCTCTCAGCCTTTCCTCATAAGGGAGATGCTCCAATCCTTGAATCATCCTCGTTGCCCTTCGCTGGACTCTTTCCAGTAGTTCCCTGCCCCTCTTGAACTGGGGAGCCCAGAACTGGATGCAGTATTCCAGTTGTGGCCTCACCAGTGCAGAGTAGAGGGGGAGAATGACTTCCCTCGACCTACTGGCCACACTCTTCCCTAGGCAGCCCAGGATTCCGTTGGCCTTCCTGGCCACAAGAGCACACTGCTTGCTCATTGTTATTCTGCTGTCTACCAGGACCCCCAGATCTTTCTCTTAAGAAATTGACCTCCATGAAAATCTACAAATGGGGTTGAAAAAGTGGAATTCCAACACGCTGAAGCCACACAGCAACCCTGTTTCCCCCCCAGATAATTAAAAATATATATTACCATGTGGTAATGACATGAGGGACAGTGATAGGCTGGATACCACAGAAGGGTCTGAGCATGGTCAGGGAGGTGTTGGGCCTCACCCCCCCATAAAAATGGCAAGAAAACTAGCCCAGCTAAAGTGCATTTACACAAATGCACGTAGTATGGGCAACAAACAGGAGGAGCTGGAAGCCATTGTACGGCATGAAAGCTATGATGTAGTTGCCATCACGGAAACGTGGTGGGATGAATCGAATGACTGGAGTGCTGCAATGGATGGCTACAAGCTCTTCAGAAGGGACAGGCAAGGAAGGAGAGGAGGAGGAGTGGCCCTGTATGTTAGGGAGGAATATGAATGTGTGGAGATAAATGAGGGTAATAGTAGAGTTGAGTGCCTGTGGGTACGAATCAAGGGGAGGACCAGCAAGGCTGATATTGTGGTGGGAGTCTATTACAGACCACCCAACCAGGATGCAGAGGTTGATGAAATGTTCTATAAGCAGCTAGCAGGTGTCTCGAGATCACTTGCACTTGTCCTGGTGGGTGACTTCAACCTACCAGATATCAGCTGGGCACTCCATACAGCTGAGAGGGAACAGTCTAGGAGATTCCTGGAGTGTGTTGGGGATAACTTCCTGACACAGCTGGTGAGTGAGCCAACTAGGGAAGGAGCGCTACTTGATCTGCTGTTTGCAAACAGAGAGGAACTTGTGGGGGATGTGACAGTTGGAGGCCGTCTGGGGTACAGTGATCATGAAATGATAGAGTTTCTGATTCTCAGGGAAGCAAGAAGGGGAACCAGCAGGACTGCCATCATGGACTTCCGGAGGGCAGACTTTGGTCTTTTCAAAAGTCTTCTTGACAGAGTCCCTTGGGAGGCAGCCCTGAAGGGCAAAGGAGTCCAGGAAGGCTGGACACTTTTCAAGGAAGAAGTCCTAAAAGCACAGGAGCAGGCTGTCCCTGTGCGCAGGAAAGCGAGCTGTCGAGGGAAGAGACCGGCCTGGCTGAACAAAGAGTTAAGGTCACAGCTCAGGGAAAAAAGGAAAGTTTATGTCCTTTGGAAAAAAGGACAGGCAACTCAGGAAGATTACAAAGGTGTAGTAAAGTTATGCAGGGAAAAGATTAGAAAGGCCAAAGCTCAGCTAGAACTGAACCTGGCCCTGGATGTTAAAAACAATAAAAAGAATTTCTATAAATATATTAATAGCAAGAGGAGGACTCGGGAGAACCTCCACTCTCTCCTCGATATGGAAGGTAACATAGTGACAAAGGATGAGGAGAAGGCTGAGGTACTGAATGCCTTCTTTGCCTCGGTCTTTAGCAGTGGAGTAGGGTGTCCCCCGAGTACCCAGACCCCTGAGCTAGCAGTTAGGGGCGGGGAGCAGGACGAACCCCCCGTAATTCTAAGGGAGATGGTGAGGGACTTGCTCCATAACCTCGACATAAACAAGTCTATGGGCCCAGATGGGATTCACCCGAGGGTTCTGAGGGAGCTGGCAGAAGTGCTTGCAGAGCCACTTTCCATCATCTACCAACAGTCGTGGCAAACTGGGGAGGTCCCAGCCGACTGGCGCCTAGCAAATGTGACGCCCATCCACAAGAAGGGTCGGAAGGATGATCCAGGGAACTACAGGCCTGTCAGTCTGACCTCGGTGCCTGGGAAGGTGATGGAACAGATCATCCTGAGTGCCATTATGCAACACATGAAGGACGCCCAGGCGATCAGGCCCAGCCAGCATGGGTTCACAAGGGGCAGGTCCTGCTTGACAAACCTGATCTCCTTCTATGACAAAGTGACTCGCTTGGTGGATGAAGGAAAGGCTGTGGATGTTATCTACCTAGACTTTAGCAAGGCCTTTGATACAGTGTCCCACAGTATCCTGCTGGAGAAACTGGATGCTCATGGCTTAGATGGGTATACTCTCCGCTGGGTTAAAAACTGGCTGGAGGGCCGGGCCCAGAGAGTGGTGGTGAATGGAATGAAGTCCAGTTGGCGACCGGTCACGAGTGGTGTCTCACAGGGCTCGGTACTGGGGCCGATTCTCTTCAACATCTTTATCAATGATCTGGACGAGGGGATCGAAAGCACCCTCAGCAAATTTGCAGACGACACCAAGCTGGGTGGGAGTGTTGATCTGCTGGAGGGTAGAGAGGCTTTGCAGAGGGATCTAGACAGGCTGGATCGATGGGCTGAGACCAACGGGATGAGGTTCAATAAGGCCAAGTGCCGGGTCCTGCACTTGGGTCACAGCAACCCCAGGCAGCGCTACAGGCTTGGGGAAGAATGGCTGGAGAGCTGCCTGGCAGAAAAGGACCTGGGGGTGTTGGTCGACAGCAGGCTGAACATGAGCCAGCAGTGTGCCCAGGTGGCCAAAAAGGCCAACAGCATCCTGGCCTGTATCAAGAACAGTGTAGTGAGTAGGACCCGAGAGGTGATCGTCCCCCTGTACTCGGCACTGGTGAGACCCCACCTCGAGTACTGCGTCCAGCTTTGGGCCCCCTACCACAGGAAAGACATTGAGGTGCTGGAGCAGGTGCAGAGAAGGGCAACGAAGCTGGTGAGGGGTCTGGAGCACAAGTCTTACGAAGAGAGGCTGAGGGAGCTGGGGCTGTTCAGCCTGGGGAAGAGGAGGCTGAGGGGAGACCTTATTGCTCTCTACAAGTACCTGAAAGGAGGCTGTAGAGAGGCGGGGGTCGGTCTCTTCTCCCAAGTTACAGATGATAGGACAAGAGGCAATGGCCTCAAGTTACGCCAGGGGAAGTTCAGGTTAGATATTAGGAAATATTTCTTTACTGAAAGGGTTGTCAGGCATTGGAATGGGCTGCCCAGGGAGGTGGTTGAGGCACCATCCCTGGAGGTATTCAAGAGAGGAGTTGACATAGTGCTTGGGAATATGGATTAGTGTTGGGTGGTGTGGTGGTGTGTGTGGGTTGCGTGTGTGGTGGTTTTGTTTTTGTTTTTTTGTGTTGTGTTTTTTTTTTTTTTTTTTTTTTTTCATTGGTTGGACTAGATGATCTTAAAAGGTCCCTTCCAACCTCTGTGATTCTGTGATTCTGTGATATATTTCATGAACCAAATCCCTGTTTCCTGGCAAGGAACGTTTGAGCAGATGGATTTGTCAAGGGAACAAACCCCCCCAGCAGTTTTTTTACCTCGCCTTCGCCTTTTCCCGCGTCGTCCCGGCCTCTCTTGGCCCTTTTCTCCATCAGGCGAGGCCGAGTGCTGCCAAAACGGATCTTCTTCTTCCATGTATAGTAATACTCAACACACTGGGCCACGGTCTTAGTCTGGATCTAAGGGGAGAAATCCAGGGATATTAAATACTCCCTTGTCATTACAAATGAGGGCAAACGATGCCTTCTCCCGCTGGGTTTTTAGCAGGAAGAAGGGTCCTAAGAACAGGATTCCAACGTGGGATTGAAAATAGGGCTTTCTGGGTTAAAAGCGTCCCCGCTAACGAGCTCCGCCCCGCTCCAACGGCTTTACCTCCTTCTGGATGAGGCGAAAATTCTTCTTATGCATGTAAAAAGCCTCTTTAAAGAGCTGCTGTTCCACTGGGGTCCAAGTGTCCGAGCCTTGGGATAAACAGCCACAGGCAAATTATTAGAAGAGGCATTTCCCTGCCTCAAAAAGCCCCACAAATGGATTAAAACTACTGTTTTCCCCACCCAAAACTCACATTTTAAAGGATAAATCCCAAAGCCAAGGGATCTGTTCTCCTCCCATTTACCTGCGTAATGGTAATCAGCCAAGGGGTGGCATTCAGGTCTCCGGGGGGGCCCAGAGCGCAGCATTTCCAGAGCTTCCTGCCAGATTTAATGGGAAAAAAGGGCTTCAATTCCTCTGGCAGAGGAGGAAAAAGGGCAAAAAAAAGAAAAAAGAGAAATTCCATTCTCCCAACTGTCCCAGAATCCAAACAAGCTCCAATGGATGCACCGGGATGGGCTCTGTCACCCCACCAGACCTTAACGCCGCCACAGGCAGCACCCGGCGCCTTGAGCAAAGAGATTCCGGCCCCTGGAAGAGCCAACTCAGAGCAACTCCCAGCTCAAACCAGTCACAAAGCGGGTTCTTCAGGGGGAAGCGCTGCTCCCTACCGCAACGTTGCCCCGAGCCTCGTGCAGGCAATGCAGAGCCAGCTCCGCGTTCAGCCCTGCCCCGGCTCTGCTGCTGGAAGAGGCCATCTTCAGCAGCTTTGAAACTACAAAGGCAAGAAAAAACACCAACGAGTCAGGTTTTCCTCCAAAAAGGAGAAAAGATGCCACAGGAGATGGATGGGAAATGGAGGAAGGGCAGAAAACAGACCGGAAACCAGAAAAGACCCAGAAAAAAGGCCCATATTCCAACTATTGCCACAGGAAGAGCAGCTTTTGGAGTGGGATCTCCAGAGAGAAACTCCTCCCTGGCTGCAGATGAGCTGGGACTGCAAAACCCCCCCCCTTTCTCATGGAAGATGCTCCCGAGAGCACCATCGGTTCTGATTTATCCACTTTCCTCCCAAAAATTAGCCATCTCCTTCCCTCCAACGCTACGGGGCCAAGACAAGACGGGAGAGAACCCAAACGCCCTATCAAGTAACTCTGAAAAGGTGGAATTTTCCCGATTCCCCAAAGAAAAGGTTTAAGACAAACCTTTCTCCTGCGTCTCGGGGTTGGATTCAATGTCACCCCACGGCTTCCAGACAAGGGAGGCTCGCTCTTCTTCCTCCTGTCCCAAGCAGGATCTATCCCGCAGGGCAGGGAGCTCCGCCTGAAACTGGTCCCCGACATTGATGCGGCTGAAAGGGGGAGGAAGAGGAGGGGGAGGAAGGCACGTCAGGAACGGATACGGTGCAACAAACGCTTCAAAAGAGGGAAAACGTGGTGAGGTGGGGCAAAACCGGTCCCTATTTCCCAGCAAAACATCACTCAGTCTTCCGCCACCAACTTCCACCGCCCCTTCCCACCCCCAGCGTTACCCTTCGGCCACTGGAGGCTTTTTGGGCCCCATCGGGCAGGACAATTTGGGGGTTTCCCCAAAAAACTAATCCAACTGCTGAATGTCACTCTCCACAGCGGTAGGAAGCTCCCACAGCCAGCGAGCGACCGCCGCCTCGGAATGTTGTGTGGAACGCGGGAGGCCGGCAACGGCCTGTGACGTCAGCAAAACCAGTGCTTTACTGGGACAGCACTTGGCATTTTTGGGCATTTCTGGCCAAAATGGGGTACCCTCCACCCAAAAACACGCTGTGGAGAAGGGGCCAAGTGACACTCATCCCCAACCCCGGTTCCCTCCTCCTGTTTTCCCAACATTAGTCCTCATTCCAATGGCTGAACGTGGATTTTTGCCTCATCCTCCATCAAAAAAAACAAAAATCCTGGATGTTCTGCCCAAAAAATCTAACACCACCACACTGGGCATAAAACTCATTCTACAGACCGTCCTTTAACCTTCCTTGCCCTCCTCCTCGTCACACACCACTACATCCCCCACAAAATTTCCCTCTTCTCAGGGAAATCATCGCTCTGGAGATGGACCCTCCGGCTACCACTTCACCCCTGCGGCTGCCCTGGGGCAGAAGGCGGGGATTGAGGCATTTGGGGCTTTTCTAGAAGCAAAAGGAGCAAAGCGAAACCCCGGGGGCCATTTCCATCCCTCCTCCCCCAATCCCCAGGGAAAAATCCCCTCCTTCATCTGTTTTCAGCTTTTTTAGGAGGCAAAAGGAGAGCCGGGGCCTGGGGGCTCAAATCCTCGGCTCCCAGGAATTCCAGGTGGTAAAAGCAGTCAGCAGAAGCCGAGCCCAGTAGGGAAACTGGGATGAGTGGGCAGCTGCGTCCCGGACATGCCCATGGTTTGTGTCCAACCACCACCTCTTTTTAATGATTGGATTCAGTTTTGAACCCCAAACTCGTACCATAAAAAACAGGTGGTGGCTTTAGGAGGAGCTTCAAATGCTCCCTGTCAACGCCCGGGTTTCTACCGCGGTCATTGATCCCCCAGGAAGGGGGACAATGTTTGAATTTAGGAATTCTCTGGCAGAAAATGGCTCCAAACGGGTGGAGTTGCTCCATTTAATGGCAGCCGGCTGGATTCCTTTCCAGTTCTCCTGAGAACAGGAGCTGGGGAGAAGAAAGCCCCCGCCAGCTTTTGTGTGGCCAGAGAGAGTGCTCAAAGGAATAAAAGTCATTTCCCAAATCGTCTTGAAATCCTTCAAATCTCCTCCTCAAAGCCCAAGGATTTCCCCAGCTTTCCCATCCCCCTTGACACTTCCCACCTCCCCTTTTCTTTTCCTGCAGCTCCAGGTGATTAACGGGGGACGTATTTCCAATCAATTCCTCCCACGGCCCCTGCAACCTTTGCCAAAGTCTCACCAAAACAAAGGTGCCTGCCCTCGGGCATGGCATGGGACAGTGACAGCCTGATGGCACTGCTCACACCGCTGCACGGACCCACTCGCACACGCAAACCCGTGACCAACTGCCTGTACCTGCTGGCGGATCACCAACCCTTGGAGACACGTCCAGCTGTGTACGGAAAGGACGGGTCTGTGTCAGCCGGTCGGTCAGACCACACAGAGATGGCACAATCCCATCCAAAGGCGCCCCAAAGCTACCTCGGGGAGCTCTCCTTGGCTGGTCCACGGGGGCTGCCCAGCCAAGGAGATGTCCCTTAATTATATCCATTGGAAACTTCTATTATCATCAGAACGTTGATCAGACTTGGTCCATCGACCCCAGCTCCAGCATCACCACCCCAACGGGCTCCAGTCTGTGAGACTCGCACAGGCTCAGCTGAGAAAATGATGGCTCCAAAGGAAACGTAGCTCCAGGAGACAGAGCTCCACTGCCTGAGCGCAGCACTAACCAGAAGCTTTACTGACTCAACCGCTGCTTTTCTACCCAAACGCTGCTCATCTCCAGGGAGAGAAAGCTGCTTTAGCCACTTCTCCTCCAAAGCCCTCACAGGGCTAAAGCCACACAGTCAGGAGCACCCTTCTGCACAGAGACACAGCCAGCACAAAGGCAATCCTTTGGGAAATCCATCGGGACACCCATTCCAGCAGAAAAGAGAATCCTTACCAGGCTGGTGGCAAAACTCCCCGCGTCTCTGGGCCAGGGGGACGTCACCAACGCATCCGCACCTCTGAGGGTTGGGGTCCACCACAAGGCTGGTTTCCATTCTGTCACATCCTCGGAGCTAAAACTGTCGGCAGGAGCTGCCTCATCCGGGGACTCGGAACCACCCGGGCACCTGGCCTGCAGAACACAAGTACCTCTCAAGAGACCTTGATGTCCTGCATTAACACACCAGCCCGCTCTTGAGATCACACAACCACACAATGGTCACAGTTGGAAGGCACCTTAAAGCCCCTCCAGTCCCACCCCCTGCCCTGGGCAGGGACACCTCCCACCACACCAGGCTGCTCCAAGACCCCTCCAACCTGGCCTGGAACCCCTCCAGGGATGGGGCAGCCACAGCTTCTCGGGGAAACCTGGGCCAGGCTCTCACCACCCCCCCAGCAAACCATTTCCTCCCCACATCTCATCTCAATCTCCCCTCTTCCAGTGGCAAACCCTTCCCCCTCCTCCCACGGCTCCCCTCCCTCATCCAGAGTCCCTCCCCAGCTTTCCTGGAGCCCCCCCCTTTAGGGACTGGAAGGGGCAGAAAGGTCTCCCCGGAGCCTTCCCTTCTCCAGCCTGAACCCCCCCAACTCTCTGTCCTCACAGCAGAGGGGCTCCAGCAGCCCTCACCCCCTCCCCTCCAGCACTTTTTGGGGGGTGCCTGCGCTCCCTGGCCCCGTGACAGACCCCTCCAGTCACTGGGGTGGGAGGAGGGGGTGCCAGTGGTTTTTAGGTATTTTTTCTCTACAGTGCAGTATAAACGGCTCGGTCGGGGCTGGCGCTGCTCTGTGCACACCGTGGATTGGAAAGGAGGGGGACCCCAAAAAACGCACCCTCTCACACCCTAAAATCATTCCTTCTCCCACCCCCTCTAAAACCACCCATTCTCCCACCCTCCAACCCCAAAAATCCCTCTTCCAGACCCCATACCCTTAAAAAACACCCCTCTCCAAACCCTGCACCCCAAAAATCTCCTCCCATCACAAACTCCCCTTACCAGCTCCAAAAAACCCAACCCCTAACCCACCCTCTCCCAAACCCCCTCTCCCTAACACCCCCAAAACCACCCTCAACACCCCCCATCCCAAAAGACCCTCTCCCACCCCAAACCCCAACTCACTTCTGACGCAGAAGTTCTTCCCTCTTCTGTCACCAGCTTCTTGATAGCCCCAAAAACCTCCTGTCATTCCCGGGGGTCAATAGGGTTAACGAGGGGCAGCACTAACAAGCCCCATCCCCCATTATGTTCTACCCTGGCTGCAGCCAGAGCCGGCAAAGAAATTTCCAGACAGCACCTGGAAAAGGGGGTGTCAATGTGGGGGAGAGGGCCACCAATGGGAAATGGGATATGGGGGGGGAAGGGGGTCTCGGGCGGGAGGCCTCACCATCTTTGGGTGAGTTGCCCTTCATGAAGATGAAGCTGAGGATGACCATGAGGAGCCCCAGCTTGGCCGTCTGGGTGTCCCTGGGGCCTGAGGGGGGACGGCAGAGGGGTATCACCCCCCTGAATAGGGAGGGGGAAGCTCTAACGGGGTCTGCCTGCCTCCCAAAATATGACCCCTCCCCTTCTGCCCATGCGCTCGTGCCAGCACCGCCCACCCTGGAAAACACCGCTGCCCATTGGCCCGCTCACTGCTCTCATCCCGCCCACCGCCCCCTCTTCAAGCCGCCCATTGGGCCAGCGGCTGCACTCGCCCCGCCCCCTCTCTCCTGCGAGGGCTCCCCTCAGGTGGTCAAAAAGGCGGGAAAGGCGCCCCTGCCCCCTTTCCCCTCAGGGCCACAAAATGGCCGCGCCGCTTGGCTTGAACCGTTAAAAACAAGATAAAAACTCCCCCAAACCACCCCAAATAGCCAGTTTTACCAAAAGAAGGGATTTAAAGCACTTGTGCTGACCCCGCCCCTCGCAAGGCACCACCAGAGCCCTTCCCTTCCAGGGAGTGACAGGAGGTTTTTGGGGCTATCAAGAAGCTGGTGATGGAAGAGCTTGTGAGGCAGAAGTGAGTTGGGGTTTGGGGTGGGAGAGGGTCTTTTGGGATGGGGGGTGTTGAGGGTGGGTTAGTGGGGGTTTGGGAGAAGGGTTTGGGAGAGTGGGGGTTTGGGTTTGGTTTTTTTAAGCTGGTAAGGGGAGTTTGTGATGGGAGGGGATTTGGGGGTGCAGGGTTGGGAGGAGGGGTGTTCTTTGGGGGTGGGGGGTTTGGGAGAGGGTTTTTTGGTGGGGGTGGGAGAATGTGGGGGGTTTTGGGGCTGTCTGGGTTGGGAGAGAGGGGAGTTTGGGGTGGGAGAGGGTTTTTTGGGGGATGGAGGAGTTGGGAGAGGGGTCTTTTTGGGTGAGGAAGTGTGTTTTGGGGTGGGGGGTGAGAGAATTGGTGGTTTTTGGGGTGGGGGGGGTTGGGAAAACGGGTGTTTTTGTGGTGCCGCCCCCTTCCCAGTCCCTGGTGCGCACAGAGCAGCACCCGCCCCGTCCGGGCCGTTTATACTGCACTGCAGAGAAAAAACAGCTGAAAACCACTGACAAACACACCTCCCCCCCACACCCCAACCCCCACACACCCAAACCAAGTGAATGGAGGGGTCTGTCATGGGCCGAGGGGGTGCAGGTACCCCCCAAAAGGTGCTGGAGGGGAGGGGGTCACCACCTCACACACACCCCCTTCTCATCCCCCTCGTAGGTACCTGGAGATCCCCCCCATCACCCTGATGGACCCCCCTGGAAGCCCCCAAAATTAATGCCCCCCACCCCCAATAACGCTTGGGGACGGTGACCAGGGCTTTGGCAAGGGGGGCGGCTGATGTCAATGTTCTACGGGGCAAAATGGGGTTCTGGGGGAGGTTCCCCAAAATCTACCACCCTGCCAATTTCAGGGGGTTTTAATGAGATCTGTCCCCTCTTTTGGGGGTGTTTTGGGGGGCTCCTCCCTTACCTGTGGCCGCTCGCGGTGGGTGTTCACTGCCTCCCCCTCGTACCCTGGTTCCCCGGGAGGCAACAGCGTTTGGGGGGGCCAGCCCCCTTTTTGGGGGTGGTGTCCCTGTTTTGGGGGGCACACCCGGGGAGGGGACAGTCCCCTTTTTTGGGAAGGTTGTCCCCTTTTTTGGGGTCAGACAGGGTGGGCACTGCCATGGGGTGGGGCAACCCCTGGCCACGCCCTCCCTTGAAATGATGGGGGCTGCTGGGGCTGTGTCTTGGCCCTGTTAGCCCCACCCCTTTGTGGGTGTGGTCTTCTCATTTAGCCCCACCCCTTTGTGGGTGTGGCCTTCCAGCTCTTGTGGGCGGGGCTCACTGCCTTAGCCCTGCCTCTTGCAGGAGGCCCTGTGGGCGTGGCTTGTTTCTCCTGGGTCCACCCCTTTGTGTCTCTGTCTCACCTGGGGGTGTGGCTTCCTCCCTTAGCCATGCCCCTTCCCTTCAGCTCCACCCCTTCTCCCTTAGCCACGCCCCTCTGTCCCTGCCTGTAGTAGCCCTTGGGGGTGTGGCTTGTTCCCTTAGCACTGCCCCCCAGGGTGTTCCCTATGGGTGTGACCTCCCTTGGCCCCACCCCTTCCCTGTGGCTCCGCCCCTGCCCATAGCCCAGCCCCTCCCTTGTGTGAGTGGTGGGTGTGGCCTCCCTTGGCCCCACCCCCTTTTCCTACCCCCACCCTTGTAGGGGTGACTCCCACTGGTGGGCGTGGCCTTGTCCTTTAGCTCCACCTCCTCCCTGAGTCTGTGGGCGTGGCCTCCCAGAGCCCCACCCCCTTCCCCCTAGCCCTGCCCTTCCCTGGGGTGACCCTGGTGGGTGTGGTCTCCTTAGCCCCACCCCCTTTCTTTAGCCCCACCCCTTCCTGACCTGCCAGGTGGGTGTGGCCTCAGCCCTGCCCCTGTGCTTGCCCCTCCCACCCTCCTCCTTGTACCCCCCGCCCCCAGCCTGTCCCTGCTTGGTCCCACCTCACAGACATGTCCTGCCCCCCCTGCTGTCCCCGAGGGAGACCCCCGTGTCCCCCTCGATGCGAGTTGAGCTTCACTTGCTGGGCGAGGTTGTCTGCACCGATTTTTTTTGGGGGGTGGGCACGATTTTTGGGGGACCCCCCCACTTCAAGGTTCTCCCCTCGGTGTCGCTTCTGCCCCCCCAGGGTCTCACCTTGATGTTCCCTTCAATGATGGCGGGGTCGACGCAGATGGATTCCACGCAAAGAACCTGGATGGGGGGAAAACGGGGGTCACCGATGCCCCCCCGCCCCCTCTTCTGTGATCACCTCCAAAGCAGTCCCCCCCCCCCGTGCTGTGATCACCCCCAAAGCAGTGTCACCCCCCTGTGCTGTGAAAACCTGTCCCCTTGGGTGTGGGAGCAATCTCCGGCCCTTGAGTGCTGTGACCCTTGGGTGCTCCTTTTGAGCCTGGCCCTGGGGAGAGGGAGAAAGGTGGTTTTGAGGATGAAGTTGCCAAGAGGAAACCAAGCCAGGAGGATGAAACCACCAACGCCGTTTGCAGCTTAACGTCGCCAGGAGACGTTTCCTTCACTCGACGTCTTTCGTTCTATTTCTTGTGGCTTCATTTTTAAAAACTATTTTCAAAGTTTCCCTCACAGCAGGGCCAACAACCTTCATAAAGCGAGTTTTGGGGTTTTGCACAGAGCTCAGGGCCCCAAAGCGCTCCCTGCGCTGGACTGTCCCTGTCACCTCGACCTCCTGTCACCGAGAGAGTCCCACCGGGAGGTGCTGGTGGCGGAAGAGGGTAAAAACCTTCCGTGAAACACCCAGTTCCTCCAGAAACCATGTTTCTGAGCAAGAGTGCCGAGGAAGGCGCTCTGTTCCGAGGAATGACTGTGTTTGTCCTGTGGTTGTCCCCCCGTCCCCTGCCCCATGGGGTCTCCTTTCCCCCGTGCTGGTCAGGCCCTGTTTCTTCCTGGGCTTTGAGGAACGTTATCCCTGAAGATGCAGGAGAGACTGAGCCCCTTTTGCCTCTGGGACGGTCCCAGCAGCTCCTCAGCGAGGTGGGATCAGCTCTCCCGCAGTCCTGTGTGATGAGTCCGCCAGTTGTCCTGCTTCTCCACCCTCTGCCCAGAGCCAGAGGGACATGGGCAGGATGGAGGTGGCTCCTGTGACCCCCCTGAAGTCCCACCAGGCCAAGTGCAAGGTGCTGCCCCTGGGTCAGAGCAATGCCGGGTACAAATCCAGGCTGGGTGGAGAATGGCTGGAGAGCAGCCCTGAGGAGAAGGGCTTGGGGGTGTTGGTGGGTGAGAAGCTCCACAGGAGCCAACAATGTGGAGTGTGGGCCAGAGGAGGCCACGGAGATGCTGGGAGGGCTGGAGCCCCTCTGCTGTCAGGACAGGCTGAGAGAGTTGGGGGGGTTCAGGCTGGAGAAGGGAAGGCTCCGGGGAGACGTTTCTGCCCCTTCCAGTCCCTAAACAGGTGGGGCTCCAGGAAAGCTGGGGAGGGACTCTGGATGAGGGAGGGGAGCCGTGGGAGGAGGGGGAAGGGTTTGCCACTGGAAGAGGGGAGATTGAGATGAGATATGGGGAGGAAATGGTTTGCTGGGGGGATGGTGAGAGCCTGGCCCAGGTTTCCCCGAGAAGCTGTGGCTGCCCCATCCCTGGAGGGGTTCCAGGCCAGGTTGGAGGGGTCTTGGAGCAGCCTGGTGTGGTGGGAGGTGTCCCTGCCCAGGGCAGGGGGTGGCACTGGAGGGGCTTTAAGGTGCCTTCCAACTGTGACCATTGTGTGGTTGTGTGATCTCAAGAGCGTGCTGGTGTGTTAATGCAGGACATCAAGGTCTCTTGAGAGGTACTTGTGTTCTGCAGGCCAGGTGCCCGGGTGGTTCCGAGTCCCCGGATGAGGCAGCTCCTGCCGACAGTTTTAGCTCCGAGGATGTGACAGAATGGAAACCAGCCTTGTGGTGGACCCCAAACCTCAGAGGTGCGGATGCGTTGGTGACGTCCCCCTGGCCCAGAGACGCGGGGAGTTTTGCCACCAGCCTGGTAAGGATTCTCTTTTCTGCTGGAATGGGTGTCCCGATGGATTTCCCAAAGGATTGCCTTTGTGCTGGCTGTGTCTCTGTGCAGAGGGGTGCTCCTGACTGTGTGGCTTTAGCCCTGTGAGGGCTTTGGAGGAGAAGTGGCTAAAGCAGCTTTCTCTCCCTGGAGATGAGCAGCGTTTGGGTAGAAAAGCAGCGGTTGAGTCAGTAAAGCTTCTGGTTAGTGCTGCGCTCAGGCCGTGGAGCTCTGTCTCCTGGAGCTACATTTCCTTTGGAGCCATCATTTTCTCAGCTGAGCCTGTGCGAGTCTCACAGACTGGAGCCCGTTGGGGTGGTGACGCTGGAGCTGGGGTCTATGGACCGAGTCTGATCAACCTTCTGATGATAATAGAAGTTGCCAGTGGATATAATTAAGGGACATCTCCTTGGCTGGGCAGCCCCCATGGACCAGCAAAGTTTGGATGTCTTTGACTTGGCTGATGGCAGAAACCCCCCCCCTGCCCTTGTTTGTGCCCAGAAACTGTGGCTGGAGGCAGCAGGAGATGGAAATTGTCCCTCAAAAGCCCGAGATGCTTTTGGGGGGGGGTTGCCCAAAACGAGGAAACGAGGGGTTTCGTCGCCCAATGTCACAGAGGGGGATGTGATGTCATAGAGGAAGGGTTGTGATGTCATAGGTTGGGGTTGTGAGGTTAGAGGTTTGGGGTGTGACGTCATAGAGTGGGGTTGTGGTGTCATAGAGTGGGGTTGTGATGTCATTGAGGGTTGTGAGGTCATGGATGTTTTGACATCATAGAGTGTGGTTGTGACGTCATAGAATGGGGTTGTGATGTCATAGAGGGGTTGTGACGTCATCGGGGATAGTGATGTCATAGAGGTAGGGTTGTGACGTCGTAGAGGGGGTTATTGATGTCATAGAGTGGGGTTGTGATGTCATAGACGGACGTTGTGATGTCATAGAGGTAGGGTTGTGACGTCGTAGAGGAGCGTTGTGATGTCATAGAGTGGGATTGTGATATCATAGACTGGGATTATAATGTCATAGAGTGGGGTTGTGACGTCTTAGAGGGGGTTGTGACGTCATCTGGGATTGTGATGTCATAGAGGTAGGGTTGTGTCATCATAGAGGGGCGTTGTGATGTCATAGAGGGAGGGTTGTGATGTCATAGAGGGGGTTTGTGACGTCATAGAGGAGCGTTGTGATGTCATATAGTGGGGTTTTGATGTCATAGAGAGGGTTATGATGTCATAGAGTGGTGTGATGTCATAGAGGTGGTTATGATGTCATAGAGTGGGGTTGAGATGTCACAGAGTGGTTTGTAACGTCATAGAGTGGGGTTGTGACGTCATAGAGTGGGGTTGTGACGTCATAGAGTGGGGTTGTGACGTCATAGAGGGAGGGTATTGATGTCATAGAGTGGGGTTGTGACGTCATGGAGTGGGTTTGTGAGATCATAGACGGGGTTGTGACGTCATAGAGGGGGTTGTGATATTATAGAGTGGGGTTGTTATGTCATAGAGGGGGTTATGACGTCATAGAGTGGGGTTGTGAGATCATAGACGGGGTTCTGATGTCACAGAATCGGGTTCTGATGTCACAGAGTCGGGTTGTGATGTCTTAGAGTGGGGATGTGACGTCAAAGAGGCGGTTGTGACGTCATCGGGGATTGTGATGTCATAGACTGGGGTTGTTATGTCATATGTTTCTATGAAGCTGGGTCTAATGGATTTCTAGAAGAAATTTTCTAGAGGAAATCTAGAGGTTTTTTGGCTGCTTAGACTTTACCTGGGCTGATAAACCGCGTGAAATCCATGGCCAAAAAATCTTATTTTTCTGCCTTTTTGAGCCATTTCAAGTTATTTTGTCCCTGGTTTGCAGGCCGTCTGCCACCAGAAGAAGAGGCCACGTGCGACCGCCAAAGACAAGCCCCCGCCGGGGCGTCACCACCCGCAGCCCCACAGCGCCTGCGTCTCCTCCGGGGATGCCGGGACCTCCCTGTGCTGGGACTTGCCCTGAGGTGAGTGCGGAAGGTCAGCCCTCCCTTTTTCTTCCCCAAATGCCTCCTTTGGGTTCAGAAAAGCACCCTGGGGAGGGGGGGTGGGGGGCAGGGCGGGGGCAGAAGGGAAGGGCAGCTGGAGGATTGCCCTTGCCCAGGTGCCTCTTGGTGGTTTTATTTGACTTTCAACCCCCAACGTTCTGTCTTTTTGGAGTCGGGGAGACCTTCCCCGGAGCCGTGAGGTTCAGAGCGGCCCCTCCTTGTGCAAAAGCCTCAGGTTTCCCCTTTTTGCCCAGGACAAACTCAAGTTCCATTGAGTTTTGTGGCCCGAGGCTTGCCCACTCCAGTCCCTCACAGCCAGCAAAATGCCTCCAGTTTTAATTTGACCTCATTTGAAGTGATCGCCCAATTAATTCTCCTAATTTAACCCCCACCGATCCATCTTCTTTAACCACCAGCATCCAGACCGGTGTCGTTTCTATGACGCTGGGTCTAATGGATTTCTAGAGGAAGGACTTACAAATCCCTTTTTCCTTTGTTCTGCTGCCTTGTCCCTAAGGGCAGTTTCCCACGGGGTCCTATTTCCTAACTCCTTGAAGAGCTGGGAGTTTGCTTTCTTAAAATGTGGCGTCCTAACTGTGCTTCTCGTGGGCTTCCAACTTGTGAAGAGAGTGAACTGCACTAGAGCATGATGACTGCAGCCCATGGACTAGGGGCTTGGGGGATGGAAAGGGCCCCCGGGGTTTCGCTTTGCTCCTTTTGCTTCTAGAAAAGGCCCAAATGGCTCAATGCCCGCCTTCTGGCCCGGGGCAGCCGCAGGGGTGAAGTGGTAGCCGGAGGGTCCATCTCCAGAGCCCTGATTTCCCTGAGAAGGGGGAAATTTTGTGGGGGATGGAGTGGTGTGTGAGGAGGAGGAGGAGGGCAAGGAAGGCTAAAGGAGGGTGTTGGCGGAAAGATTTTTATCCCCAGCGTGGTTTTGTCAGATTTTTTGGGCAGAACATCCAGGCTTTTGGGGTTCTTTTGATGGAGGATGAGGCAAAAATCCACGTTGAGCCGTGGGAATGAGGGCGACCCCTGGGAAAACGGGAGGAGGGAACTGGGGGTGGGGGTGGGTGTCGCTCGGCCCCTTCTCCACAGTGTGTTTTTGGGTGGAGGGTCCCCCATATGGGCCAGAAGCCCCCCCAAAGGCCCAGTGCTGTCCCAGTAAAGCACTGGTTTTGCTGACGTCACAGGCCGTTGCCGGCCTCCCGCGTTCCACACAACATTCCGAGGCGGCGGTCGCTCGCTGGCCGTGGCTGTGGCAGCTTCCTACCGCTGTGGAGAGTGACATTCAGCAGTTGGATTGTTTTTTTGGGGAAACCCCCAAATTGTCCTGCCCGATGGGGCCCAAAAAGCCTCCAGTGGCCGAAGGGTAACGCTGGGGGTGGGAAGGGGCGGTGGAAGTTGGTGGCGGAAGACTGAGTGATGTTTTGCTGGGAAATAGGGACTGGTTTTGCCCCACCTCACCACGTTTTCCCTCTTTTTTAGCGTTTGTTGCGCCGTATCCATTCCCGACGTGCCTTCCTCCCCCTCCTCTTCCTCCCCCTTTCAGCCGCATCAATGTCGGGGAGCAGTTGCAGGCGGAGCTGCCTGCCCTGCGGGACAGATCCCTCTTGGAAGAGGAGGACGAAGGAGCCTCCCTGGTTTGGAAGCCCTGGGGTGACATGGAAAGCAAGCCCGAGCCGCAGGAGAAAGGTTTCTCTTCAGGCTTTTCTTGTGGGAAATTCCCCCTTTTCAGAGTTACTTGATAGGGCGTTTGGGTTCTCTCCCGTCTTGTCTTGGCCGCGTAGCGTTGGAGGGAAGGAGATGGCTCGTTTTTGGGAGGAAAGTGGCTAGATAAGAGCCGATGGTGCTCTCGGGAGCATCTTCCATGAGAAAGGGGGGGGTTTGGCGGTCCCAGCTCATCTGCAGCCAGGGAGGAGTTTCTCTCTGGAGATCCCGCTCCCAAAGCTCTTGAAAGAGCCTTTTTTTTGTCCATCAGAAGACTTTTGGCCTCATCCAGAAGGAGGTAAAGCCGTTGGAGCGGGGCGGAGCTGGTTAGCGGGGAGGCTTTTAACCCAGTGACGCGCGGAAACAAACCTTACAACTCGCAGAGAGTTATAAAGCAGGTGTGTTTATTGCGGCGCCGGGTGCAAGGGGGATTTCTTCTCCAAACTTGCACACCAGTTTGTGAAACAAGCGTCTATTTATGGTGAAAAGCGTACATATTCATTAAGGTGGGCTGGGTTGTTATAATTAATTCTAAGAAAAGATCTGGCCACGTGGTCAGATGACATCGTGAGGCCAGAAGAGTGGTGGAGAAAAGTGACTTAGAGGTGCAGTCTCTGGTCCCAGATGGTAAAATACAAATTGATTGTGAAACTTAGGTGGGAAAATTGAAAAAGCTAAATGGCCTAAAGTTTCACAGAGAAAAATAATAATAGCATTTGCATTGTTGGGGTCCGTTGTCGTGGCAGAGTGTAGAAAATCCCATTGAGGAACAGAGGCTCTGTATAAATACTTGAACCAGCTAATATTCACCCGAAACCTCTATACCACTATTAGGCAAGTAACACAGCAGTGTGAGGTATGTTTGCAGAGTAATCCCAAAACAGGCCCTAAAGCCCAGCCTGGAGAAATAGGGAAAGGAAATTATCCAGGGCAACAGTGGCAAATTGATGTTTCAGGGCTCCCAAGAAAAGGGGGGTGTTTCGATACCTGTTGGTCTGGATGGATACCTTTTCAGGGTGGCCAGAAGCATTCCTTGCCGAACTAATAAGGCTAGGGAAGTAACCAAGGTACTGTTGCAAGAAATAATACCAAGATTTGGGGTTCCCGCGATAATCTCATCAGATCGGGGTTCACACTTCATTGCAAAGGTTGTTCAACAAGTCAGTAAGCTTTTAGGAATAGACTGGCAGCTACATACCCCATGTCATCCACAATCAAGTGGTCAAGTGGAAAAGATGAACCACCTAATTAAGCTGCAAATTGTAAAACCAGGCCAAGAGGCCAGTTTGCCTTGGCCTCAGTCATTACCTCTGGCACTCCTGAGAGTTAGAACTAAGCCCAGAATGAAGGAAGGGCTAAGTCCTTTTGAAATACTGTATGGGAGACCCTACATTGTGCAGGCGGGAACATCAACTGAAATTAGGAACAAAGTATTAACTGATTATATGATAAGCCTGCAAAAACAGCTTCAGGAAATAGAGAAGCTGGTCTTAGGAACTAGAGCCCGAGGTCTCGAGGGGCCCGTGCACGATATCGAACCGGGAGATTATGTGTATGTTAGATCTCTTTCAGATTCACCTTTAAAGCCGAAATAGGAAGGTCCGTTCCAGGTGCTGCTGACTTCTCACACGGCAGCCAAGATTGAAGAACAAGCCTCATGGACACATCATACCAGAGTGGAGAAAGCCCCTAAACCTAAACCACGACAGGAGTCGACGCCTACCGGACCTTTAAAACTTCATCTCCAAAGACAGAAATCTGGACTCTTGTAGCCTTACTGTGCTGTGGCTGCATCCATTAACGCGAATGCTTACGCATCCCTTGTAAAGAGTGTTGTAAAATATACCAATGTTAGTGACTGTTGGATACGTGAGCAAGCTGATGACTTTGATTCCCCACTTTTTGGAGTCCCTGTAAGCAACTGGACAGACATAAATCCGTATGAAATGCTTAAATCCTCACACTCCTGTCGGACGGAAAGCTCTTCATTAGAGCAAGTAACCTACACTTTAGCATTAGCAAACCGCTCTGTGCCGTACATAAGTTACAACCCTGCGGGAGCATCACCAGGGCAATTTAGCCGTACGGACCTCGGCAACTGGCCCACAACAGCTTTGGTCAAAGGGAACATAACTAGTGTTGACAAGCCAATAAACTCTACAAAAGCTTCTCCGGGAGAAGGAGAACAGAAGCGGGCACAATACTTGTACGGCAGAAGCGCTGCCGATACTTCCCCGGCTATAAGTGCTACCTGTAACCTACCGGAGGGGTATTGGTGGCTCTGCGGAGATTTAAAGACCTCACAACCCCCCTATGACATCATAACCCCATCTATGACATCACAACCCCCTCTATGACGTCACAACCCGTCTATGACATCACAAACCACTCTGTGACATCACAACCACACTCTATGACGTCACAACCGAACTCTATGAAATCACAACGCCCCTCTATGATGTCACAACCCCACTCTATGACATCATAGCCCCTCTATGACATCACAGTCCCACTCTATGACGTCACAACCCGACTCTGCGACATCACAACCGAACTCTATGACGTCACAACCGAACTCTATGACGTCACAACCCACTCTATGACATCACAACCCCACTCTATGACGTTACAACCCGACTCTGTGACATCAGAAACCCCACTGTGACGCCACAACCGCACTCTATGACGTCACAACCCCCTCTATGACATCACAACCACACTCTATGACATCACAATCCCCGATGACGTCACAAACCCCTCTATGACGTCACAACCCAACTCTGTGAAATCACAACGCCCTCTATGACTTTGTAACCCCACTCTATGACATCAGAATCCCACTCTATGACGTCACAACCCGACTCTGTGACATCCCAAACCCCACTATGACGTCACAACCGCACTCTATGATGTCACAACCCCCTCTATGATATAACCCCATCTATGACATCACAATCCCCGATGAGGTCACAACTCCCATGACGTCAGAACCCCACCCTATGACGTCACAACCCTACCTCTATGACATCATAGCCCCCCTATGACATCACAACCCCATTCTATGACATCACAAACCCCACTATGACGTCACAACCCCACTCTATGACATCATAACCCCTCTATGACATCACAATCCCACTCTATGACGTCACAACCCGACTCTGTGACATCACAAACCCCACTATGACGTCACAACCGCACTCTATGACGTCACAACCCCCTCTATGACGTCGCAACCCCACTGTATGACATGATAGCCTCGTCTATGACATCACAACCCCACTCTATGACATCAGAAACCACTCTGTGACATCACAAACCCCACTATGACGTCACAACCCTACCTCTATGACATCATAACCCCATGACATCACAACCCCACTCTATGACATCACAAACCCAACTATGACGTCACAACCCCACTCTATGACATCATAACCCCTCTATGACATCACAATCCCACTCTATGATGTCACAACCCGACTCTGTGACATCACAAACCCCACTATGATGTCACAACCCAACTCTTTGAAATCACAATGCCTCTCTATGATGTCACAACCCTACCTCTATGACATCACAACCCCACTCTATGACGTCACAACCCGACTGTGACATCACAAACTCCACTATGACGTCACAACCACACTCTGTGAAATCACAACGCCCTTCTAAGACGTCACAACCCTCCCTCTATGACATCACAATCCCCCTCTATGACATCACAACGCGGTTCTGTGACATCACAAACCCCACTATGACGTCACAACCCGACTCTGTGACGTCACAACCGCACTCTATGACGTTACAACCCCACTCTATGACATCACAACCCGACTCTGTGACATCACAAACACACTCTATGAAATCACAAACCCCACTATGGCGTCACAACCCCACTCTATGACATCAGAAACCACTTAGTGACATCACAAACCCCACTATGACGTCACAACCCAACTCTGTGAAATCACAATGCCCCTCTATGACGTCACAACCATACTCTATGACATCACAACCCCACTCTATGACATCAGAAACCCCACTCTATGACATCAGAAACCCCTCTATGACGCCACAACCTCACTCTATGACATCCCAATCCCCGATGACGTCACAACCCTCCCTCTATGAAATCACAACCCCACTCTATGACATCACAAACCACTCTGTGACATCACAAACCCCACTATGACGTCACAACCACACTCTGTGAAATCACAACACTATTCTAAGACGTCACAACCCTACCTCTATGACATCACAACCCTCTGTCTATGACGTCACAACCCAACTCTGTGAAATCACAACCCCTTCTATGACGTCATAACCCCACTCTATGAAATCATAACGCCCTCTATGACATTGTAACCCCACTCTATGACATCTCTATGAAGAGCTTTTGGAGCGGGATCTCCAGAGAGAAACTCCTCCCTGGCTGCGGATGAGGTGGGACCGCCAAAACCCCCCCCTTTCTCATGGAAGATGCTCCCGAGAGCACCGTCGGCTCTTATCTAGCCACTTTCCTCCCAAAAACAAGCCATCTCCTTCCCTCCAACGCTACGGGGCCAAGACAAGACGGGAGAGAACCCAAACGCCCTATCAAGTAACTCTGAAAAGGTGGAATTTGCCCCTTTCCCACAAGAAAAGCCTGAAGAGAAACCTTTCTCCTGCGGCTCGGGCTTGCTTTCCATGTCACCCCAGGGCTTCCAAACCAGGGAGGCTCCTTCCTCCTCCTCTTCCAAGAGGGACCTGTCCCGCAGGGCAGGCAGCTCCGCCTGCAACTGCTCCCCGGCATTGATGCGGCTGAAAGGGGGAGGAAGAGGAGGGGGAGGAAGGCACGTCGGGAATGGATACGGCGCAACAAACGCTTCAAAAGAGGGAAAATGTGGTGAGGTGGGGCAAAACCGGTCCCTATTTCCCAGCAAAACATCACTCAGTCTTCCGCCACCAACTTCCACCGCCCCTTCCCACCCCCAGCGTTACCCTTCGGCCACTGGAGGCTTTTTGGGCCCCATCGGGCAGGACAATTTGGGGGTTTCCCCAAAAAAACAATCCAACTGCTGAATGTCACTCTCCACAGCGGTAGGAAGCTGCCACAGCCACGGCCAGCGAGCGACCGCCGCCTCGGAATGTTGTGTGGAACGTGGGAGGCCGGCAACGGCCTGTGACGTCAGCAAAACCAGTGCTTTACTGGGACAGCACTGGGCCTTTGGGGGGGTTTCTGGCCCATATGGGGGACCCTCCACCCAAAAACACGCTGTGGAGAAGGGGCCGAGCGACACCCACCCCCACCCCCACTTCCCTCCTCCCGTTTTCCCAGGGGCCGCCCTCATTCCCACGGCTCAACGTGGATTTTTGCCTCATCCTCCATCAAAAGAACCCCAAAAGCCTGGATGTTCTGCCCAAAAAATCTGACAAAACCACGCTGGGGATAAAAATCTTTCCGCCAAGACCCTCCTTTAGCCTTCCTTGCCCTCCTCCTCCTCCTCACACACCACTCCATCCCCCACAAAATTTCCCCCTTCTCAGGGAAATCAGGGCTCTGGAGAGGGACCCTCCGGCTACCACTTCACCCCTGCGGCTGCCCCGGGCCAGAAGGCGGGCATTGAGCCATTTGGGCCTTTTCTAGAAGCAAAAGGAGCAAAGCGAAACCCCGGGGGCCCTTTCCATCCCCCAATCCCCTAGTCCATGGGCTGCAGTCATCATGCTCTAGTGCAGTTCACTCTCTTCACAAGTTGGAAGCCCACGAGAAGCACAGTTAGGACACCACATTTTAAGAAAGCAAACTTCCAGCTCTTCAAGGAGTTAGGAAATATGTATATGTTAAGTCTTTTACAGATTCACCACTGAGGCCAAAGTGGGAAGGTCCCTTCCAGGTACTGCTGACCACTCACACAGCCATAAAGATCAAGGAACAAGCCGCTTGGATCCATTGGACTCGCGTCAAGAGAGCTCCAGAACCCCAATGGACGTCAACGCAGACTGGACCCCTGAAGCTTCGCCTCCAACGAAAAGATGGACATTAGTAACCTTGATAGTCGTCAACATGCCGGGACTTTGTATTTCGGGGGGAGGGACATGGGATACGAATACATATACACAAAGTCTGGAAACATTGGTAAAAGCTACTAATCTGTCAGATTGTTGGGTATGTACCACCTTACCTAAAGGAGAAATGAAATTACCTCTATATGGGGTGGCAGCAAGCAATTGGAACTATGCCAACGGAACCTGGCCCAAATTTTGGGCAAAAGGGGGAAATGAGTTGAATGGATATTGTGAATACGATGATAATGTCTACCCCTTAGGACCCAGATTTGATTTACAACTATTGAAAGAAGAGCTTGTGGTATTAATTAGCAGTAACAATTGTACCTGGGAACACGGGGAATATAGACACAGGGGGCCGGTGAATAAGACAATAGCCTGGGGATGGAGCAAGTTCTGGATTAATAAGACAACTGTTGATGTGGGGAATTGGGATCTAACAGGGATAAAGGCAACGTATATTGACTTTTGCGACAAAACCCAACTAGTTGCATATAAAAGTAGTGGTGTTTCTGAAGGAGAAGGATATTCGTGGGAGTATGGATGGTATCAGGCAGGAAAGTTTTTAGGTGCGAATTTGACAGCAACTATTGGACCCTGTAAGTTACCTCAAGGGTATTGGTGGTTGTGTGGAGATGGATATAGCAGAAAACAGCTGCCCGCAGGATGGAAGGGAACTTGCACGATAGGCTATCTAACTAGCCAGGATACGGTGTTTAATCAGTCTGAAATCCCCTCAGGTATGTTGAGAACACCTTGGAGGAGAATTCGGGGAGTAGAAAACCCTCTAGTGACGAGGGGAACAAGATCCCATAGCTTTGCAAGGTGGCTTATACCGTTCCTGGGCGTCAGTGAATTGGAGAAAGCAATTGTAAACATATCGGCCACTATAGAAGTGCTTGAGAAATCTACAATCGATGCTATACGGGCACTTCAACAAGAAGTCCAGTCAGTAGCAAATGTGGTTGGGCAAAACAGAATGGCATTAGACTTATTAACTTGGAAAGAGGGAGGCTTATGTGCAGTGATTAATCAAAGCTGTTGCTCATATGTAAACCAAAACGGAAGAATAGAGAAAGACTTACAAAATCTCATAGCTAAAACTCAGATTTTGCATCTGACTGCGCAAGATGACACCACATTCGGGTTTTCCGACCTTTGGGAAAAGTTAACCTCGTGGTTACCTAACTTGGCTTGGCTTAAGCGACTGTTTATCCTTCTAGTAGCAATACTTATGTTAGGAACTTTAGTGTGTGCATTAATTAGATGTCTTATGTGTTGTACCAGGGGGGCCAAAGACGAATACATTCAATGGAAGAAGCATCAGCTCCGTGAACGGGTGGAATCAGGGAAGTATTTTAGAAATCAGATGGAGAGGGAGAGTGTGTTATAGGCAATTGTAAAAGAATTTACAAAGGTGAAAGAAAAGGGGGGACTTGATTCAGAAAAGGAATGGTTAAAGGTTGTTAGTGTGAATTTAGTACAGCCTGGGAAAGAACAAAGCTCGGAGCCCAGCATTCCAAGATAAAGAAATGGCCTTGTGTATAAGATAGCGGGAGCAGCCTGCATGCTAAGGAGGGACCCAACTGTCTGGGAAAGGTGTCCATCTGGTCGGGACTAGTTTTGCGGTTTGGGATCCGGCCAACCCAAGCTTTCTGGGACAAAGGTGAAGGTACCCGGTGAAGAAGACTGCGAGCCTTCCTCCAGAAGACCCCGGCCCACGACCACCAGGCGGCAGTGCGCATGCGGCAAGGGGAGGAGACTTATGATAATGAGTTCTTAGAAATAATTACAATAGTAACGCCTTTTCTTAGAATTAATTAGAATAACCCAGCCCACCTTAATGAATATGTACGCTTTTCACCATAAATAGACGCTTGTTTCACAAACCGGTGTGCAAGTTTGGAGAAGAAATCCCCCTTGCACCCGGCGCCGCAATAAACACACCTGCTTTATAACTCTCTGCGAGTTGTAAGGTTTGTTTCCGCGCGTCACTGGGTTAAAAGCCTCCCCGCTAACCAGCTCCGCCCCGCTCCAACGGCTTTACCTCCTTCTGGATGAGGCCAAAAGTCTTCTGATGGACAAAAAAAAGGCTCTTTCAAGAGCTTTGGGAGCGGGATCTCCAGAGAGAAACTCCTCCCTGGCTGCAGATGAGCTGGGACCGCCAAAACCCCCCCTTTCTCATGGAAGATGCTCCCGAGAGCACCGTCGGCTCTAATCTAGCCACTTTCTTCCCAAAAACGAGCCATCTCCTTCCCTCCAACGCTACGGGGCCAAGACAAGACGGGAGAGAACCCAAACGCCCTATCAAGTAACTCTGAAAAGGGGGAATTTCCCACAAGAAAAGCCTGAAGAGAAACCTTTCTCCTGCGGCTCGGGCTTGCTTTCCATGTCACCCCAGGGCTTCCAAACCAGGGAGGCTCCTTCGTCCTCCTCTTCCAAGAGGGATCTGTCCCGCAGGGCAGGCAGCTCCGCCTGCAACTGCTCCCCGACATTGATGCGGCTGAAAGGGGGAGGAAGAGGAGGGGGAGGAAGGCACGTCGGGAATGGATACGGCGCAACAAACGCTAAAAAAGAGGGAAAACGTGGTGAGGTGGGGCAAAACCGGTCCCTATTTCCCAGCAAAACATCACTCAGTCTTCCGCCACCAACTTCCACCGCCCCTTCCCACCCCCAGCGTTACCCTTCGGCCACTGGAGGCTTTTTGGGCCCCATCGGGCAGGACAATTTGGGGGTTTCCCCAAAAAAACAATCCAACTGCTGAATGTCACTCTCCACAGCGGTAGGAAGCTGCCACAGCCACGGCCAGCGAGCGACCGCCGCCTCGGAATGTTGTGTGGAACGTGGGAGGCCGGCAACGGCCTGTGACGTCAGCAAAACCAGTGCTTTACTGGGACAGCACTGGGCCTTTGGGGGGGTTTCTGGCCCATATGGGGGACCCTCCACCCAAAAACACGCTGTGGAGAAGGGGCCGAGCGACACCCACCCCCACCCCCACTTCCCTCCTCCCCTTTTCCCAGGGGTCGCCCTCATTCCCACGGCTCAACGTGGATTTTTGCCTCATCCTCCATCAAAAGAACCCCAAAATCCTGGAGGTTCTGCCCAAAAAAATCTGACAAAACCACGCTGGGGATAAAAATCTTTCCGCCAACACCCTCCTTTAGCCTTCCTTGCCCTCCTCCTCCTCCTCACACACCACTCCATCCCCCACAAAATTTCCCCCTTCTCAGGGAAATCATGGCTCTGCAGAGGGACCCTCCGGCTACCACTTCACCCCTGCGGCTGCCCCGGGCCGGAAGGCGGGCATTGAGCCATTTGGGCCTTTTCTAGAAGCAAAAGGAGCAAAGCGAAACCCCGGGGGCCCTTTCCATCCCCCAATCCCCTAGTCCATGGGCTGCAGTCATCATGCTCTAGTGCAGTTCACTCTCTTCACAAGTTGGAAGCCCACGAGAAGCACAGTTAGGACGCCACATTTTAAGAAAGCAAACTTCCAGCTCTTCAAGGAGTTAGGAAATAGGACCCCGTGGGAAACTGCCCTTAGGGACAAGGGAGCAGAACAAAGGAAAAAAGGATTTTTAAGTCCTTCCTCTAGAAATCCATTAGACCCAGCTTCATAGAAACGACACCGGTCTGGATGCTGGTGGTTAAAGAGGATGGATTTTGGGGGGGTTAAATTAGGAGAATTAATTGGGCGATCACTTCAAATGAGGTCAAATTAAAACTGGAGGCATTTTGCTGGCTGTGAGGGACTGGAGTGGGCAAGCCTCGGGCCACAAAACTCAATGGAACTTGAGTTTGTCCTGGGCAAAAAGGGGAAACCTGAGGCTTTTGCACAAGGAGGGGCCGCTCTGAACCTCACGGCTCCGCGGAAGGTCTCCCCGACTCCAAAAAGACAGAACGTTGGGGGTTGAAAGTCAAATAAAACCACCAAGAGGCACCTGGGCAAGGGCAATCCTCCAGCTGCCCTTCCCTTCTGCCCCCGCCCCACCCCCCCCCCCTCCCTCAGGGTGCTTTTCTGAACCCAAAGGAGGCATTTGGGGAAGAAAAAGGGAGGGCTGACCTTCCGCACTCACCTCAGGGCAAGTCCCAGCACAGGGAGGTCCCGGCATCCCCGGAGGAGCCGCAGGCGCTGTGGGGCTGCGGGTGGTGACGCCCCGGCGTGGGCTTGTCTTTGGCGGTCGCACGTGGCCTCTTCTTCTGGTGGCAGACGGCCTGCAAACCAGGGACAAAATAACTTGAAATGGCTCAAAAAGGCAGAAAAATAAGATTTTTTGGCCGTGGATTTCACCCGGTTTATCAGCCCAGGTAAAGTCTAAACAGCCAAAAAACCAATGGGAAAACGGGGTGCAAAGCCACAACGGGGTGCAAGTAAAACTGTATTATTTCCACTGTCCCAAGCGGAAAAGCACTTTCCTCCACAAAATCTATCAAAGGGGCTGAAAAGGTGCAATTCCCACGCACTGAAGCCACACAGCCACCCCCTTCCCCCGCCCACCAAAAATTAAAATAATATCTCTTTCCGTGAAGCAAATCCCTCTTTCCTGGCAAGGAACGTTTGAGCAGATGGATTCGTCCAGGAAACAAACCCCCCCAGCAGCTTTTTTACCTCGCCTTTGGCTTTTTCCACCTCATCCCGGACTCTCTTGACCCTTTTCTCCAGCAGGCGAGGTCAGGTGCACCCAAATCGCACTTTCTTCCTCCAGAAGTAACAAGAGTCAACACACTGGGCCACGGTTTGCCTCTGGATCTATGGGGAGAAATCCAGGGATATTAAAGACTCCCTTGTCATTACAAAGGAGGGCAATGATATCTTCTCCCGCTGGGGTTTTAGCAGGAAGAAGGGTCCTAAGGACAGGATTCCAACGGGGGATTGAAAATAGGGCTTTCTGGGTTAAAAGCCTCCCCGCTAACCAGCTCCGCCCCGCTCCAACGGCTTTACCTCCTTCTGGATGAGGCCAAAAGTCTTCTGATGGACAAAAAAAAGGCTCGCTCAAGAGCTTTGGGAGCGGGATCTCCAGAGAGAAACTCCTCCCTGGCTGCAGATGAGGTAGGACCGCCAAAACCCCCCCTTTCTCATGGAAGATGCTCCCGAGAGCACCGTCGGCTCTAATCTAGCCACTTTCTTCCCAAAAACGAGCCATCTCCTTCCCTCCAACGCTACGCGGCCAAGACAAGACGGGAGAGAACCCAAACGCCCTATCAAGTAACTCTGAAAAGGTGGACTTTGCCCCTTTCCCACAAGAAAAGCCTGAAGAGAAACCTTTCTCCTGCGGCTCGGGGTTGCTTTCCATGTCACCCCAGGGCTTCCAAACCAGGGAGGCTCCTTCGTCCTCCTCTTCCAAGAGGGATCTGTCCCGCAGGGCAGGCAGCTCCGCCTGCAACTGCTCCCCGACATTGATGCGGCTGAAAGGGGGAGGAAGAGGAGGGCGAGGAAGGCACGTCGGGAATGGATACGGCGCAACAAACGCTTCAAAAGAGGGAAAACGTGGTGAGGTGGGGCAAAACCGGTCCCTATTTCCCAGCAAAACATCACTCAGTCTTCCGCCACCAACTTCCACCGCCCCTTCCCACCCCCAGCGTTACCCTTCGGCCACTGGAGGCTTTTTGGGCCCCATCGGGCAGGACAATTTGGGGGTTTCCCCAAAAAAACAATCCAACTGCTGAATGTCACTCTCCACAGCGGTAGGAAGCTGCCACATCCACGGCCAGCGAGCGACCGCCGCCTCGGAATGTTGTGTGGAACGCGGGAGGCCGGCAACGGCCTGTGACGTCAGCAAAACCAGTGCTTTACTGGGACAGCACTGGGCCTTTGGGGGGGTTTCTGGCCCATATGGGGGACCCTCCACCCAAAAACACGCTGTGGAGAAGGGGCCGAGCGACACCCACCCCCACCCCCACTTCCCTCCTCCCGTTTTCCCAGGGGTCGCCCTCATTCCCACGGCTCAACGTGGATTTTTGCCTCATCCTCCATCAAAAGAACCCCAAAATCCTGGAGGTTCTGCCCAAAAAAATCTGACAAAACCACGCTGGGGATAAAAATCTTTCCGCCAACACCCTCCTTTAGCCTTCCTTGCCCTCCTCCTCCTCCTCACACACCACTCCATCCCCCACAAAATTTCCCCCTTCTCAGGGAAATCAGGGCTCTGGAGATGGACCCTCCGGCTACCACTTCACCCCTGCGGCTGCCCCGGGCCGGAAGGCGGGCATTGAGCCATTTGGGCTTTTTCTAGAAGCAAAAGGAGCAAAGCGAAACCCCGGGGGCCCTTTCCATCCCCCAATCCCCTAGTCCATGGGCTGCAGTCATCATGCTCTAGTGCAGTTCACTCTCTTCACAAGTTGGAAGCCCACGAGAAGCACAGTTAGGACGCCACATTTTAAGAAAGCAAACTTCCAGCTCTTCAAGGAGTTAGGAAATAGGACCCCGTGGGAAACTGCCCTTAGGGACAAGGGAGCAGAACAAAGGAAAAAAGGATTTTTAAGTCCTTCCTCTAGAAATCCATTAGACCCAGCTTCATAGAAACGACACCGGTCTGGATGCTGGTGGTTAAAGAGGATGGATTTTGGGGGGGTTAAATTAGGAGAATTAATTGGGCGATCACTTCAAATGAGGTCAAATTAAAACTGGAGGCATTTTGCTGGCTGTGAGGGACTGGAGTGGGCAAGCCTCGGGCCACAAAACTCAATGGAACTTGAGTTTGTCCTGGGCAAAAAGGGGAAACCTGAGGCTTTTGCACAAGGAGGGGCCGCTCTGAACCTCACGGCTCCGCGGAAGGTCTCCCCGACTCCAAAAAGACAGAACGTTGGGGGTTGAAAGTCAAATAAAACCACCAAGAGGCACCTGGGCAAGGGCAATCCTCCAGCTGCCCTTCCCTTCTGCCCCCGCCCCACCCCCCCCCTCCCTCAGGGTGCTTTTCTGAACCCAAAGGAGGCATTTGGGGAAGAAAAAGGGAGGGCTGACCTTCCGCACTCACCTCAGGGCAAGTCCCAGCACAGGGAGGTCCCGGCATCCCCGGAGGAGCCGCAGGCGCTGTGGGGCTGCGGGTGGTGACGCCCCGGCGTGGGCTTGTCTTTGGCGGTCGCACGTGGCCTCTTCTTCTGGTGGCAGACGGCCTGCAAACCAGGGACAAAATAACTTGAAATGGCTCAAAAAGGCAGAAAAATAAGATTTTTTGGCCGTGGATTTCACCCGGTTTATCAGCCCAGGTAAAGTCTAAACAGCCAAAAAACCAATGGGAAAACGGGGTGCAAAGCCACAACGGGGTGCAAGTAAAACTGTATTATTTCCACTGTCCCAAGCGGAAAAGCACTTTCCTCCACAAAATCTATCAAAGGGGCTGAAAAGGTGCAATTCCCACGCACTGAAGCCACACAGCCACCCCCTTCCCCCGCCCACCAAAAATTCAAATAATATCTCTTTCCGTGAAGCAAATCCCTCTTTCCTGGCAAGGAACGTTTGAGCAGATGGATTCGTCCAGGAAACAAACCCCCCCAGCAGCTTTTTTACCTCGCCTTTGGCTTTTTCCACCTCATCCCGGACTCTCTTGACCCTTTTCTCCAGCAGGCGAGGTCAGGTGCACCCAAATCGCACTGTCTTCCTCCAGAAGTAACAAGAGTCAACACACTGGGCCACGGTTTGCCTCTGGATCTATGGGGAGAAATCCAGGGATATTAAAGACTCCCTTGTCATTACAAAGGAGGGCAATGATATCTTCTCCCGCTGGGGTTTTAGCAGGAAGAAGGGTCCTAAGGACAGGATTCCAACGGGGGATTGAAAATAGGGCTTTCTGGGTTAAAAGCCTCCCCGCTAACCAGCTCCGCCCCGCTCCAACGGCTTTACCTCCTTCTGGATGAGGCCAAAAGTCTTCTGATGGACAAAAAAAAGGCTCGCTCAAGAGCTTTGGGAGCGGGATCTCCAGAGAGAAACTCCTCCCTGGCTGCGGATGAGGTGGGACCGCCAAAACCCCCCCTTTCTCATGGAAGATGCTCCCGAGAGCACCGTCGGCTCTAATCTAGCCACTTTCTTCCCAAAAACGAGCCATCTCCTTCCCTCCAACGCTACGCGGCCAAGACAAGACGGGAGAGAACCCAAACGCCCTATCAAGTAACTCTGAAAAGGTGGACTTTGCCCCTTTCCCACAAGAAAAGCCTGAAGAGAAACCTTTCTCCTGCGGCTCGGGGTTGCTTTCCATGTCACCCCAGGGCTTCCAAACCAGGGAGGCTCCTTCGTCCTCCTCTTCCAAGAGGGATCTGTCCCGCAGGGCAGGCAGCTCCGCCTGCAACTGCTCCCCGACATTGATGCGGCTGAAAGGGGGAGGAAGAGGAGGGCGAGGAAGGCACGTCGGGAATGGATACGGCGCAACAAACGCTTCAAAAGAGGGAAAACGTGGTGAGGTGGGGCAAAACCGGTCCCTATTTCCCAGCAAAACATCACTCAGTCTTCCGCCACCAACTTCCACCGCCCCTTCCCACCCCCAGCGTTACCCTTCGGCCACTGGAGGCTTTTTGGGCCCCATCGGGCAGGACAATTTGGGGGTTTCCCCAAAAAAACAATCCAACTGCTGAATGTCACTCTCCACAGCGGTAGGAAGCTGCCACAGCCACGGCCAGCGAGCGACCGCCGCCTCGGAATGTTGTGTGGAACGCGGGAGGCCGGCAACGGCCTGTGACGTCAGCAAAACCAGTGCTTTACTGGGACAGCACTGGGCCTTTGGGGGGGTTTCTGGCCCATATGGGGGACCCTCCACCCAAAAACACGCTGTGGAGAAGGGGCCGAGCGACACCCACCCCCACCCCCACTTCCCTCCTCCCGTTTTCCCAGGGGTCGCCCTCATTCCCACGGCTCAACGTGGATTTTTGCCTCATCCTCCATCAAAAGAACCCCAAAATCCTGGAGGTTCTGCCCAAAAAAATCTGACAAAACCACGCTGGGGATAAAAATCTTTCCGCCAACACCCTCCTTTAGCCTTCCTTGCCCTCCTCCTCCTCCTCACACACCACTCCATCCCCCACAAAATTTCCCCCTTCTCAGGGAAATCATGGCTCTGCAGAGGGACCCTCCGGCTACCACTTCACCCCTGCGGCTGCCCCGGGCCAGAAGGCAGGCATTGAGCCATTTGGGCCTTTTCTAGAAGCAAAAGGAGCAAAGCGAAACCCCGGGGGCCCTTTCCATCCCCCAAGCCCCTAGTCCATGGGCTGCAGTCATCATGCTCTAGTGCAGTTCACTCTCTTCACAAGTTGGAAGCCCACGAGAAGCACAGTTAGGACGCCACATTTTAAGAAAGCAAACTTCCAGCTCTTCAAGGAGTTAGGAAATAGGACCCCGGGGGAAACTGCCCTTAGGGACAAGGCAGCAGAACAAAGGAAAAAGGGATTTTTAAGTCCTTCCTCTAGAAATCCATTAGACCCAGCTTCATAGAAACGACACCGGTCTGGATGCTGGTGGTTAAAGAGGATGGATTTTGGGGGGGTTAAATTAGGAGAATTAATTGGGCGATCACTTCAAATGAGGTCAAATTAAAACTGGAGGCATTTTGCTGGCTGTGAGGGACTGGAGTGGGCAAGCCTCGGGCCACAAAACTCAATGGAACTTGAGTTTGTCCTGGGCAAAAAGGGGAAACCTGAGGCTTTTGCACAAGGAGGGGCCGCTCTGAACCTCACGGCTCCGCGGAAGGTCTCCCCGACTCCAAAAAGACAGAACGTTGGGGGTTGAAAGTCAAATAAAACCACCAAGAGGCACCTGGGCAAGGGCAATCCTCCAGCTGCCCTTCCCTTCTGCCCCCGCCCCCCCCCCCCCCCCCCCCTCAGGGTGCTTTTCTGAACCCAAAGGAGGCATTTGGGGAAGAAAAAGGGAGGGCTGACCTTCCGCACTCACCTCAGGGCAAGTCCCAGCACAGGGAGGTCCCGGCATCCCCGGAGGAGACGCAGGCGCTGTGGGGCTGCGGGTGGTGACGCCCCGGCGGGGGCTTGTCTTTGGCGGTCGCACGTGGCCTCTTCTTCTGGTGGCAGACGGCCTGCAAACCAGGGACAAAATAACTTGAAATGGCTCAAAAAGGCAGAAAAATAAGATTTTTTGGCCGTGGATTTCACCCGGTTTATCAGCCCAGGTAAAGTCTAAGCAGCCAAAAAACCAATGGGAAAACAGGGTGCAAAGCCACAACGGGGTGCAAGAAAAACTCTATTATTTCCACTGTCCCAAGCGGAAAAGCACTTTCCTCCACAAAATCTATCAAAGGGGCTGAAAACGTGCAATTGGTGACCCTCACCCCAACGTCCCCATCGGCCCCTCTCGCATCCCCTCCTCGCTTTTCCCCGCTTCAAACGGGCCACAGACCCCCCCCGGCACCCCCTAAAACCACCCGGCAGCACCGCCCTCACCACCTGCCCTTCAGACAGCGCCTGCGCGCACCCCCCTTCTGCCCACGCGCTCGCGTCAGCACCGCCTACCCCGGCAAACTCTGCTGCCCATTGGCCCGCCCACTGCTCTCATCCCGCCCACCGCCCCCTCTTTGTGCCGCCATTGGGCCGGCGGCTGCACTCGCCCCGCCCCCTCGCTCCTGCCAAGGTGGCGAAAAAGGCGGGAAAAGCGCCCCTGCCCCCTTTCTCCTCAGGGCCACAAAATGGCCACGCCACTTGGCTTGGACCATTAAAAACAAGACAGAAACACCCCAAACCACCCGAAATATCCGGTTTTACCAAAAGAAAGGGATTTGAAGCACCCGTGCTGACCCCGCCCCTCGTAAGGCGCCACCAGAGCCCTTCCCTCGGAGGGAGGAAGAGGCGATCAAATGGCAGCCGCAGCTGAGGGGGCGAACTCCCCTCAGCCAGGCCCTGGGGTATGGGACGAGGGGGACAGCTGTGCCCCACAACCCCAGGGAGGATTTCACCACCCGCCGGCACAGCCAAAGCCGCTGTGAGGGGGAAGGCGGACACCTTAGGGTGTGTGAGAGATGAGCTAAGTTTTGCTTCAGCTAATTGATAGGTTCTTGTTAGTATGTATATACTAACAAGGGAACTTTAGTAATTACTGTCACAGTAGAGTCTAATAAATTGTACCCAATTAATCTTCAGAAATGCCCTTGGTCTGTCAAGGTGTTGCATGAAGAGGCAAAATAGTTTTGGCCGAAAATAAACCCCCTTGCGTCCTAACACTCCTCACCAAGGTGGGAGGCTGGGGGCGGCTGGGTTTAAATTCTGAGTGATGCCCAATGCACCACTATCAGCCCAGTCGCGTTTGATATATTAAACTGTCACGATTCCGGATACACTAATAGTGGACTGCACCTTCAGTCTAGTCGTGCTCACGAACCAGCACGGCCACACTTTAGTGTTTGGTCGCGTTCGGTGAGAAACCCAAACGGCTAGCTACTTAAGCAGTGCAGTTTATTTAAGCAACAGATAGAAAGGTTCTTACGCTTTGCCGGTGATAAGTACACTGTCTGCGAAGCACGTGCAAGTAAAAGAAAAAATGTTAACGCTACAAAGCGCTCGACAAAGTTCCAAACAATACAGCCTGGCTCTAAATGTCACAGGTAACCCTCTGGAGAGATTTCTAAGCTTCCCGAGGAAGTACTCGATATAGTCTAAGTCTTACCCACAGGCGTCCCTATGGGGGGGAAGAAAGGCTCAGCCCCTCGCCTGGTCCCGGGAGTCAGAGGCAGTCCGTGACGGGCTCCTCCCCGACTTCTTTACCATGGTGTCTTCCCTAGCAACCCCCCTTTCTTGGGCTATTTTTATATTATTTTTTACCTTCAATGTGGAGTTTGAATGACTCTAGTCATAAATACCTTTATTACGATTGATGTAAAATTCCGTCGCCTCGCATTTAAAGGTATAGTTTATGAAAAATTCAGGGCGCAGACTCAAGGAGGAGTGGTCGCACCTTGGAGGCGGGCAGCCTTCGGGCTGGAGGTGTGTTTTGGTATTATAATGACATTATAATGAGCAAAGTTTGCACAAAGGACAGCATTTCATCAAAATTTGGCAGACTGTTGGCTCAGGGTAGCAAGCATGCCGCTTATCACTTCCACAGGATCACCTTGTTCCCATATCTGCTGTGTGATCACAGAGCTTGGCCGTGGAATCTTCACTCCACCACATCCTCCGTGCTGCTTTTGCAAGCAATATTGTTCAGGGAGTCAGCGATGTAGCGGATTCCTCGCACACCAGCTGCTGCTGTGTTCCACCCTGGAAAGGTTTCCATTTTATACCTTTCCTTAGTGTGTGAACAATGCAAAAAATTTTTAATAAAAATTATATTTTAGGAATTATTCCACACAAGGGATCCTGGTTTTGCAGAACGAAATCTAAGTAAAGAGAAACAGATTGGAAAGTAACCTTCAACGCAGGAACCCAAAAGACAGGGGAGTAACATTGAGACCAAAGAAACCAGTCTTGGACGGTAAATCTGCCAAGGGGGCTGTGAAGACTGCCAAGTAGGCCGAGTTCATTTAGAGGACAACTGATGAAGAGGAGGATACGACCACCTGATGAAGTAAACGACCACCAGAGTGCCTCTAGTTACTAACAACGGACAGTAGATGGCGGCAAAGACCGTGAAATAGCATTTAGCCTAATCAAGGGCGTGTTTAGGATAAGGATTCCTTGGCTGGGTGTGTTTATGCCTTACAGGGTGAAAAGAGGTGAACTGCACCTGTACTGGGTTAGACGGTCGGGAAGAATGTGAGCTCCAACTTCTCAACTGATGAGAAGAGAGACAGAAACTTAAGCAGCCGGGATAAGGTAGAAGAACCTGAGAACTGGAAAGAGGGGGTGTGCCTCTGCTTTGAGATGCACCCGATTCAGCGCTGTTTCGTGTAATAAATTTTTAACTTTTTTATCTTTGCTTCGTCGACTTTGTTCTCTATGAAATTCTAATCGTGAGCCAGTGTTTCTCACAGGCGGACACTGTTGTATTCTGGGGGCATAAAAGGGGTTTTGGGGAGCAGGGGGGCCCTGGGGTGCGGTGGTGGGGATGTGGGGTGCTCTGCAGGTTTGGGGGGGGCTTATTTGGTGTCAGGGGGACATGGGCTGCCCTGTAGGGGATAGGGAAGGCTGGCAGGTGGAAACGGTGTGCCCTGAATAATCAGTGGTGCCCTAAGTAATGGGGGTGCACCCACCTCTCTGCCCCCCCCCCCCCCAGCTGAGCCCCCCTCGGTCCCAATTTTGGGGTTTACTGAGCCCCTCTGGGAGCTGAGTGTTGCCTCCGCTGAGTCTGCTAGAAAAACAGAGTGTACCCCCCAAACTCGGGGGTGGGTCCCACATTCTGCTTCCCCCAAGCTGATGGGGGGAACCCCCTAAAATAAATCTCCACGGGGATTTGGGGTGCCCTCTCCTTTCCCCTAAGACTCACGAAGCCTCCATGATCCAACCTCCTCATTTGGAGACCCCCCAGGACACCCCCTCCAAAATCACACCTCCCCAATGCACCCCAGTGCTGCCCATGCTTTTATTTCAGAAAAGGCATTCTTTTATTATTTATTTTAACCATTTCTCCTTTAAAAAAAAATAAATAAATATCGATATATAAAATAAATGCCTCATCCTCAGATCTGCATGGCCGCCTCCAGTGTCTCCAAAACCTTCGTAGCAATTTTCTCTGCAGGATGAGGGGACAGTCTCATTCGGGGGGGATTTAAAAAAAAAAAAGCCTTCTCAAAACTCCCTTTTTTCACTCTCCCCAGGTACTCTGTGCTGCCAGATGGATTTTCAGAGGCAGTAAAATTTCTTTTTCTGCAAATCCCTCATTACGTGTTTCATTGTATGTCAAGCCCATCTTCTGTGTTTTTTTTTATTTGGCCATGGGTTTGGGGTTGTTTTTTACATTGATTTACTCTGTATAATATTGTCTACAAAGGAATGTCATTATTTGTGCTGTTTCTAATTGTGCATTTGTCCAAATTTGTAATTTGAGGGACGCACAGACTGTGTAAAGATGGCTCCATGCTCACTGTATGATTAAACAAATTAAAGAAACTTGCAGCATCTTGTTTGCTCAAGATCTTTCCTTTGAGTCCTTCTCTGGAGGTGCAGAGCAATGCCTGTGAGCAGAGGTGCAGGGGAAAGAGTCCCAGCACTGCAGCACTGTCAGGGAGCACCAGCCTTGGTCTTTCCCAACTTATTCTCTTTTCTCACCCACGCTCTCCTTCTGAGCCCTCGCCTTGCTCTAAGGCTGTGCGTGCTCTTGCAGATCATAGGAACCACTGCAGCCCAGGAACCACTGGCAGGGACAGCCACTGGGTTCTTCTCTGATAGAGCCGAACTCCCGAACAGCACCTCCATCATACCAGGGGATGTCCTCAGGGCAGGGCATGAAGGCTTAGGCCTTCTTCCAGAGTTGCACTCGAGAACGTGCCATGGGAATTGCCCCTGCAAATGAAAACACCAGTGTGCAGCTAAACTGTGTGTGTGTGCAGGGTTGGGGAAAGCAGCGGTTTCCTTGCTCAGCCAGGACTCCTGGGAAAGACCTGAAGGACCCACGCAGCAGGTTCTTCGCTGGGCCTGTCTGTGCTGGGCACCCCAGGGAAGATGCTCCAGGGCAATCACCACATACCCAGCCAGTAACAACCACCATTTCTGGAACAGGCCTCTTATGCCAACTCAGAGAGGTTGGTTGGCCCTCTAAAGAAGTCCATGTCTGCATTGTCAGGATGAGATGTCAGCATGTACATTGTGTGTGTGGTGAGATTATCCTGAGTGAGCACAGACACCATCAGCTGTTCCTGCGGGTTCGTCTAAGGTCTGTGGGACAGACAGTGTCTAGAGGTCACTTCGCTTTGAGGGTAACATCCCCTGGGAAACTCCCTGGATGCAGCACTGGAATGGGCTTCCTTGAACTGAGGTCCCTGTGTCCATTCCTCAGCCACGGGGCATCTCAGAGAGGTGCAGAGCAGGAGACACCCCACAGGGCTGAGGGGCTGCAGGGCCTCTGCCTGTGCCAGGGAAGGACTCGTGTCTCTGAACAGCCCTGTCAGAGCCCTGACATTGCTGTGTGTGACGCCAGGAACAGCCCCCACCATCCCAAGGAGATTTCTCTCACTTGCCCTCTCTCACCTCTCTCACCAGACTGGCCTGGCTGAACAGAGAGCTCTGGTCGCAACTCGGGGAGAAAAGGAGAGTTTGTGGCCATTGGAAGAAGGGGCAGGGACCTCACGGGGACTACAAAGATCTTGTGAGGCTCTGTGGGGAGAAAATCAGAAAGGCCAAAACCCCCACTAGAACTTAATCTGGCTTTGGATGTTAAGGACAATAAAAAATCCCCCATAATTCAAGGGGAAATGGTGAGTGAGCTAACACAGCACTTGGACACACACGTCTATGGAGCCAGATGGGATCCACCCGAGGGTACTGAGGGAGATGGCAGATGTTCCCACCAATCCACTGTCCATCATCTACCAGCAGTCCTGGCTAAACGGGAAGTCCCAGGTGACTGGAGGTTTGCAAACGTGATGCCCATCCAGAGGAAGGGCAACAAAGAGGGTTCGGGGAACTACAGGCCTGTCAGTCTGACCTCGGTACCTGGGAAGGTTATGGAACGGATCATCCTGAGTGCCAGGACACGTCACGGCACTGTGGAACTTGGATAATGAGGTGAAGTCTCTGTGCTGAAAGAACCATTAAGACTGGCCCTTGAGAACCTGCAGATGGAACAACTGTGGCATGAAACCGTTGCAGAGCTCTAATTCCTGGGTTTGGTGTCCCCTGAGATGAGAGAGCAAGAAGGGGACCCGTTTGACTGGACGAGGAATGCAGAGAATGTGGGCAGCCCTACAGGGAGCCCCAAAGTGTCCTTGTGCCCATCACCCCCCATCTCGTGGGGCTGCAGAGTTGGAAAACTCCCCATTTCAAAAGGAAAGCGGTAACAGCTTGTGCAGAAAGTGGCCGGAGCCGTCGGGATGTGTTCCCTCTGCCAGGGATGGAGGTGAGCAGCAAAGATGGGCTGTCACCTCCTGGGCAGCCCCAGGTGAGCGTCTGACACAGCATCGGAGCTGCCGCACAGTCAAACTGGGCAGCGGCAGGGGAGGCTTCCCTGAAATATTGCCAGGAATTGATGAAATGGGGGAGGCCTTTCCACACCCAGCTGGAAGCAGCTTGACCAGAGCCCCGCACTGAAGCCTCAAGGGCTCGAAGGCCCGGCAGGTGCTGCCTGGAGACTGGGCTGGCGCTTGTCCATGAGGAGGGGCTGGGTTTTTCCTTGGCATTTCCGTACATCCAGACCTCTTTGGGAAGGACGGGCACCACTTGCCCCAGCGTCCCGCAGACAGTCTGCAACGCTCTGGGCAAAACCCACTTGTTAAATATCTGGGAAACTGGCTTCCACCAGGTCCCGTGGGCATTCCTGCCCTGGCAATAATCCATCAGGATCGCCAAGAGCTCTCGTAACTAGGTCTGCTGCCATGGCAGAGATGGGCGATGCTATTCCAGCCTTCGAGCGGGAGGGGACAGACATCCCAGGTAGCCCTGCAAAAGAGAATGGCCTGCAATGATGTGCTTCTCACTCGGGAAAGGTCCATGGGCACTGGTCAGCACCACGGGCTGTAGAGACGACGAGCGAGAGCAGAGACCAGAAAGGGGTGTCCATGAAAGGGGAGGTGAGCTTCAGCTCTGCATGGAATAGCTGGAGAGACGCTTTTCTGAGGGGTGTGGAGGCTGCCAGGCACGACGAGATGGTTTGGAAGAAGTGCTTAGGACAGGAAGGAAGTGAAATGTGTTGGGATTATTAACTTTGGGGGGTGTATGTATTGAGCTGCCCCCCCTTTAAGGGGGCTCGTCCCCATCCCCACTGTGCATCCCGTTGCCATGGCTCGTGTTCCATCTGCAACTGCCAGTGCCTGGTGACAGGCACAACGCACCCTTCTGCCCTGTGCCCCACAGCCTTTCTGCCCTGCTCCTGACACCTTGAACGCATAACCCAGCCCTTTCCTTCCCTCCTGCTCTCAAAGCCACCTTCCTCCCTCTCTTTTGCACTCTTGGAATCATGAAGGCCCTCAGGAAGAAGTCGCTTGTGCTGGCAGAGGTACGGCCCCACTCCATGGAGCTGGGCACCCCCCACTGCCCAGGCAGGACGGAGAAGGCTCCGCAGGGATGGGGTGCAATGGGGTGGGGACCCTGCTCTGGGCAGCGCGGGGGGCCGGGAGCTGGGCTTGCCCTCTGCCCCCAGCCCTGCAAGGCCAGGGGCTGGCAGAAGCCCTTCTGGGTTGCTCATGCCCTGCTGGGACGGAGCAGCCCCGTGTGTGGGGACACGTCCCCGGGGGAGCCCAGGGCACCCCGGGCTGGTGTGCCGCAGGGATGCTTGCCAGAAGCAGCCGGGTGCTGCCCAGAGCCTGAGCCAGGTGCTCCCCTCTGCCCCTTTCCAGGCTGGAGCCGGGGGAGCCGAGCCCTGCCCCCAGAGCAGCGCCGAGCCCAAAGGCTGCCTCCACAGAGTAAGGAGCTTCTGGGCACCCAGGCACCAGGGCCCGGGCCCCGCGGAGCAGGGAGCAGGGCCGCTTACTCCTGCCCTCTCTGCTCCGGTAGATCCAGAAGACCTTGGCACACCCCAAACTCAGGAAGGAGAAGAAGATCAGGTTCCTCCAGCTGCAAGCGGTGGCCCTCGACTGCTGGTGGGTGCTGGTGGCCAAGGAGTCACCCAGGTCCAGCCAGCTCCTACTGGGGAAATGCCCAGGGGTCCCATCTCCCCACGGCCCTCCCCGGGTGGTGAGACGGGCAGGGGGGCTGAGACTCCTGTTCCACGGGTCCTCTTGGCTGGCCAGGGCAGGGCCAATGCACTTTTCTGCTTGCATTTGGGCTTAGGATGTGCCAAGTTGCCCTTGAGTCTGCAGAGGCAGCTGCCCAAAGTGTAAAAGAGTGGATCGACCTGGAGCTGGCAATGGAGATCGATGAGGATGAGCAGGAGCAGATGGAGGTGGATGATGAGGAGGAGGCAATGGATGTAGACCCCCCACCAGCAGCACAGGCACGTGCTCCCCACCCACTGCCCGCAGGGAGGGAGGGTCTCCTGCCGCCGGGCTGGGGCTGAGAGGTCCCCACTGCAGGGACACGGCGCCCGGTGCCCTTGTCCTGGCAGCAAAACCGCCCCCCCCGCGCTGCCCTGAGCCCCCGTCCGCTTTGGGACGGGAGCGGGTTCTCGGGGCCGGGACACCCAAGTCTAAGCCGGAGCCCAGACGGGGCTCAGCGCTGGCGGCAGAGTCCCGCTCTCCCCAGCGTGTCCCAGGGCTGTGGCCATCGAATGCCCGTCAGGGGCAAGCCCCAGCCCAAGCAGCTGCTGCCGCTGAGCTGGCTCAGGAAGCCCCAGCTCTGCTGGGCCAGGCGCTGCTCGTTAGCCAAACGGCCCTGCCACTTGCTTTGCTTCCAGGGCCAGCAGAGCTGTGGGGACCGACGGCGAGGAAGAGGAGTGATGAAGAGGAAGCGCTGTAAATAGTTCTAGAGAGTTGGTGTTTTGTTAATAGTTTTACAGGGTTGGGTGTTTTTTTTGGAAATAGTTTTACAGAGTTGTTGTTGTTGTGTTGTAAACAGTTGTTGAAAGTTGTTTTGTTGTTCATAAAGAGTTGTATGTATGTTTTTCAGACCCAAGCTCTCTCTGTGTTTCCTTGGGCACCCGCGGCGTTTGCAGAGCTGTGGTTTCCACTCGCTGGGGGTTCCCGGGGCTGGAGGGGGCTGGGGGTGCTGGCACGGCCGCCCCGGGGGCAGGGGGTCCCTGTGCACAGAGGGGTCCCGCTGACGCAGGGGACGGCACTGGGCAGCAGCGGGGTTCATGGGCTGCTGGAGAGCGGTGTCCCCAGCAGCAACGGGGTCCCCAGCAGAAGCCTGAGCTCTGAGGTGACCCACCCCTGCCGTGATGCCGTCAAAGCAGCAGGAAACCTTCTGCTCCCCTTCCTGCTGGAGGGAAAGGGAAGGGACTCACGGGGCACGAGCCGGGATCAGGCCACAGCGACGCAAGAGGCAAAATCTTGAACCTTTCAAGTCCCCACACTCAGGGCTTTGCTTCTCCTCCTGCCTGGTTTTCCCCTGGGCCATGAGCAGAGACGAAGCCCCGAGCAAAGCCCTCCTTTCCCTGCTGCCATTCCTGCTGCTGGTAGTGGCCCTTTCCCCGACTCGGGGCGACCCGTGGAGTGCGCAGCGCAGGCTGCGGGGGAGGCTGCGGGGGGCTTTGGGGAGAGGGAGCTGTTGAAGGGGTGCCCTGGGGCCCGTGGGTGCAGGCGGGGAGCTGTGGGTGCAAAATCTCAACTAACCCCCTAAAGGCCATGACATCCTTGGGAATGGCTGGTGCCAGGATCAGGGAGAACGTTTTGTAGCTGTAGCTGCTGATGTTTTATGCCACGGCCCATGGGTTGAAGATGTAGACCTCGACGAAGTTGCTGGGTGCCAGCTGCTGAGGTCAGTTCTGATGCCGTCACCGCTGCACTTTACTTGATTTTTCATCAGAGTCCATTAGTTTGGGTGATTCTTGCTGTAGTGCAACCAAGAGCAGTTATAGAAATGAGATGTGCAGCGGCAGGGTCATTTAGCAATTAACATCATACAGTTTCATTCACTGGCTATTCTTGCCCAAAATCGGGTCCCCATGAGGGACACGTTGCACTTCCCCGTCCTTCCGCATCACCCGCCAAGTGCACCCAGGTCCCTGAGCAAAGGCAATCCCATGGATGGGTTTCCCTGACATATTCTTCATGTGCACTATGGGGACTTTATCTCCTTCCACAGCACGTGGAGGTTTTGATTGGGCAGGGCCAGCTCGGTTGGTAGCTCCCCTGGTGTTAACTAGCCAGGTGGCCTTTGCTAAATGTGTATCCCGATGTTTTAAAGTCCCACCACCCGTTGCTCTCAGTGTCATTTTTAACAGCCCATTGTACCCTTCGACCTTCCCAGAGGCTGGTGCGTGGTGGGGGATGTGACAGACCCATTCAATGCCGTGCTCTTTGGTCCAGGTGTCAATGAGGCTGTTTTGGAAATGAGTCCCGTTGTCCGACTGAATTCTCTCTGGGGTGCCATGTCGCCACAGGACTTGCTTTTCAAGGCCCAGGATGGCGTTCTGGGCGGTGGCGTGGGGCACAGGGTATGTTTCCAGCCATCCGGTGGTTGTTTCCACCATTGTGAGCACATGGCGCTTCCCTTGACGGGTTTGTGGGAGTGTGATAGAATCGATCTGCCAGGCCTCCCCAGATTTATATTTCAGCCATCGTCCTCCACACCAGAGAGGTTTTAACCGCTTGGCTTGTTTGATTGCAGCACGTCTCACGTTCATGGATGACCTGTGCAATAGTGTCCATGGTCAAATCCACCCCTCAGTCACGAGCCCATCTATATGTGGCATCTCTTCCTTGATGGCCTGAGGTGTCATGGGCCCATCGAGCTATGAATAACTCACCCTGATGTTGCCAGTCCGGATCCACCTGAGCCACTTCAATCTTAGCAGCTCGATCCACCTGCTGGTTGTTCTGATGTTCCTCAGTGGCCTGACTCTTGGGTACATGGGCATCTATGTGACGTACTTTCACAACCAGATTCTCTACCCGGGCAGCAATATCTTGCCACAGTTCAGCAGCCCAGATGGGTTCGCCTCTGTGCTGCCGGTTGCTCTGCTTCCACTGCCGTAACCACCCCCACAGAGCATTTGCCACCATCCATGAATGGGTGTAGAGACAAAGTACTGGCCATTTCTCTCTTCCGGCAATGGCTAGGGCCAGTTCAATGGCTTTCACCTCTGCAAACCGGCTCCATTCACCTTGTCCTTCAGTGGCTTCTGCAACTTGTTGTGTAGGACTCCACAAGGCCGCCTTCTCCTTTCCACATTTCCCACAATCCGGCAGGACCCATCAGTGAAGAGGGCACATCTCACTTTCTGGTAGTATTTCATAGAGTGGAGCCTCTGCCACGTGTGTCACCTCCTCCTCTGGTGACATTAGAAATCCTTGCCTTCAGTCCATGATCACTTCCAGAATTCCAGGGTGACTGGGGTTTCCCGTTCGAGTTCCCTGTGATCAGGGCAAACCACTTTCTCCATGTGGCATCAGTTGCACGATGTGTGGCAGGGACCCTTTCTTTGGACATCCAGCACCGGCAGCCGAGGTGCTAAGAGGAGCTCTGCTTCTGTACCAACCACTCCTGGAGCAGCTCGAACCCTTTCATACGCTGCCAATATCTCTTTTTCAGTTTGAACAAAGGGGGCTTTGCATCCTCTGTATCCCCGACTCCAGCATCGTGAGGAGTACCTAGAGCATATAGGAATTTACATAAGACAGCCACGAGAACAACCAAACAACACGGTGTCCAGCGACTATTGAAATCTTTTGTCTGCCTTTGGCCAAAGAAAGTCAAAAGTTGTTTGCCTTCGAGTGGGAGAGCCCTACCACTGGTAGGAAAACCCAGCTTACCCGGACAGTGTTACCCCAAGGTTTCCAAAACAGTCCGACAACGTTTGGAAATCAGTTAGCACAAGAGCTTGAGGTATGGAAGCCTCCTTCCAAAAACGGAACCCTTTTACAGTATGTGGATGATCTATTGATAGCAACCGAAACAAAACATGACTGTACCCGGTGGACTGTTAGCTTGTTAAACTTTTTGGGATCAAAGGGATATCGGGTTTCTCAACAGAAAGCTCTGATGGTGCAGAGGCAAGTAACCTACTAGGGATATGAGCTGTCTGGAGGACAACGGGAATTGGGAACGGAACGAAAAGAAGCCACCTGCAGGACCCCTCTCCCTCGGGCGGTAAAAGAACTCAGAACTTTTTCGGGAATGACGGGTTGGTGTTGATTAGGGATTTACAACTATGGGATGATAGTAAAACCTTTATATGAACTTTTGAAAAATAATCCCACTCAATGGATATGGTCCAAAGAAGCCCAGAATGCATTTGAAATACTCAAGAAAGAGCTCGTGAGAGCCCCGGCTTTGGGCTTGCCTGATGTAACCAAACCTTTTTGGCTCTTTTCTCACGAGAAACAAGGAATAGCTCTAGGACTTCTAGCTCAACGGCTGGGACCCTACAAAAGAGCCATAGCTTACTTCTCTAAACAATTAGATGAAGTAAGTAAAGGATGGCCAGGATGTTTCCGAGCAGTAGCGGCCATAATACTAAATATTGAGGAAGCCCAGAAATGTGGTTTGGGCCAGAAGATGACGGTATTGGTTTCACATTCGGTATCCACTGTATTAGAACAGAGAGGGGATCACAGGCTTTCCCCATCCAGGTTTGTGAAATACCAGCCCATCCTGGTTGAATCGGATGATGTTAAAATTGAGGTGACTAGCGTTGTGAACCCAGCGTCTTTCCTTAGTGAGGCAACAACTGAACCACTGACACATGACTGTTTGGAAACAATAGAGACTGTGTACTCCAGCAGAGCAGATCTGAAAGAAGAACCCCTGGAGGACGCACAGGACTCCTGGCTTATGGATGGAAGCAGCTTTGTCCGACAAGGAATCCGTAAAGCTGGATACGCAGTGACCACAACAAATAAGGTAATTGAATCCCAACCATTGCCTGCCGGGACGTCAGCTCCAAAGGCTGAGGTTATTGCCTTGAGCAGGGCTTTGGATTTGGTAAAAGGGAAAAAGATAAATACGTGGACAGACTCTAAATATGCCTTTGGAGTTGTTCATGCCCATGGAGCAGTCTGGAAGGAACGAGGATTGCTCACCGTGCAAGGAAAACAGATCAAACACGCAGAAGAAATACTTCGCCTATTGGAGGCAGTACGGTTACCAGCTAGAGTGGCCATCATGCATTGCCGAGGACATCTGAGGGGGAACACTGACCAAGAAAGAGGTAAGAGCTTGGCTGACTGTGAGGCTAAACAGGCAGCAGAAAGAACCCAGAAAGAACGCATTTCAGCTTTAATTCCAGACAGTAGAAATAAAGACCTGGACGATGAGGAGGGCATTGAATATTCTAGACCAGACCAGGAGCTCATCCAAGAACTAGGAGGAGAAGTTCCCTCCAGGGGATGGGCTCATTTGAGTGACGGTAGGATTATCATACCTGCCAAACTAGTGTGGGGACTTGTTAGAGAAGAACATGATAAGACACGTTGGGGAGCAGATTCGTTATATACATTTTTGAGTCAGAAATGGATAGGACAGAATTTATATACCACTGTTCGACAAGTGACTCAGCAGTGTGAAATGTGTTCAAGAAACAACCCCAACACAGGTAATCGAGTACAGTGAGGAACTATTGGGAAAGGAAACACACCAGGAGGCCATTGGCAAATCGATTTTTCCGAACTCCCAAGAAAAGGGGGGTACAAGCACTTATTGGTACTTACAGACACCTTTTCTGGATGGCCAGAGGCTTTTCCCTGTAGAACAAGCAAAGCGAGAGAAGTGACTAAAGTGCTATTGAACGAGGTAATGCCTCGATTCGGGGTACCTACAGTCGTCTCATCAGATAGAGGTACTCACTTCTGTGCACAAGTAGTGCAACAAGTTAGTAAACGATTGGGAATTGATTGGCAATGACACACCCCATATAGGCCGCAGGCCAGCGGGCAAGTAGAAAAAATGAATCACGCGAGAAAACAGCAGATAGCCAAAATATGTCAGGAAGCGAATTTGTATTGGTATCAGGCATTACCCATAGCTCTGCTCAGACTACATGTAAAGCCAAGAGCTAAAGAGAACCTAAGCTGCTTTGAAATATTATGTGGGAGATTGTACCAGACAGAATATAAAGGAGAAGATTTCAACCAGTTGGGAAATTCCTATTTAGAAAAATATGTTATTTCTTTGGGAAAACAATAACAGAATCACAGAATCTCCTTGGTTGGAAGGGACCTTTGAGATCATCAAAAAAACAAAAAAACCCCACAACAAAAAAACCAACAACAACAAAACCCACAACAAAACAAAATAAAAAACAAACAAACAAACAGAAAAAACCAAACACCAAAACAAAAATGAAAACCACACAAAACAAACACCCACAACCCCACCCCACACCCATCCACAAACAGACACAACCCAACAATCTCGGGCACTAGAGCATGCCCTGAAGTGCCATGTCTACACATTCCTTAAATCCCTCTAGGGATGGTGACTCCACCACCTCCCTGGGCAGGCCGTTCCAGTGCCTGACCACTCTCTCACTCAAGTAATTCTTCCTAATATCTAACCTAAACCTCCCCTGCCCCAACTTCAGACCATTTCCTCTGCTCCTGTCATTATTCCCTTGGGAGAAGAGGCCAACACCCACCTCTCTACACCCTCCTTTCAGGGAGTTGTAGAGGGCAATGAGGTCTCCCCTCAGCCTCCTCTTCTCCACACTAAATATGTTCAGTTCCCTCAGCCTCTCCTTGTATGACTTGTTCTCCAGACCCCTCACCAGCTTGGTGGCTCTCCTCTGGACACGCTCCAGCAGCTCAATGTCCTTCCTGTAGTGAGGGGCCCAGAACTGAACACAGCACTCGAGGTGAGGCCTCACCAGTGCCCAGTACAGAGGCACCATCACTGCCCTCCTCCTCCTGGCCACGCTATTCCTGATACAGGCCAGGATGCCGTTGGCCTTCTTGGCCACCTGGGCACACTGCTGGCTCATGTTAAGTTGGCTGTCCACCAACACCCCCAGGTCCTTTTCTGCTGGGCAGTTTTCCAGCCACTCTTCCCCAAGCCTGTAGCACTGCCTGGGGTTGTTTATTATGAAAGAAAAGCAAGCCCATGGCTCCACAGGGTTGTTGAATTGTTAGAAATCACGGAAGTGCTTGAGAACTCTCCCGCAGGAATTAGGGCTTCTCCCTCCAAGAAAAGTAGCAGGATCAATAGCCCAACTGAAGTGCATCTACACTAACGCCCACAGCATTGGGGCAACAAACAGGAGTTGGAAGCTATTATGCAGATGGAAGACTACAACATAGTCGCCATAACGGAAACGTGGTGGGATGACTCACACGACTGGGGTGCTGCAAGGGATGGCTATAAACCCTACAGAAGGGACAGGCAAGGAAGGAGAGGCGGTGGAGTGTCCCTGGATGTTAGGGAGTGTTTTAACTGTCTAGAGCTTGACGATGGTGATGAAAAGGTCGAGTGTTTATGGGTAAGAATGAGGGGAAAGGCCAACAAGGCAGGTATCACGGTGGGAGTCTGTTATAGACCACCCAACCAGGATCGAGAGGCAGACTAAATAGTCTGTCAGCAGCTGGGAGAAGTCTCACAATCACTGGCCCTTGTTCTCGTGGATGACTTCAACGTGCCAAATGTTGGCTGTAAAGACAATAGAGCGGAGAGAAAACAGTCTTGCAGGTTCCTGGAGTGTGTGGAAGAGGCCTTCCTGACACACTTGATGAGTGATCCAACTAGGTAGGAAAGGCGCCCCACTGGACCTGTTGTTTTCCAGTAGAGAAGGACTTGTGGGTGACCTGGTGGTTGGCAGCCGTCTTGGAGGCAGCAATCACGAAATGATAGAGTTTTTATTTCTGGGAGAAATAAGGAGGGGGGTTAGAAAAACCTCTCCCTTTGACTTCTGGAGGGCAGATTTGGTATGTTTAAAGACCTGGTTGTCCTTGGGTGGCTCTCTTGACGTGCAAAAGAGGCCCAGGAAGGATGGCAATTCTTCAGAAAGGAAATCTTAAAGGCACAGGAGCAGGCCATCACCACGTGCCAAAAGACAAACCGGCAGGGAAGAAGACTGGCCTGGCCAAACAGAGAGCTTTGTCTGGAACTCAGGAAAAAAACCAGAATTTATGACCTTTGGAAGAAGGGGCGAGCAACTCCAGAGGACTACAAGGATGTCGTAAGGTTATGCAGGGCGAAAAGTAGAATGGCCAAAACCCAACAGGAACTTAACCTGGATATTGCCTTAAAAGACAATTAAAAAGTTTCTATAAATACATTAGGAACTAAAAGAGGGCTAAGGACAATCTCCATCCTTTATTGGATGCAGGGGGAAACATGGTGCCCAAGGATGAGAAAAGGCTGAGGTACTTAATGCCTTCTTGGCCTCAGTAAGACCAGTTGTCCTCCAGGTACCCAGACCCCTGGGCTGCAAGGCAGGTAAGGGGAGCAGAGTGAAGCCCCCATAATCCAAGGGGAAACAGTTAGTGACCAGCTACAGCCCTTAGAGGCACACGAGTGTATGGCTCTGGAGGGGATCCACCCAAGGGTAGTGTGGGAGCTGGTGGAAGTGCTCACTGAGTCACTATCCATCATGTATCAGCAGTCCTGGCTGAACGGGGAGGTCCCAGTTGACCAGAGGGAAGCAAATGTGGTGCCCATCTACAAGAAGAGCAACAAGGAAGATCCGGGGAACTCCAGGCCTGTCAGTCTGACCTCAGTGCCTGGGAATGTTATGGAGAAGACCATCCTGAGTGCCATCAAGCTGCATGGAAAGGACAACCAGGCCCAGTCAGCATGGGTTTGTGAAAGGCAGGTCCTGCTTGACAAACCTGATCTCCTTCTATGACAAGGAAACCCGCTTGGTGGATGAGGGAAAGGCTGTGGATGTTGTCTACCTGGATTTTAGTAAGGCCTTTGACACCATCTCCCACAGCATTCTCCTGAAGGAACTGGTGCTTATGGCCTGGATAGGTGTATGCTTTGCTGGGAAAAAACCTGGCTGGAGGGTGTGGCCCAGAGAGTGGTGGTGAATGGAGTTCAATCCAGTTGGTGGCTGGTCACGAGTGGTGTTCCCCAGGGCTTGGTACTGGGGCCAGTTCACTTTAATATCCTTATCAGTGATATGGATAAAAGGATCAACTGCACCCTCAGTAAGGTTGCAGATGACACCAAGTTGGGTGGGAGTGTTGATCTGCTGGAGGTTAGGCTATCTGTACAGAAGGATCTGGACAGGCTGGATCTATGGGCTGAGGCCAACGGTATGAGGTTCAACAAGGCCAAGTCCCAAGTCCTGCACTTGGGTCACAGCAACCCCATGGACGCCACAAGAGGCAGGAAGAGTGGCTGGAGCTGCCTGGAGGAAAAGGACCTGGGGGTGTTTGTCGACAGCCGGCTGGATATGAGCCAGCAGTGTGCCAAGGTGGCCAAGGAGGCCAACAGCATCCCTGCCTGTATCAGGAACAGTGTGGCCAGCAGGACTAGGGAAGTGATTGTCTCTCCTGTGCTCAGAACTGGTGAGGCCCCATCTTGAGTGCTATGTCCAGGTTTGGGCTCCTCACTACGAGAAAGACGTGGAGGTCCTGGAGCATTCCCAAAGATCAACAAAGCTGATGAGGGGTCTGGAGAACAAGTCTTGTGAGGAGCGGCTGATGGAACTGGGGTTGTTCAGCCTGGAGAAAAGGAGGCTGAGCACCTTGTCACTCTCTACAACTACTGAAAGGAGGTTATAACGAGGTTGGTGTTAGTCTCCCTTCCCAAGTAAGTAGTGTTAGGACACGAGGAAATGGCTGCAAGTTACACGAGGGGAGATATAGATTGCATATTAGAAAAAATGTCTTCACTGAAGAGTTTGTCAAGCGCTGGAACAGGCTGCCCAGGGAAGTGGCTGAGACACCATCCCTGGAGGTGTTTATAAGATGTGTAGATGGGGCACATAGGGATGTAGTTTAGGTGTGGACATGGGAGCGTGAGGGACTCAATGACCGTAAAGGTCCTTTCCATCCTAAATGATTCTATGAGTCTACGATTCTTTTGAATCTTGGGACTTTGTTTCATCCTCGCCCCTTCTTTGGGAGGCCAGGAGGTGTCACAGAATTTTCCTGCCCTGGGCACTGCTCACCCCCACATCCCACTGCCCCCAGGAAGAGCCCTGAGCCACAAGTGAGGGGCAGGATCTGCCTTGCCAGGCCTGGGGGTGAGGGCTTGGCCTTTCTGCTTCCTCAGACAAAGCCAGGCTTTCCTCAGCATTACAGCCACCTGCACTCTGCCTTTGCCTACCTGCAATCACAGCCTCCAATTATCTGCTCTAACGAGTCCCCAGGGAGCCTTTGTCAGTAACTGCCCTCAGTGGGGCTCCTTAAGGCTTCCAGGAAGTTTGGGTTGTGCTTCTGATTTCTTGAGCACTTTCTTCAATCTTCTCTCAGTATCTGAGGTTCATGGACTCAGCAGCAAATACCCCATGGGGCTCCTTGGAAACAGAAAGCCTTAACAAGGAATTTATCTCTTTGCAATTTCCTTCAAGACTTAAAGCCTTGTACAGCTACTTGGGGAGGTTTTGTGGTGTAGTTAATGACATTTTTTTCAAAGTGCATCTAATGAAAATGCTTTCTTGATTGTAAAGGATGTATTTTATGAGTGTTCAGTTTACAGAGGAGGTGATGGAAGCATTCTCCAAGGGATACTGAGGCCGAGTGTCTCCTCAGGAGGTCTGGCCAGGTCAGGAAAAGCAGTCCCATGATGTCCATCACTGTATGGACAGCTTTGCTCCTCACCTCCCCAACCCCACCAGGTCTGACCTCACCCACCTGGGACTGACATCACTGTTCCTTGCATCAGACTTCTCCACTCCAGTCTGGATGTGACAGCTCCATTGCACCATCTCCCACCTGCTCTCCTCAGAGACCTGGCTGCTCACAGCCACAGGGGAATTCTGCCTGTTCTTCAGAAAAGAAAAGTAAAGCACAGTCAGTTTTCATAAACAAGAAAACACTGTGTAATCATACGCAAAGTACAAACTGCCTCTAATGAGGTTGCCTTTCTACAAGGGATAATCTTAGGAGAAATAGTTGAGGTAGGTAGATACACAAAGATAGATATAAACATAATGAAAGAGCTGGCTGAGGAGACAATGAGACTACTGAGAGACAGGCAAGGTTTTACTCCCTGAGGGTGAAAGAGCAGCAGAGGTGAGAGGTACCTGGATGAACAAAGAGTAAAGGGAGGAGAAAACTGGAGAATGATGGAGAGGGCCTTTTCCTAGACAGTCTGCATCTGAAAAGATGACTTTGCAAATGACCATTGTATCAGGACAAGTGTAAGTATAGGAAAGATTAGAGAAACAAAATACACCATATAACAGACAAAATAGTTGTAGTGAAGTCACAAGGGAAGACTGAGATTTCTTTGGAATATCACCTCTGGAAGGTGACAGGCTTGGCAGAGCTCTCTTGTGGGTGAGGACAAGCCAATGTTGCCCCCACCTTTGAAAGAGGCCCAGCCCAGGGACCCACAGGCTGTACAAGCTCCCTGGGGTGATTAGTGTGCCATCAATGAGAGTCCCCTTGGGTGACATTTCTGGGCACCGGAAAGAGGACAATGTGTCCAAAAGCAGTCAGCGCGGACTTTCCAAGGGTAAATCAAGCCTCAGTGAGGAAGTGGTGACAGCAGGGAAAGCTCTCGGGTTTCCTGTGTCCATGGAAGTCAGTCAGATGTTGGTACAGTCAGACCAGCTGCATGTTTCTTGTCCTGCTCCAGGCAGGGTTGCTCAGATGCAGGGCTACTTGACAGGTATCTCCAAACAGCCCAGATCATTTCCTTTGCTTAACCATTCATTCCCATTGCACTATTTTCCCACGTCTCAAGTCCCACTCTTTAACCAACTTCATCCTCTCCCTTGCAAAAAGTCAACCCCTTTTCACCATTTCCCCACTGGCGCTGCCTTTCCTCACTTTGCTCCCACCTTTGCTGTTTCTGAGATGGTATCCCAGTGCTTTCTACTTTGATTAGCAACTCCATTACACCAGTACTGTCTTCTTATCTGTAGCGTCCTGCAGCTTCTACAATGATGCTCTTGCTAGAGGCACCCTGACTCAGGATGAACATCAGCACCTGCTGGTGGCAGGTGGGATGCACCTATCCCAGAGGGGGAAAAGAATTTTGGGGCAGGAGTTAGCAGGGCTCATTGACAGGGCTTTAAATTTGATATGAGGGGGGAAGGGGAAATAACTGGGCCTGTCAGGATTAAACCCAAGGGAAGCACGCCAGGGCTTGAAGGATGCTGGACTAGTGAGGACTCTCGCTCTGCCATTTCATTTGAGCAAAGGGATAGACGTTTAGAAATTTCTGATTGCGAACAATGGGAAAACCCTCTCCCGAAAGGGGAAAAGGGTACTAGGCCAGGAGTTAACAAAGCTCATGGACAGAGCTTTAAACTAGAAGTGAAGGGGGAAGGGGATAAAACCGGGCCCACTGGTAATGAGCCTGGGGGTAAAGGGGCAAGGATGGGGGTGAAATGGGGAGCCCAGCTCAAGTGCATCTACGCTAATGCACGTAGGATGGGCAACAAACAGGATGAGCTGGAAGCCATTGTGCAGCAGGACAGCTATGACGTAGTTGCCATCACAGAAACGCGGTGGGACGACGGTCACGACTGGAATGTTGCGATGAGTGGCTATAAGCTCCTCAGAAGGAATAGGCAAGGAAGGAGAGACGGGGATGTGGCTCTGTACATTCGGGAGTGTTTGACTGTATAGAGCTTGATTCCAGTGACGATGAAGTTGAGTGTTTATGGGTAAGGATGAAGGGGAAGGCTAACAAGGGGGATTTTGTGCTGGGAGTCTGTTATAGACCACCCAACCAGGATGAGCAGGTTGATGAAGTGTTCTGTAAGCGTCTGGCTGAAGTCTCGCAATTGCCAGCCCTTGTTCTGGTTGGGGACTTCAACCTACTGGATATCTGCCGGCAATACAATCCATCAGAGAGCAGGCAGTCTAGGAGGTTCCTTGAGTGTATGGAAGATAACTTCCTGACACAACTGGTAGGAGAGCCTACCAGGGGAGGCGCCTCACTAGACCTACTTTTCACAAACAAAGAAGGACTAGTGGGAGATGTGGAGGTCGGAGGACGTCTTGGTCTTAGCAATCATGAAATGGTCAAGTTTTCAATTCTTAGTGAGGTAAGGAAGGGGGTGAGCAAAACCTCCGCCTTGGACTTCCGGAGGGCGGACTTTAGCCTGTTCAGAACCCTGGTTGGGAGGGTCCCTTGGGAGAGAATCCTGCAGGGCAAAGGGGTCCAGGAGGGCTGGATGCTCTTCAAGAAGGAAATCCTAAAAGCCCAGGAGCAGGCTGTCACCATGAAGCGCAAAATTAAAGAGTGGGGAAAATGGCCAGCCTGGATGAACAAAGAGCTTTTGATGGGACTTAGGGGAAAAAAGGAAGGTTTACCACCTTTGGATGAAGGGACAGGCAACTCAGGAGGAGTACAGAGATCTTGTTAGGTTACACAGAGAAAAAATTAGGAAGGCAAAAGCCCAGCTGGAACTCAACCTGGCCATTAATATAAGGGACAACAAAAAAAGTTTTTGTAAATACGTCAACAAAAAGAGAATCAGGGAGAATCTCCATCCCTTCCTGGATGAGGGGGGAAACATTGCGACCAAGGACGAGGAGAAGGCTGAGATACTTAATGCCTTCTTTGCCTCTGTCTTCAATAGTCAGACCAGCTACCACCAGGGTGTACAGCCTCCTGGGCTGGAAGATAAGGATGGAGAGCAGAACAACCCCCCCGTAATGCAGGAGGAAGTAGTTAATGATTTGCCTATGCACCTGGACACGCGTAAGTCTATGGGGCCTGATGGAATTAACCCAAGGGTACTCAGGGAGCTGGCGGGAGAGCTCACCAAGCCTCTCTCCATTATCTATCAACAATCCTGGTCAACAGGAGAGGTACCAGATGACTGGAGGGTGGCCAATGTGACACCCATCTACAAGAAGGGCCGGAAGGAGGATCCGGGAATCTCTAGGCCTGTCAGCCTGACCTCAGTACCGGGAAAGATCATGGAGAGGATCATCTTGAGTGAGCTCTCACGGCAAGTGCAGGGCAGCCGAGGGATCAGGGCCAGCCAGCATGGGTTTATGAAAGGGAGGACCTGCTTAACCAACTTGATCTCTTTCTATGACCATGGGACCCGCCTTCTCCATGCGGGGAAGGCTGTGGACGTTGTCTACCTGGACTTTGGTGAGTCCCCCACAGCGTTCTCCTGGAGAAGCTGGCGAATCATGGCATAGACAAGTGTACTTTTTACTGGGTAAAACCTGGCTGGATGGCCGTGCCCAGAGAGTTGTGATTAATGGGGTGAAATGCAGTTGGCGGCCGGTCACCAGTGGTGTCCCTCAGGGCTCAGTTTTGGGGCCAGTCTTGTTTAATATCTTTATTGATGATCTGGATAAGGGGATTGAGTGCACCGTCAGTAAGTTTGCAGATGACATCAAACCAGGTGGGAGTGTTGATCTGCTTGAGGGTCGGCAGGCTCTACAGAGGGACCTGGACAGGTTGGATCATTGGGTCAAGGCCCATGGAATGAGGTTTAATAAGGCCAAGTGATGGGTCCTGCATTTTGGTCACAACAACCCCAGGCAACGCTACAAGCTATGGGAAGAGTGGCTGGAAAGCTGCCAGCAGAAAAGGACCTGGGGATGATGGTGGACAACCAGCTTAACATGAGCCAGCAGTGTGCCCAGGTGGCCAAGAAGGCCAACGGCATCCTGGCCTGTATCAGGAACAGCGTGGCCAGCAGGAGGAGGGCAGTGATGGTGCCTCTGGACTGGGCACTGGTGAGGCCTCACCTCGAGTGCTGTGTTCAGTTCTGGGCCCCTCACTACAGGAAGGACATGGAGCTGCTGGAGCGTGTCCAGAGGAGAGCCACCAAGCTGGTGAGGGGTCTGGAGAACAAGTCATACGAGCAGAGGCTGAGGGAACTGGGCATGTTTAGTTTGGAGAAGAGGAGGCTGAGGGGAGACCTCATTGCCCTCTACAACTCCCTGAAAGGAGGGTGTAGAGAGGTGGGTGTTGGCCTCTTCTCCCAAGGGAATAATGACAGGACCAGAGGAAATGGTCTGAAGTTGGAGCAGGGGAGGTTTAGATTAGATATTAGGAAGAATTACTTGAGTGAGAGAGTGGTCAGGCCCTGGAACAGCCTGCCCAGGGAGGTGGTGGAGTCACCATCCCTGGAGGTATTTAAGGAACGTGTAGCCATGGCACTTCAGGGCATGCTCTAGTGCCCGAGATTCTTGGGTTGTGCCTGTTTGTGGGTGGGTGTGCTGTGTGGTTGTGGGTGTTTGTTTTGTGTGGTTTCGGTTTCGTTTTTGGTGTTTGGTTTCTTTATTTTTTGGTTTGTGTGGCTGGTGCTAGTTAGGGAGTTCAGCTCTGGAAGGGAATTGCCCAGTGCCTGTCCCGACCTGTGGTCCAGGGCTGCCCCACAGCAGGAGGATGAGCTGCCAGAGCACTCGGGCTCCATAGCAAGGCAAGGGCTCAGAAGGAGAGCGTGGGAGTGAAAGAGCACAAGCTGGAAAAGACCAAGGTTGGTGCTCGCTGACAGAGCTGCTGTGCTCGGACTCTTTCCCCTCCACCTCTGCTCACAGGCATTGCCCTGCAGCTCCAGAGAAAGCCTGAGAGGAAGGATTTCGGGCAACAGGTCGCTGGATGGTTTTATATTTTATTTTAATCCACAGAGAGAGCAGGTCCTCATTTATACAGTATGTAGATTTCACAAATTTGGAAAAATACATAATTCGAATCAGCAAAACAAGTTGGTTTTTTTGGTAGAAAACATTATACAAAGTAAAGCAAAAAAAAAACCAACAAAAGCCAAACAAAGGCCTAAACACAGAATTAAAACTAACATAAACTACAGTACATGAGCTTGACATATAATGAGTTACATTAACAGTGATTTGTAAAAGAAAACAGCTTATTGTTTCTGAAAATCATCTGGTCATCAGTTTCCACACTGCACCTTTGAGCTCCTGGTTCCTCATGCTGTAGATGAGGGGGTTCACTGCTGGAGGCACCACCGAGTACAGAACAGCCACCACCAGGTCTAGAACTTGGGAGGAGATGGAGGGGGGCTTCAGGTGGGCAAACACTGCAGTGCTGAGAAACAGGGAGACCACGGCCAGGTGAGGGAGGCACGTGGAAAAGGCTTTGTGCCGTCCCTGCTCAGAGGGGATCCTCAGCACGGCCCTGAAGATCTGCACATAGGACACCACAATGAAAAGAAAACAGCCTAAGCCTGAACAGGCACTGACCACAAGAAGCCCAACTTCCCTGAGGTAGGAGTGTGAGCAGCAGAGCTTGAGGATCTGGGGGATTTCACAGAAGAACTGGTCCAGGACATTTCCCTGGCACAGGGGTAGGGAAAATGTATTGGCCGTGTGCAGGAGAGCATTGAGAAACCCACTGCCCCAGGCAGCTGCTGCCATGTGGACACAAGCTCTGCTGCCCAGGAGGGTCCTGTAGTGCAGGGGTTGGCAGATGGCAACGTAGCGGTCGTAGGACATGACAGTGAGAAGATAAAACTCTGCACCAATGCAAAAGAAAAAAAAGAAGAGCTGTGCAGCACATCCCCAGTAGGAGATGGCCCTGGTATCCCACAGGGAATTGGCCATGGATTTAGGGACAGTGGTGGAGATGGAGCCCAGGTCAAGAACGGAGAGGTTGAGGAGGAAGAAGTACATGGGGGTGTGGAGGCGGTGGTCACAGGCGATGGCGGTGATGATGAGTGCGTTTCCCAGGAGGGCAGCCAGGTAGATGCCCAGGAAGAGCCCGAAATGCAAGAGCTGCAGCTCCCGTGTGTCTGTGAATCCCAGGAGGAGGAACTGGGTGATGGAGCTGCTGTTGGGCATTTGCTACCACTGGCTGTGGTTATCTGTTGAGAAGGAAAAGGCAGTACAAAGTTCACCCTGACTTCTCTGAGCAAAACTGATTGCATGTCTCATTGCAACCCCCCACTCAGGCTCTCTCTTTTCAGGAAGACCTCTCTGCAGCTCCCTCACTTGAGCCCTGGCTTTTGCTGGATGAGGGTGCCATTGGGAGCAGGGACTCCGGAATGGGAAACTGAGGAGTCCTTCTGGCTGTGCCACAGGTTGATCTCAAATTAAATGTACTTGTGAGACATCAAAGAACTTTTTGTCTCTGTTCCCTGCAATTTTCCCAGCTGCAGAACTGAGCTGAGGGGATTTTGTTTTGTTTAATGTGTTCTAGATTCACCTGCCACGTTTAGGAGTGGGTTTGGATGCTTGAAATCCTTCACATTTCTAATGCATTCCAAGTGAAATCCTGTGGGTCCCGAGCAGCAAAGGGACTGTCCCGTAGTGCAGAGAGAGGAGAGCTGCTCTGCCCATCGGTCCTGTTCTCAGCTGCCCTGTGTTGGCAGCTTGGACCTGGAGGAGGGTCACACTCCGATGTCCCCCTAAAAAGAAAGAGGACGCTGCAGAGAGCAGAGGAATCCAGGTTCAAAGAGCAGATTCACAGACTCCTCGCCCTTTCTCATCTCTCCCCTCCCAGACTGGGACACAGAGGGATCACTGCAGTGGCCCATCTAACGCTGCCCAGCAGCATTTCCACGGCCTCAGCACCCAGATGTCTTCTCCATGGGCATCCTGGGCAGCACAGAGATAATTCTGGAGGGCACCCTGCAGCCCCACAGGACACCCCAGGGAAAAAGCTGAATGTCCTGAGCTGGCCTGGAGGAGACTTGGGCACGTTTCTCCCCTAGACACGTCTGTAGAGCAGGACCCAAAGGATGGGAGTCTGAACAGGAGCTGAATCTGCCGCCCCCGACCCCCACCCCCGGCACTGACTCAGGAAAGCCAATGGTGAGAACCAGGGCAGCACAGGCAGGAGGGGACGGCAGTGAAATGCCACAATGCTCCTGGCCAAGGGAGGAGGGACACACAAACAAGATGGAAATCAGGGGTTTGCCCTTTCCTGGGCTCTGGCTGCCGCAGGGGTGATGCGCAGCCAAGACCCCATGGGCCTGAGGACAGAGGCTCTGCCTGGGCTGGGAAAGGAGACCAGGGAGGAGCTGCTCAGGGGAAGGTGTCTGTGCTGCAGGGACAGCAGGGAGGTGCCCACATCCCCTTCCCCAGCCTTTCTGGCAGCAGCTCCCTCTCACTCCCTGCCCATGTCTCTGCTGCCAGGAGCCGTCTCCCTGTCCCCAGCTCAACTCCTGCCAGTGCTCACAAACCCCATCCCACCCGCTGGGCGCCCACCTCTGCCTGCAAACACCTCCCAGGGGCATCTCTGCGTGTGCAGGGGCTAAAGAGCAGATCACACAAAACCTGATGCGGCTGCAAAGGGGAAGATGCTGCTGAGTGAATGTGCTTCCTGAGAAGTCCCCTTAGAAATGTCACGAGGAAGAGCTTAACCTGTGAGAAGCCCTGACCCGTGCAGCACTCTCTTGACAGCAGAGGCACCGTGCCCTCACCTGCTCGTCCCTACCCTACCGTTGTGGTGGTCACTCCTTCCACCCACAGCTTCTCCCCACACTCCCCGGGCAGGCTACAGCTGACCCTGGCAGCAGCAGAATCCCTTCCCAGCACACAGTGCCCTGGGGTGTAGGGTCCCCGCTCTGATGGACAGCCCTGGGCAGCCCTGTTTGCACACGCGGCTTCACGCTTCTGATGCCCAAGGCCTTCTCTGAAGCATGTCCTCCTCCTCCACACCAGAAAACCCAGCAGAACCTTCCCGACAGGTCCTATCGGTCGTGGCATGTGCCAGGTCTAGGAGACGCTTCCAGGAACTCAGCTGCATTGCCCTGCAGCCAGAGACTTACCGTGTCAAAGCCTGGGAAGATTTCTCCCCCTGGTGAGCTCTCACTCACCACCCCAGCCTGCCTTTACCTCTCTCTCACATCTCTTGTCTCCCCTCGGTGCCTGCAGGCAGTGCCCTCAGCCCTGCTGCGCTTGGCAGAGGAGCTGCTCCTGGGCAGAGCTGTCTCTCTGCCGCGCTGCCCCATGGCCAGGAGCTCCCTCCATCCCAGGAGCCCGGCCCAGCTCAGCAGCAGAGCAACAGCCCAAGGCAGCGCTTCCTCTGGCCCCTCTGGGCTCCCTCACAGATGTCCCTGGGGCTCCAGGGCAACTGACTCTGAAACCAACTGAAGTCATTAATGATGTTTATTTCTTCCGCTGGGGAGAGACACTTCTTTCCAGCAGTGGCATTTCCCCTCTCAGAGACAGAGTTAGGTCCAAGAATGACCTCTTCTTGAGGTCACTGTGAGACAGGACACCCAGGCAGTGAAAGGGAGGAATCTCCTCTACCTCCTGTACCCATGCAAACCACAGGTGGCATTTGAGGTGCCAGAGGTGGTCCAAGACACTTGCAGATAACTGATGGAAACATTCAGAAGGACTGGGCAGCACCTGGGCTCATCATTTCGGAGGCTGGTGGAGCATGCCTTTGGCCAGCTGAAGTGACAGCAGATGTCCCCATTTAGGGCCATGAAGCTGATCCTGCTCATTGTGTCCAGGGCAGCCCATAGAGCTATTCCTCTGAGAGAACGGAGTCATTGCCATCAGGAGAGCTAAGCCTCTCTCTTCTCCACCAGCTGCATTTACCAGCTCTCCAGGGGCAGTGAGGGCAGGTTTCTCAGAGACACCCCTCCAAGGCCTCACCTAACTCAGGGCAGCTGCTCAATTTGGAGGTTGACTCCATCCTGTGGTGCTGCCTGAGGTGCCAGGGCTCTCCAGCACAGCAGCACGCAGCCAGCAGGGACAGCACAGGACTTGCAGGAACACCGTCCCCATTCAGAGCAGCCACATCATCACATTAAAGCAACCGCAGGGGATCAAGTCCTTTCCCTTCTCCATCCAGTAGATGCTGGCAGTGCTGCTCCCGCATCCTTTAGTCATCCCTTTGATGATGCAATCAAGGAGCAGAGCAATGGTTTTCACAGTGTTGGATCACAGGTTGTCCGTAGCCAAGGACATTTTCAAGAGCACCTTGTCCTTCCTGGAGATCAGCTTCACCTGCACCACAGGCCCTCCAGGGCTGCAGAGACACCACAGGCAGCAAAGCCCTCTCCTGCCAGGGCCGCGCAGTCCAGCCCTGCGTCTCTCTGGTCCGAAGGGTTTGCTCTCCTCAGGGACATTTCATTTCCTCTTTACAGGTGTGGCTACTGCTGAATTTTGTCAGAGAAGGTGCAGATGTGTCTGAGGTCCTCTTTGTCCTCTTTGTCTTCAGCCATAAGGTCTCCCAGGCCTGTGTTCCTTGAAGCAGGACTCTGGAGGAGAACAACCAGCAGTGGATGTGGGGCAAGTCAGGGGTTACTTGAGCAAGCTCAGACATGAAGTGGTGGGGCAGGATCGAAGGGTTCTGACAACTTGGGAATCAAATAGAATAGAATAGAATAGAATAGAATATTTCAATTGGAAGGACCTACATCAATCATCTAGTCCAACTGCCCAGCCAATTCAGGGCTGGTCAAAAGTTAAAGTCTGTATTTAAAGGCATTTCCAAATGCCTCTTAATCACTGCCAGGCTTGGGGCATCAACCACCTCTCTGGGAAGCCTGTTCCAGTGTTTGACCACCCTCTCGGTAAAGGAAAGCTTCTGGATGTCCACTCTAAACCTCCCCTGCTCCAGCTTTGAACCATTCCCACGCGTCCTATCCCTGGTTCCCAGGGAGAAGAGACCAGCACCTCCCTCTCCACTTCCCCACCTCAGGGGACTGTAGAGAACAAGGAGGTCATCCTTCTGCCTCCTTTTGCCCAAACTAGACAAGCCCAAAGTCCTCAGCCGATCCTCATCGTGCCTTCCAGCCCTTTCACCAGCTTTAATGCCCTCCTCTGGACGCTTTCAAAGACCTTCACATCCTTCTTAAATGGTGGGGCCTTGAACAGCACAAGCTATTCAAGGTGAGGCCACACCAACACTGAATGCAGTGGGATAATCCCCTCTCTCGACCGGCTGGTTCTACTGTGTTTGATGTCCCCCCAGGGTGTGGTTTGCCCTCTTGGCTGCCAGGGCTCCCTGCTGACTCCCAGGGACTCCTGCTGGGACTCCTGCTGCCAACCAGCACCCCAGATCCCTTTCTGCAGGGCAGCTCTCCAGCCACTCCTCTCCCAATTTATACTTGTGCCCGGCAATACTCCGTCCTAGGCGAAGGATCTGGCATTTGGACGTGTTAAATTTCATCACATCAATCATCGGCCAGTGCTCCAATCTCTCTAGATCTCTCTGCAAGGCATCTTGTCCCACAAGAGGGTCAATAGCAACGCCCAGTTTGGGATCATCAGCAGACTTGCTCACGGTGCATTCAACTCCTGCGTCCAGATCGCTGATAAACGTATTGGATAGAACCGGCCCTAGAATTGAACCCTGAGGAGCACCACTGGTAGCCCTATTCACTGCAACCCTTTGAGCTCTGCCCTTCAGCCGCTTCTTCACCCAGTGATCAACCCAGAAGCTCGTCTAGAAGGATGCTGTGAGGGACAGTATCAAAAGCCTTACTAAAATCCAGAAAATCTACATCCACTGCTTTCCCTTCATCCAATGGGGGGGTGACCTTATCATAGAAGGATATCAAATTAGTTAGGCAGGGCTTTCCCTTTGTGAACCCATATTGACTGTTCTTTAAGTGCCTTTCAATAGGACCCAGTATAACTTTCTCCATAAATTTTTCCAGGAACTGAGCTTAGACTAACACGTCTATAGCTCCCTGGGTCTTCCCTCACACCCTCTGTGTAAATTGGAATAGCAATGGCTACGTCCCAGTCAGGGGGGACCTCTCCTGACTCCCAAAACATTTGGTAGGTGATCGACAGGGGTCCTGCCATCACATTCACCAGCTCCTTCAGTGCTCTGGGGTGAATCCCATCAGGCCCCGTGGACTTGTGAACATTAATCTGATCCAGTTGGTGCCTCATGATTTCAGTGTCCACAAATGGACAGTCTCTGTTCCCACAGCCGAGCTCCTCCGACTCAGGGGACCGGGCAGCCCAAGCTCTAGCTGCATTATTAAAGACCGAGGCCAAAAAAGCATGGCATGCCTCTGCTTTCTCTTCATCCCTATTAGTCAGATGACCATCTTCAACAAGTATTGGTCCAATGCTTTCTTTTGACCTCCCCTTGCTATTAGCATACTTTAAAAAGCCCTTCTTGTTTTCTGAGACAACACTGGCCAGTTTCAACTCTAATTGAGCTTTGGCCTTTCCTGCCTTCTCCCTGCATACACGAACCACAGCTCTGTAATCTTCCTGCGAAGCCTGACCCTGCTTCCAGAGACTGAAGCATTTCTTTTTCTCCTGAACTTCACGAGGCGTTCCCTCTTCAGCCAAGCTGGTCTCCTGCCCAGCTTGCTGGAGTTATGGCAGAGTGGAATTGCTGGCTCCTCTGCTTCGAAAAGGTGGTTCCTGAAGACTGCCCAGCACTGCTGGGGAAGAGGGAAGGGTTTGTGCACCACAGGGGAGTGCAGAGAGAGCAATGTATGGGTAGCAATAGGTGTGTTAGAGGTAGGAAAAGATCTGAAATACCATGGGTGAGGTGGGGTCATGTTGAATTGAAGCAGGTTGATTCTTCAATTTGAGGCAGCAGCAGAAGGTACGTGTGCCGTTCCGTGCTGGGATATGGAGTGAGGATTCAAGCAAGTCTGGAGGCCAGGACATCTTGGGAGCTGGGGGAGCATTAGCAGGGCCTTGGAAGAAGCTGGATCAGTTGTGGAAACCTCACAGGCACCGGCAATTACTCAGAAGTCTTTGTGTTTGAAGACACAGCCAGTGAGGACAGGGAGACACCAGTAAAGCGTGGGAGATCCTGGGTCAGAGTGATGTGAGGAACCAGGGGGGGAGTTGAAGTCTGCAAGGAAGCAGGCACAGTCGCAGGACAGCGGAGGACAGCCTGTGGTGGGGACAACCAAGGGCCTTGATGGGGTCAGAACCAAGAACAACATCATCAACAGAACTGACATCCTTGTCCTCTTGGCTATGGCTGCTGTCTCTGCCGCTGAGGCCCACAAGAGGACAGCAGTTCCTTAAGTCCCCAGTGCGTCCTTACCTCCTCACCTCCACAGAGGCTGGGGGGTGTCCCACTGCTGTCCTGCACCCCGCTTTGCACAGCCCCACCTCTCCCTGCCCCAGGAAAAGCCCTGAGACTCCCATGAGGGAAGAATCCCCTTTCCCAGGGGACAGGGGTCAGGGCTTTGCTCTCTTGATCAACTAAATGCATCCAAGGTTTTCAGAGCCATCCCCACGTGTGGTTTTCTACCTGTAACCAGTGCTTCTGCCTTTCTGCTTCACCAGTCCCCAGGGATGGAAATTTGCCTGCTCCTTCCCTCCAGGGTCTCTCTGGTGATGGCCCTCGGTGGGGCCTGCTGACACCCTCAGGAACTTGGAGGTTTGCTGCCCACTGTTACTTCTCCAGATGCTTGTTCAGTCTTTCAGGATCTGCAGTTCAGGAACTTGGCTCATTAACATGGAAAACGCCCTAACAAGCCAAGCCTCTGGGCAGTTTTCAGGAATCCCTCGGTTCTTATGCAGTTAGTGATCGGGATTTCAGAAGTGACAGTATCACAATACTAAAAAATAAGAAACTATTTCTTCTTTCTAATATTTTATCTATTTTTTTTCTTACACGTGGGGTGATATCAGCAATCTCCAGTCAATATTGATCCTGAATGTCTCCCGATGCAGTTTGAATATGCAAGTCAAGACCCTTTATGTCAGACTCTACAAGATGGTAGCTGGGGATATCGAACACCTGTTTATATGCTCGATAGAATAATTAGGTTGCAAGCCGTACTCAAAGTAATTACCAATCAGACCGCCTCAGCATTAGAATTAATAGCGGCCCAACAAACACAGATGCGAACTGCAATGTACCAGAATAGATTGGCATTAGGCTACCTACTAGCAGAAGAAGGGGGGGTATGTGGCAAGTTTAACACTTCAGAATGTTGTCTTCAAATTGATGATAACGGGCAAGCTGTGAGAGATCTAGCAACGAACATCAGAAGACTAGCACGTGTCCTGGTGCAAAAATGCAAAATGGAAGTCTATGATAGAGGCCAACTGGTGGGATAACTTTTTTGGAGTATCTTGGTGGAAAAAGGTGGGCTTCATTTCGTTATGTGCTACTACTGGGCTGCTGTTCATACCTTGCTTTATTCCTTGTGCAGTGAGATGGATTTCTAGTGTGGTAGAAGGAATGCAAGTGACCAGTCTACCAGATGCGAAGGGCTCGAATCAAGATGTTACACCACAGAGAATTCTGGTCCTAAGGAAAAGGGACCACCAGAAGGAAGAACAAAATGAGAGGTTACAGTTATTATTAAATAAATGGGAAGAAGGTTATGAGCTTCAGCAAAAAAGTAATGAATGAAAAGGGGGTGAACTGTGAGAAACGGGTTAAGTTTTGCTTCAGCAAATGGATATATGTTTGTTAGTGTGTCTGCACTAAGAAAGGAGGCTTAGTGATAGTAGAATCTAATCAATGGCACCCAACTAATCCTTAGAACTGCCCTGGGTCTGTCAAGGGATCCTTGTTTACAGAACGTTATCCAGGTAAAGAGAAACAGACTGGCATGTGGCCTTCAATACAGGAACCCAGAAGATAGGGGAGTATCGATAAGGCCAAAGAAACCAGGCCTGGACAGTAAAACTGATGAGGGGGCTGTGAAGACCGCTGAGTGGACTAAGGTCATCTAGAGGGCAGCTGATGAAGAGGAGGATACGACCACCTGAGGAAGTAAACGACCACCAGAGTGCTTGTAATTACTAACACTGGACAGTAGATGGTAGAAAGACCGTGAAATAACTTGTAGCGTAATCAACTAATCAAAGGCGTGTTTAGGATAATGATTTCGTAGGGGAGGTGTGTGTATGCCCTGTAAGGTGAAAAGGTGTGAACTGAACCTGTAACGGGTCAGGCGGTCGGGAAGAATGTGAGCTCCAACTTCTCAACCAACGAGAAGAGAGACAGAAACTCCGGCGGCCGGGATAGGGTATAAATACCTAAAAGCTGAAAGATGAGGTGTGCCTCTGCTTTGAGACGCACCACATTCAGCACTGTTTCGTATAATAAATTTGTAATTTTTTTATCTTTGCTTCGGCGACTTTGTTCTCTATCAAATTCTAATCGTGAGCTGGTGTTTCTCACAAATCTCATGTCTGTTTCGATGGTGAGAACCCCAGGAGGTGTAGCATTGAATGGGCCTTCGACCCAAATGCGGCAAACCATGCAGACAACCATGCAGACCCCCTCCATAGCAGACAGTCTCCTCTTTTGGTCATTCAAACCACTCCAGGATTTTCTTACAAGGAAACAACACTATTCATCATCTCGACAGTCAAACAGACAGGACGTTTCCATGAGAACTTCCTGCAGCAGTGCCGGGTACAGGGAGGGCCACGCGGGAGGCAGAATGTCTGGTACAGACTGGGACCTTTCTGCAGGCTCCTGTGTGACAATGTGCTGCTGAGGTTGTCCTGTGGCCAAGGCATCTGTGCAGCACAGCCCAGGGGTGAAGGCCACTCTGTACGTACAGCCCAGCCCAGCACGAACTGCTCGATGTACAATGGTTCTTCTGGGCAGGATCACAGCTCAGGTTTCCCCGTGAGAAGTCAGCTGAGGTGCTGTGGCCCAAATATGCACTGCCAGGAGGAGTCCCATGTCTACTCACAGAACTGGGATGGTTTGGGATTGAATGAGATGTGGTGGGACATCTTGCTGAGCTGTGGTGCTGCAATGGAAGGGTACAGGCTCTGCTGGAGGGAGTAGCAGGGAAGAGGACGACCAGCAGAATGCCCCCTGAGTGAAGGAGCAGCTCAGATCTATGGAGCTCCTGTGTGAGATGGGTCAAGGGTTGAGTGAGCTTGTGTGAGTGAGGATGAGAGGAGAAGCCAGTAAGGGTGAAAATGTCTTGGCCATTATACTCCACTTGATCGGGCACAGTAGGCAGAATAAGTCTTCTAACAGCAACCTGAAGAAGTCTCCAAGTCAATGAGCAGGTTCCTATGGGGAAGAGTAGTTGCCCTGGCATTCACTGGCCAGGCAAAGACACAGGGTGCCAGCAGCCTGGAGGACCTTGGGACAACTTCTTAACACAGCTGCCAGGTGGGCAAACAAGGGTGATGCTCACCTGGACCTGGTCCTGGCAAAAAACAAATTAAAAAAAAAAAGAGTGGTCAGGGAGGTGAAAATCAGTGTCAGCCTTGGCTGCTGTCACCAGGAAATAGTGGGGTCCCAGGTGCCGAAGAGGAGTGAGGAAGGCCAGCAGCAGAGCAAAAACGGGTGGACTCCAGAGAAGAAGACTTTGATGTACTTGGGAGACTGATGCGAGTGGTGCCATGGGAAGCAGCTCTGAAGGCTGAAGGGTCATGGAAAATCTGATAGGCCTTACAGGACAGCCTCCTCCAGGCACAAAAATGATCTCTCCAAATACCCCTGAAAAGAAGCAACCGTCTCAGGAGGCTGCTTGTTGGAACTGACTGAGCTCCAGGACAAAGAGGCAGCACAAAGGAGGTGGAAGCAGGGAAGCTGCAGAGGAGGAATTGAGAAACCTTGTCCCAGGACGTAGGGACGATGTTAAAGCCAAAGCTCCCATGGGCTTGACAGATGAAGGGAAGGACAGCAAAAGCACAACGAGCTGATCCAGGCTTCGAGGGTCATGGGAATGAGTCACCCTCTGCCTGGAGGCCTGTGACAAGTGGGCACTGCAGATATTTGCATCCTGACTGCCTCAGCGTGGGCGATGGGGATCCCCCTGCTGGGGGTGGCTCTGCCAGCCCATCCACATGGGTCTGGATGGTGCAGACTCTACTTGGAGACATTCCTGTAACCCAAATTCCTTGGCGTTAATGCAGAATTGGCAAGTTGAAATCAAGCATTTCATGCACTTGGCCTCTTCGCCTTGACATCTTTTCGCTTTGACTCCACTCCCGAAATCAACCACAGAAGAATTGAAGACGAAAGGAAAATTATGGCCTGGCTTGGCTCCTCAGGGCGTTTTGCATGTTAATGAACCCTCTGGTGCCGAGTTCCTGAACTGCAGATCTCTAAAGGCTGACCAAGTCTCTAGAGGACTAAGAGCCAGCAGCAAACCTCCAGGTTTCTGAGAGTGTTTGCAGGCCCTGCTGAAGTCCATCACTGAAGAAACCATGGAGGGAATGAGCAGACAAGGGTCCTGTCCCTGGGGGCTGGTGAAGCAGGAAGTTGGAGACACTTGGTACAACGGAAAATTTAAATGTAGAGATCACTGTGGAAGCCCTTGATGAGCTCTTCCAAGCAGGAAGGCCACGTCCTTACCCACATCCCCTACAGATGGGGCTCCTTTCCCTCTTGGCATGTTCGGGGCTCTTCCTGGGGGCAATGTGATTGGGAGTGTGTGTTGCCAGGTGCAGGTCAGCAGTAGGGCACCTCTCAGGATTTATGGGGGGTGGCTGAGGAGGCAACGAGGCACTGGAGCTGGAAGGACCTTGTGTTCTCTCCTGGGTCTCAGTGGAAGAGACAGAAGCCACAGGCAAGAGAACAAGGGTCTCAGATCTGTTGGGGTGTCAACGCCCCACCAAGGCCCTTGGCCATCCCCACCACAGCTACGCTGTCCTGTGCCTGTGCCTGCTTCCTTGTTTCCGACACCAAAATGTGGGTGTCTGAGGATTTGCCAATGCCAGTGAGTTCCGCACATCTCACCTGGTTTCCTCCAAAGCCTTGCTACTGCTCATTTATCCCCAAGATTTCCAAGCTCCAGAATCCTGGAGAATCCGTGCCAGAATCCTCTCTGTAGCTCCACATCCCAGCACTGAACAGCCAACCCCCAATATTTCATTTCTTCTTCCTGCCTTTAGCACACTCACTGCTGCCCCCACACTGCTCTCTCCCTGCACGCCCATGTGTCTCACAAACCCTTCCTCTGCCCCTGCAGTGCTGAGACCTCAGCCCAGGAGGTTTGTGCATCCTCCAGGCTCATGGATGTTTCCTGAAGTCCATCCAAGTGTGGGCAGTGAAGGAGGGGAAAGGAGCAAGTTGTCAGCCCATGGGGCATTCCTAAGAACAGCCACCCCCAGCAGTGGGCATTCCCCATCCGCCAGGCTGAGGCAGGCACACAAGAGATGAATGTCTGTATCACCCCTGGTTTGCAGAGGAAGGGTCTTCCTTCCTGCCATTGTCCCAGGACAAGCCTCTTCCTGGGTCTCTGCCCACAAACATCCACTGCTTCCCACGGCTGGCTTCAGACATGGCTGTAACGATTGGCTAAAGCCATCAGCCGTCCCCTTGCTTCTCGCTGACGTTGCCTGACCCTCTCTAACAGACTTACACGTGGCCAATCACCACTGCTCAGGGCCACTCGCCCTTTGGAAGAGCATTTTGGACTTTCCTAGTGCTTTTTATAATCTTCCTCGCTCCCTCCAGAGCACATGGTGGGCTTTCTTGGCCAAACAGGGCCTTTTTCACCATCTCTTAAGAAACAGTCGTCTTTTTAGGATCCTCTGTGCGGGAATAGTCATCCCAGAAAAGCACCAAAAGTATCCAAATAGCAGTTGAGTGAAGTGCCAGTAAGAACCAGGTGAGGTCCCCCCATGGCTGTGGCTCCCTGGCAAGGAGCCTCTTCTGAGAAGGTGATCCGGCCTCTGCCACTCTCTGGAGAGGGAAACCAGCAGCGTCTGTGCCACACGGGGACACAAGGGGTGACTTTTGCAAGACCACCCTTCATCTGAACCACTTTCAATATGTACTTCAGGATGGGATATCATACCTTATATGGCAAATACTAATTTAATTGCCTTTGTCCAGATTTGCTATTGTGGAAGTAGACTGTTACTTTAACATTTCTTTTCATCATTATTATTATTTTTTGCCACTCTAAAGGAAATCACAGAATCACTGGAAGGATCACTGATGCTTTATCAACAGAAGACCCGCCAGCTTTGCATCTCAAGAAATAGGATGCCAGAGGTCAAGAGAAGGATGGGTTGGGAAAACTCATGGGATTTGGGAAACTGAAGCGTGTGCCCCTCTCCCCGACATCCTGCCCTCCTCCGTGACCTGTGTGAGAAACTCCATCCACTGGGTCTGAGCTCACAGTCGTGTCAAGAAAACGGTGTGTACCTGCAGCCAATGTTGTCCTTCCAGTTCAGGATTTGAGCTCCCACTTAAGACCAAGAAGCCCAAGGATCCCAGTTCCTAGAGGGCCAACTAATGAGGACATCCCACAGGCTGGGGGAGTTTTTCTTTACTGGCAAAGATTTTGTTGACTTTTTTTCCTCCCTCTTTGTAACTTGACTGTCAGAATTCATGCATTGAATCTACTTTGACCCTTTAAAACTGTCTCTGTGAAAAAATAATCCAGCACAGTTTTGGTTTTGGTTTTTTTTTTTTTCCCCCCGACCCGACTGTATTTGGAGCATTGAAGAGTCTTTCCAGATTTGGAGTGGTTTTTCAGAATGTCTGCTCCAAGAGGGGAAATATCTCAGCCTGCAGATGGAAGGACGGGAGGAGGACAGCATCATTCAGGCTCAAAGGGAATTGGAGGGTGTCTTGACCAACCTCCCATTGAAAACAGGGTCAGACCTGAAGGGTCAGGGCTTTGTTCAAAGATGTCTGGATCCCTTTCCAGGACAGAGCTGTTGCACGCTCTCTGGGAAACAGCTTCCAGTGCTTGACTATCCTCATGCTGGAAAAAGTTCCTCCTTATCTGGCTTGACCGTCCCTTTTCTCAGCCCATTGCCTCTTGTCCTTGATTCTTCTACCATGGATTTGACTCAGGCTCAGTCTTCCTGGTAACTGTGTGATGCTGCTCCATGTTCCCCCCAAGAGCTCCTCTCCTCCAAGCTGAACAAGCCCAGCTCTCTAAGCCTCTTCTCACAGTACAAGCTCTGTCAACGTTGGTGTCCCTCCAGTGACCTGGCTCCACTTTGCAAGGTCTCTTAATGCTCTGTCTAAAGCTCCAAGAGGCAGTTTGTGGCTGTTGCCTCTGTCATATCCATTCACCACTGCAGAAGAGACCTTGGGTCTGTCACCTCTCCAGGTAGGCTCTTTCGCAGGTTACCCCATGCCTCCCCTTCTGCAGGGTAGAGACGCCCAGTTCCCTCAGACTCTCCTCAAAGCTCAAGCTTTAGGGACTTCACCATCTCGTCAGACCTCCTCTGGACCCTCTCCAGTCTCTCCATTTTCCTTTTGAAATGCAAAGCCCACTGGCTCATCATGGCAGCCATCATGACTCAAAAGCCCTTCTCCTCAGGGCACTCCTTACCTGGTGTGGTCACTGCCCGTGCTGCTGCATGGAGTTGTTGTGCAACTCTTTCTTCTAAACCTTCAGGTTTCTGATGTCCAAATCCCCAGGTGGGTCAAGGTCCCTCTGGACATAAGCTCCAGCGGTCAAGCATTGGAAGTACACGTGCTGATGTTCATCCTGAGTCAGGGTGCCACTAGCAAGAGCATCATTGTAGAAGCTGCAGGACACTACAGATAAGAAGACAGTACTGGTGTAATGGAGTTGCTAATCAGGGTAGAAAGCACTGGGATACCATGTCAGAAACACCAAAGGTGGGAGCAAAGTGAGGAAAGGCAGCGCCAGTGGGGAAATGGTGAAGAGGAGTTGACTTTTTGCAAGGGAGAGGATGAAGTTGGTTAAAGAGTGGGACTTGAGACGTGGGAAAATAGTGCAATGGGAATGAACGGTTAAGCAAAGGAAATGATCTGGGCTGTTTGGAGATACCTGTCAAGTAGCCCTGCATCTGAGCAACCCTGCCTGGAGCAGGACAAGAAACATGCAGCTGGTCTGACTGTACCAACATCTGACCGACTTCCATGGACACAGGAAACCCGAGAGCTTTCCCCGCTGTCACCACTTCCTCACTGAGGCTTGATTTACCCTTGGAAAGTCCATGCTGACTGCTTTTGGACACATTGTTCTCTTTCCAGTGCCCAGAAATGTCACCCAAGGGGACTCTCATTGATGGCACACTAATCACCCCAGGGAGCTTGTACAGCCTGTGGGTCCCTGGGCTGGGCCTCTTTCAAAGGTGGGGGCAACATTGGCTTGTCCTCACTCACAAGAGAGCTCTGCCAAGCCTGTCGCCTTCAGAGGTGATATTCCAAAGAAATCTCAGTCTTCCCTTGTGACTTCACTACAACTATTTTGTCTGTTATATGGTGTATTTTGTTTCCCTAATCTTTCCTATACTCTACACTTGTCCTGATACAATGGTCATTTGCAAAGTCATCTTTTCAGATGCAGACTGTCTAGGAAAAGGCCCTCTCCATCATTCTCCAGTTTTCTCCTCCCTTTACTCTTTGTTCATCCAGGTACCTCTCACCTCTGCTGCTCTTTCACCCTCAGGGAGTAAAACCTTGCCTGTCTCTCAGTAGTCTCATTGTCTCCTCAGCCAGCTCTTTAATTATGTTTATATCTATCTTTGTGTATCTACCTACCTCAACTATTTCTCCTAAGATTATCCCTTGTAGAAAGGCAACCTCATTAGAGGCAGTTTGTACTTTGCGTATGATTACACAGTGTTTTCTTGTTTATGAAAACTGACTGTGCTTTACTTTTCTTTTCTGAAGAACAGGCAGAATTCCCCTGTGGCTGTGAGCAGCCAGGTCTCTGAGGAGAGCAGGTGGGAGATGGTGCAATGGAGCTGTCACATCCAGACTGGAGTGGAGAAGTCTGATGCAAGGAACAGTGATGTCAGTCCCAGGTGGGCGAGGTCAGACCTGGTGGGGTTGGGGAGGTGAGGAGCAAAGCTGTCCATACAGGGATGGACATCACGGGACTGCTTTTCCTGACCTGGCCAGACCTCCTGAGGAGACACTCGGCCTCAGTATCCCTTGGAGAATGCTTCCATCACCTCCTCTGTAAACTGAACACTCATAAAATACATCCTTTACAATCAAGAAAGCATTTTCATTAGATGCACTTTGAAAAAATTGTCATTAACTACACCACAAAACCTCCCCAAGTAGCTGTACAAGTCTTGAAGGAAATTGCAAAGAGATAAATTCCTTGTTAAGGCTTTCTGTTTCCAAGGAGCCCCATGGGGTATTTGCTGCTGAGTCCATGAGCCTCAGATACTGAGAGAAGATTGAAGAAAGTGCTCAAGAAATCAGAAGCACAACCCAAACTTCCTGGAAGCCTTAACGAGCCCCACTGAGGGCAGTTACTGACAAAGGCTCCCTGGGGACTCGTTAGAGCAGATAATTGGAGGCTGTGATTGCAGGTAGGCAAAGGCAGAGTGCAGGTGGCTGTAATGCTGAGGAAAGCCTGGCTTTGTCTGAGGAAGCAGAAAGGCCAAGCCCTCACCCCCAGGCCCTGGCAAGGCAGATCCTGCCCCTCACTTGTGGCTCAGGGCTCTTCCTGGGGGCAGTGGGATGTGGGGGTGAGCAGTGCCCAGGGCAGGAAAATTCTGTGACACCTCCTGGCCTCCCAAAGAAGGGGCGAGGATGAAACAAAGTCCCAAGATTCAAACAAATCGTAGACTCATAGAATCATTTAGGATGGGAAGGACCTTTACGGTCATTGAGTCCCTCACACTCCCATGTCCACACCTAAACTACATCCCTATGTGCCACATCTACACATCTTATAAACACCTCCAGGGATGGTGTCTCAGCCACTTCCCTGGGCAGCCTGTTCCAGCGCTTGAGAAAGTTTTCAGTGAAGAAGTTTTTCCTCATATCCAATCTACATCTGCCCTGGAGAAACTGCCAGCCATTTCCTCTCACCCTATAAACTTGTTACTTGGGACAAGAGACACACACCCACCTTGCTATAACCTCCTTTAGGTTGTTCTAGAGAGCAAGAATGTCTCCCTTCAGCCTCCTTTTCTCCAGGCTGAACAACCCCAGTTCCCTCAGCTGCTCCTCATGACACGTGTTCTCCAGACCCCTCACCAGCTTCCTTGCCCTGTGTTGATTCCAGTGCCTGACCACTGTCTCAGTAAAGTAATTCTTCCTAATATCTAATCTAAACCTCCCCTGCCGCAACTTCAGACCATTTCCTCTGGTCCTGTCATTATTCCCTTGGGAGAAGAGGCCAACACCCACCTCTCTACACCCTCCTTTCCGGGAGTTGTAGAGGGCAATGAGGTCTCCCCTCAGCCTCCTCTTCTCCAAACTAAACATGCCCAGTTCCCTCAGCCTCTCCTCCTATGACTTGTTCTCCAGACCCCTCACCAGCTTGGTGGCTCTCCTCTGGACACGCTCCAGCAGCTCCATGTCCTTCCTGTAGTGAGGGGCCCAGAACTGAACACAGCACTCGAGGTGAGGCCTCACCAGGGCCGAGTACAGAGGCACCATCACTGCCCTCCTCCTGCTGGCCACGCTGTTCCTGATACAGGCCAGGATGCCGTTGGCCTTCTTGGCCACCTGGGCACACTGCTGGCTCATGTTAAGCTGGCTGTCCACCAACATCCCCAGGTCCTTTTCTGCTGGGCAGCTTTCCAGCCACTCTTCCCTGAGCTTGCAGCATTGCCTGGGGTTGTTGTGACTGAAATGCAGGACCCGGCACTTGGCCTTATTAAACCTCATCTCATTGGCCTTGGCCCAATGATCCAACCTGTCCAGGTCCCTCTGTAGAGCCTTCTGACCCTCAAGCAGATCAACACTCCCACCTAGCTTGGTGTCATCACTCATGATCCTCTCTATGATCTTTCCCAGTACCGAGGTCAGACTGACAGGCCTATAGTTTCCCGCATCCTTCTTCCGTCCCTTCTTGTAGATGGGTGTCACATTGGCCACCCTCCAGTCATCTGGTACCTCTCCTGTTGACCAGGATTGTGGATAGATAATGGAGAGAGGCTTGGTGAGCTCTCCTGCCAGCTCCCTGAGTACCCTTGGGTGAATCTCATCCGGCCCTATGGACTTATGCATGTCCAGGTGCATAAGCAAATCCTTAACTACTTCCTCCTGGATTACGGGGGGGTTGTTCTGCTCTCCATCCTTATCTTCCTGCCCAGGAAGCTGTACACGCTGGGGGTAGCTGGTCTGACTATTGAAGACGGAGGCAAAGAAGGCATTAAGTATCTCAGCCTTCACCTCGTCCTTGGTCGCAATGTTTCCCCCCGCATCCAGTAAGGGATGGAGATTCTCCCTGACTCTCTTTTTGTTGACATATTTATAAAAACTTTTTTTGTTGTCCCTTATATTAATGGCCAGGTTGAGTTCCAGCTGGGCTTTTGCCTTCCTAATTTTTTCTCTGTATAACCTAACAAGATCTCTGTACTCCTCCTGAGTTGCCTTCCCTTAAAAATGTTAAACAGTACCGGTCACAGCACGGACCCTTGAGGGACACCACTTGTCACTGCTCTCCCTCTGGAATTCAAGCCATTGAGTACCACCCTCTGGGTGCGACCATCCAGCCAATTCCTTATCCACTGAACAGTCCACCCATCAAATCCGTATCCCTCCAATTTGGCAAGCAGGATGTTGTGAGGGACCGTGTCAAAGGCCTTACTGAAGTCCAGATAGATCACGTCCATAGGTCGTCCCTTATCTACTGACCTAGTCACTCTATCATAGAAGGCCACTAGGTTAGGCAGGCAGGACCTGCCCCTAGTAAAGCCGTGCTGGCTATCTTGAATCATCTCCGTGTCCTCCGTGGGCCCAAGCATGGCATCTAGAAGGATCTGTTCCATGATCTTCCCAGGCACGGAGGTGAGGCTGACAGGTCGGTAGTTCCCAGGGTCCTCCTTTCCACCCTTTTTAAAAATGGGTGTGATGTTTCCTCTCTTCCAGTCCACAGGGACTTCACCTGACCGCCACGACTTTTCAAATATCATGGAAAGCGGCTTGGCAACTAAGGTGGTCAAAGAAGTCAGTAACATTTTAGGAACAGATTGGCAGTTACATACTCCATACCGCCCACAGGCCAGCGGCCAGGGGGAGAAAACGAACCATCTGATAAAACAACAACTGGCTAATCTTTGCCAGGAGGTTAATTTGCACTGGGATCAGGCCCTTCCTTTGGCCTTGCTAAGGATCCAAACCAAGGCAAGGTCCAAGGAAGGAATCAGCCCTTTTGAAATTCTGTGTGGAAGACCCTAGCAATTGCAGTATGCCAGAGATCTTACACAATTAGGTGACAATTATTTACAACAATATGTAATTAGTCTGGGGAAACGGTTAAATTCAATTGAGAAAACTGGGTTAGCTGGAGAACTGAAATAAAGACAGATTTCTCGACTGAGCGGGTTGGTTGGATTTTACACAGCGGGTGAAGGGCCCTGATTCAGGGACATCTCCTCCCGCCCCGTTTTTTCCCATTCCCTGCTGCAGCTCCCTTTGGGTGAGCCCTGGCACCGGCTGCTGGAACCTGCTCCCCTGCACCATCCTGGGCCTCCACAATAGACCTGCCTCCCCGCTCTGGACCGAGGGGACCCAAAGGACATGTGGCAGAGCGGTCCCCAGGGGGAGTCGCCACTGTCCCTCCCCGCAGCGGCGAGAGCAAGGGTTGGTGCAGGGCTTCTTGGTCTGAGGAGAAAGAGCCCTGGAGAAAGGATCTCAGCACAGAGACCGCCAAAGCCCAGGCTGAACAGAGCTGGAGCAGCCCCTCCAGCTTTCTCCATGAGACAAAAGCTGGGTCTTTGTTCTGGCTGGTCACCTCCTGACCCGTAAGAGCTGCCGTGTGATGAGACGTAAGGAATGGAGGATGGTGAGGGGTGGGTGGCTCAAAGGCCCGGCAGGTGCCGCCTGGAGACTGGGCTGGCACTTGTCCGTGAGGAGGGGCTGGGTTTTCCCGTGGCATTTCCATACATCCAGACCTCTTTGGGAAGGACGGGCACCACTTGCCCCGGCATCCCACAGACACTCTGCAAGACTCTGGGCAAAACCCACTTGATCAGTGATGGGATGGTTGGGGAGAAGTGCTTAGGACAGGAAGGAAGTGAAATGTGTTGGGATTATTAACTTTGGGGGGGTGTACGTATTAAGCTGCCCCCCCGTTAAGGGGGCTCGTTCCCATCCCCGCTGTGCATCCCGTTGCCATGGCCCGTGTTCCATCTGCAACTGCCAGTGCCTGGTGACGGGCACGACGCAGCCTTCTGCCCTGCTCCTGGTGCCTTGGACCAACGACCCAGCCCTTCCCTTCCCGCTCCCAAAACCACCTTCCTCCCTCTCTTTTGCACTCTGGGAATCATGAAGGCCCTCAGGAAGAGGTCGCTCGTGCTGGCAGAGGTACGGCCCCGCTCCACGGAGGTGGGCACCCCCCAGTGCCCAGGCAGGATGGAGAAGGCTCCGCAGGGATGGGGTGGGATGGGGTGGGGACCCCGCTCTGGGGAGCTCGGGGGGCCAGGAGCTGGGCTCGCCCTCTGCCCCCAGCCCTGCAAGGCCAGGGGCTGGCAGAAGCCCTCCTGGGCTGCTCGTGCCCTGCTGGGATGGAGCATCCCTGCGCGGGGGGACACGTCCCCGGGGGAGCCCAGGGCGCCCCGGGCTGGTGCCGCAGGGATGCTTGCCGGGAGCAGCCGGGTGCTGCCCGGAGCCTGAGCCGGTGCCTCCTCTGCCCCTTTCCAGGCTGGAGCCGGGGGAGCCGAGCCCTGCCCCCAGAGCAGCGCCGAGCCCAAAGGGCGGCTGCACAGAGTAAGGAGCTTCTGGGAACCCAGGCAGGCGCGGGGCCGGGGTCTGCGCCTGCGGGGCCGGGGTCTGTGCCCGGGCCCCACGGGGCAGGGAGCAGGGCCGCTCACCCCTCTCCTCTCTGCTCCAGCAGATCCAGAAGACCTTGACACACCCCAAACTCAGGAAGGAGAAGAAGATGAGGAGCCTGCAGCTGCAAGCAGTGGCCCTCGACTGCTGGTGGGTGCTGGTGGCCAAGGAGTCGCCCGGGTCCAGCCAGCTCCTACTGGGGACATGCCCAGGGGTCCCATCACCCCACGGCTCTTGCCGGGTGGCGAGACCCCTGTTCCACGGGTCCTCTTGGCTGGCCAGGGCAGGACCAACGCACTTTTCTGCTTGCCTCTGAGCTTAGGATGTGCCAAGTTGCCCTTGAGTCTGCAGAGGCAGCTGCCCAAAGTGTAAAAGAGTGGATCGAGCTGGAGCTGGCAATGGAGATCGATGAGGATGAACAGGAGCAGATGGAGGTGGATGAGGAGGAGGAGGCAATGGATGTAGACCCCCCACCAGCAGCACAGGCACGTGCTCCCCACCCACTGCCCGCAGGGAGGGAGGGTCTCCTGCCACCGGGCTGGGGCTGGGGGGTCCCCGCTGCAGGGACAGGGCTCCCGGTGCCCTCGTCCTGGCGGCACAACCGCCCCCACCGCGCTGCCCTGAGCCCCCGTCCGCTTTGGGACGGGAGCGGGTTCTCGGGGCCGGGACACCCAAGTCTAAGCCGGAGCCCAGACGGGGCTCAGCGCTGGTGGCAGAGTCCTGCTCTCCCCAGCGTGTCCCAGGGCTGTGGCCATCGAATGCCCGTCAGGGGCAAGCCCCAGCCCAAGCAGCTGCTGCCGCTGAGCCGGCTCAGGAAGCCCCAGCTCTGCTGGGCCAGGCGCTGCTCGTTAGCCAAACGGCCCTGCCACTTGCTTTGCTTCCAGGGCCAGCAGAGCTGTGGGGACCGACGGCGAGGAAGAGGAGCGATGAAGAGGAAGCGCTGTAAATAGTTCTAGAGAGTTGGTGTTTTGTTAATAGTTTTACAGGGTTGGGGTTTTTTTTTTTGGAAATAGTTTTACAGAGTTGTTGTTGTTGTGTTGTAAACAGTTGTTGAAAGTTGTTTTGTTGTTCATAAAGAGTTGTATGTATGTTTTTCAGACCCAAGCTCTCTCTGTGTTTCCTTGGGCACCCGCGGCGTTTGCAGAGCTGTGGTTTCCACTCGCTGGGGGTTCCCGGGGCTGGAGGGGGCTGGGGGTGCTGGCACGGCCGCCCCGGGGGCAGGGGGTCCCTGTGCACAGAGGGGTCCCGCTGACGCAGGGGACGGCACTGGGCAGCAGCGGGGTTCATGGGCTGCTGGAGAGCGGTGTCCCCAGCAGCAACGGGGTCCCCAGCAGAAGCCTGAGCTCTGAGGTGACCCACCCCTGCCGTGATGCCGTCAAAGCAGCAGGAAACCTTCTGCTCCCCTTCCTGCTGGAGGGAAAGGGAAGGGACTCACGGGGCACGAGCCGGGATCAGGCCACTGCGACGCAAGAGGCAAAATCTTGAACCTTTCAAGTCCCCACACTCAGGGCTTTGCTTCTCCTCCTGCCTGGTTTTCCCCTGGGCCATGAGCAGAGACGAAGCCCCGAGCAAAGCCCTCCTTTCCCTGCTGCCATTCCTGCTGCTGGTAGTGGCCCTGTCCCCGACTCGGGGCGACCCGTGGAGTGTGCAGCGCAGGCTGCGGGGGAGGCTGCGGGGGGCTTTGGGGAGAGGGAGCTGTTGAAGGGATGCCCTGGGGCCTGTGGGTGCAGGCGAGGAGCTGTGAGTGCAAAATCTCAACTAACCCCCTAAAGGCCATGACATCCTTGGGAATGGCTGGTGCCAGGATCAGGGAGAACGTTTTGTAGCTGTAGCTGCTGATGTTTTATGCCACGGTCCATGGGTTGAAGATGTAGACCTTGACGAAGTTGCTGGGTGCCAGCTGCTGAGGTCAGTTCTGATGCCGTCACCGCTGCACTTTACTTGATTTTTCATCAGAGTCCATTAGTTTGGGTGATTCTTGCTGTAGTGCAACCAAGAGCAGTTATAGAAATGAGATGTACAGCGGCAGGGTCATTTAGCAATTAACATCATACAGTTTATTCATTGGCTATTCTCGCCCAAAATCAGGTCCCCATGAGGGACACGTTGCACTTCCCCGTCCTTCCGCATCACCCGCCAAGTGCACCCAGGTCCCTGAGCAAAGGCAATCCCATGGATGGGTTTGCCTTTGCCCGAGGCAGGACTAACCCCGACGGCCTTCCCTGACATATTCTTCATGTGCACTACGGGGACTTTATCTCCCTCCACAGCACGTGGAGGTTTTGGTTGGGCAGGGCCAGCTCGGTTGGTAGCTCCCCTGGTGTTAACTAGCCAGGTGGCCTTTGCTAAATGTGTATCCCGATGTTTTAAAGTCCCACCACCTCTTGCTCTCAATGTCATTTTTAACAGCCCATTGTACCCTTCGACCTTCCCAGAGGCTGGTGCGTGGTGGGGGATGTGACAGACCCATTCAATGCCGTGCTCTTTGGTCCAGGTGTCAATGAGGCTGTTTTGGAAATGAGTCCCGTTGTCCGACTCAGTTCTCTCTGGGGTGCCATGTCACCACAGGACTTGTTTTTCAAGGCCCAGGATGGCGTTCTGGGCGGTGGCGTGGGGCACAGGGTATGTTTCCAGCCATCCGGTGGTTGTTTCCACCATTGTGGGCACATGGCGCTTCCCTTGACGGGTTTGTGGGAGTGTGATAGAATCGATCTGCCAGGCCTCCCCAGATTTATATTTCAGCCATCGTCCTCCACACCAGAGAGGTTTTAACTGCTTGGCTTGTTTGATTGCAGCACGTCTCACGTTCATGGATGACCTGTGCAATAGTGTCCATGGTCAAATCCACCCCTCAGTCACGAGCCCATCTATATGTGGCATCTCTTCCTTGATGGCCTGAGGTGTCATGGGCCCATCGAGCTATGAATAACTCACCCTGATGTTGCCAGTCCGGATCCACCTGAGCCACTTCAATCTTAGCAGCTCGATCCACCTGCTGGTTGTTCTGATGTTCCTCAGTGGCCTGACTCTTGGGTACATGGGCATCTATGTGACATACTTTCACAACCAGATTCTCTACCCGGGCAGCAATATCTTGCCACAGTTCAGCAGCCCAGATGGGTTCGCCTCTGCGCTGCCGGTTGCTCTGCTTCCACTGCCGTAACCACCCCCACAGAGCATTTGCCACCATCCATGAATGGGTGTAGAGAGAAAGTACTGGCCATTTCTCTCTTCCGGCAATGGCTAGGGCCAGTTCAATGGCTTTCACCTCTGCAAACCGGCTCCATTCACCTTGTCCTTCAGTGGCTTCTGCAACTTGTTGTGTAGGACTCCACAAGGCCGCCTTCCCCTTTCCATGTTTCCCACAATCCGGCAGGACCCATCAGTGAAGAGGGCACATCTCTTCTCACTTTCTGGTAGTATTTCATAGAGTGGAGCCTCTGCCGCGTGTGTCACCTCCTCCTCTGGTGACATTAGAAATCCTTACCTTCTGGCCAGTCCATGATCACTTCCAGAATTCCAGGGTGACTGGGGTTTCCCATTCGAGTTCCCTGTGATCAGGGCAAACCACCTTCTCCACGTGGCATCAGTTGCACGATGTGTGGCAGGGACCCTTTCTTTGGGCATCCAGCACCAGCAGTTGAGGTGCTAAGAGGAGGTCTGCTTCTGTACCAACCACTCCTGGAGCAGCTCGAACCCTTTCATACGCTGCCAATATCTCTTTTTCAGTTTGAACAAAGGGGGCTTTGGATCCTCTGTATCCCCGACTCCAGCATCGTGAGGAGTACCTAGAACATATAGGAATTTACATAAGACAGCCATGAGAACAACCAAACAACACGGTGTCCAGCGTCTATTTAACTAATATAATAAATGCACATCACATATTCCTTTTAGAACGCTCTGGTCAGATCTGTCATTATCTCAACCCTTCATACCCACATTGGGCACCAAAAGGGACTGTCCTGGTTTAGCCTCAGACAGCAAAAACTCTGTGCCTGGAAGGATCATGGACACATCTTGATCTGCATGGAAACTATGATATGGCACATGGCAAATGAGAAGGTGATTGGTGACAGCCAACATGCCTTCAATAAGGGAAAATCATGCCTGATAAATACGATGGCCTCCTACGATGGTGTTAACAGCATTTGTGGATAAGGAAAGAGAAACTGATATCATCTACCTGGACTCGTGCAAAGCATTTGACACTTTCCTGCATGACATCGTGGTCTCTAAATTCGAGAGACGTGGATTTGACAGGTGGATCACTTGGTGGACAAATAACTGGCTGGATAGCCACACTCAAAGGGTTGCAGCCAATGGTTCTATGTCCAAGTGGCGAGCAGCGATGACTGGTGTTCCTCAGAGTTCGGTACTGGGACCCGTGCTGTTTAACATCTTTGTTGCAGACATGGACAGTAGGATTGAGTGCACCCTCAGCAAGTCTACTGATGACACCAAGCTGTGTGGCACGGTCAACACGCTGGAAGGAAGGGGTGCCATCCAGAGGGACCTAGACAGGCTTGAGAGGTGGGCCTGTGTGAACCTCATGAAGTTCAACCAGGCCAAGTGCAAGGTCCTGCACCTGGGTCACGGCAATCCCAAGCACAAATTCAGGCTGGGTGGAGAATTGATTGAAAACAGCTCTGAGGTGAAGGATTTGGGGGTGTTGGTGGATGAGAGGCTCAACATGAGCTGACAATGTGCGCTGGCAGCCCAGAAAGCCCCCACATCCTGGGCTGCATCAAAAGCAGTGTGGCCAGCAGGGCAAGGGCTGGGGGGACTCTGCCCCTCTGCTCCGCTATGGTGAGACCCAACCTGGGGTACTGTGTCCAGCTCTGGACCCTCCGAACATAAGAAGGACATTAACCTGTTGGAGTGAGTTCAGAAGAGCACCACAAAGATGATCAGAGGGCAGCTCTGCTATGAAAATGTGTTGAGAGAGTTGGGGTTGTTCAGCCTGGGAAAGAGAAGGCTCCGGGGAGACCTTATAACAGCCTTCCAGTACCTAAAGGGGTCCTAAAGGAAAGCTGGGGAGGGATACTTTATAAGGGAGGGGAGACATAGGATGAGGGGGAACGGTTTTAAACTTGAAGAGGGGAGACTGAGATGAGATCTCAGGAAGAACTTCTTTGGTGTGAGGGTGGTGAGACCCTGGCCCAGGTTGTCCAGAGAAGCTGCCCCATCCCTGGAGGGGTTCAAGGCCAGGTTGGAGGGGGCTTTGAGCAATCTGGTCTAGAGATTTATGGGTTTAGAAAACACTAAACTACTTTAATGAAATAGTAACAAAAAGATAAAAAGGAAATAATGAAATAGATACAATGTATACAAATATAAAACTATATCAAGTTTCCAGGAAGATGTCACCAGCAGGCACTGGGGAAGTTCCAGACTGGACTTGGTGATGGATGGGAACCGGATTCCGGATCTTGGTTCATGAACCCACAGATTGGGATCAAAGGTAGACAAACTGATAAGGTCCTCCTCAGATGTCAGTCGCTGAAGAAAGCCATTGAAGAACCAAGCTGACCCTTTGGTCCCTCCGCTTTTACATCTGAGCGTGGAATATGGGATGGACTACCCTGTTGGTCAGCTGTGGGTCACCTGGCCTGTCCCCACAAGTGCAACCCCTCCCTGGGTTACACGACTGAGTCGGCTGACCCTGACTGGCACAGCAACAAGTAAGAGCAAGAGCCTTTCTCACTGGACAGAAATTTAGCTCTGCTCCACCCCAAACCAGGGCAGCCAGGCAAGGTGAAAAGCTGTGTAATGTCCTCAGTCTCTACAACATCTGTGCCAGAGGTCAACCCGTACCCTTTGGGGTCTTTAAAATACCCTCTCCCGAGGTAGTCTATGCCAAGGATGCACGGAACATCTGGGCCAGTCACAACAGGGTGCTTCTCCCATTTATTCCCAGTTAGGATCATTTCGGCCTCCAATACAGACAGCTCTTGAGCCCCCCTTGTCCCTCAAGAAATAGTGACAGATTCTGCCCCTTTATGATTTGATGGCAATAGCACCTGTGAATGTGAATAGCAACCTCTGAATGGCACCTTTGTCCACCAGGGCTTTATACTTTTGTTTCTCTAACATGCCAGACCATCGAATCCATGCAGTCCAATAAAATCAGTTGTCCCTCTCCTCCTCCTGGCTGGAGGCAGGGCCCCTCTAATATTGAGCACAGTACCCATGATTGGCAGATGAGTTCCTGTGTGGACTGGGGAACTCCTCACCGTAGACCGGAGCAGCCATCCTCCTGGCAAAAGTCTTCTATCTGTTTTACCTTGCAGCTCACGTACTCACACTTGTAGGACAAGGTAGGTTGTCCATCCTGCTTCCTCATGTCCTCTCCATATCCAGAGAAACAGGACCACCGGCCACTTTGTGGCCTGATCTGTCTCTCTTGAGCCAGTCTCGTAAGAGGGTGTCTACTCCTAACAGCTGGTATGTGGCTCCATGCAGGGGAAGAGCGGGACCTTTCCTCCATCCTGGACAGTTTATCGAACAGTTTATCAAATAATTCCTTGGTTTCCTCAGTCATTTTCTCAGTGTTCTCGACCATCATTCCCTGGGTTTTCTCAGCCAGTTTTCCCATGGCTGCAACAACGAAGGGATGAGAGAGATTGTCTTCATACTGTTGTACGCTGTCAGCCACTTCATTTACAGTTGGTGTCTCAGCATCAGAACCTCCCCAGACCATTGTTTGCAATGTGTGGGAATACCTTGGTGGTGCACTCTGCACAAACTTCCGCAACATAGGGCACTGCACGGCATTTCATCAGGGTCTGTAATCACTTGCCAGTCACTATAAATCGCCTCTCGCACATCCAGTTCTCTCAGGCACCTTGTTGATAACTCCGTCTCTGGCCAGGTTTCCCAACTGCCTGGCCTCTCTACCATCTCAGTCTATGGTATTGGCCTCGTTATGCCAGTGTCAGAGCAAAGAGGAGATAGGTCTCACCTTCATGACAGCTGAAGTCCTTTCTCATATTTTGCAAGTCCTTCATAGATAAGGACTGAAATATTATCTCTGTGTCTGAGTCCTCCTCCTGCGCTGACGCTGCCCAAGGAGGACTCTCTCCCTGATCTGCTTGAGAAGGACCCTTTCCCAGATCTACTCTAGAAGGACCTTTTCTTTCTCTGTTTTATAAGGATCCTTTTTTATAAGGATCCTCTCCTGGATCTTCATCAGAAGAATTCCCCCCATGGTGTCTGGCTTCAGCTGGTCTTTGTCATAAGGGGCTGGGGAACAAACTGACCTCTTGTTTTGCTTCCTGGTCACCAGAGAAACTTGTACCAGTACTGATAGAGTTGGAGTAGCAGCAGTACTCGTTGCCAGAGCGGTTGGCACACATGGTGCTCATTGTTGAAGGTGGAATAGCTTGTGCTGGTACAGGTGGCAGAGTGGCTTGTACCAGTACAGGCATCGGAGTGGCTTTTGCTGGTATGGGTGATGGATTGGCTTTTGCTGGTAGGGGCGGTGGAGTGGCTTGCCAGGTTTGAGTAGCAGCACTGAGTGTCTTACACTTAGTCCTGCACCAAGGTTTAATAAGAAACCACTCCCTTAACCCACTCTCTTCCTCATGCCTGCCCTTCCCCACTGCTTATCCTGACATTGCAGAGCCCTCATTAGCCTGTCCATCCTTTGCTTTCACCTTATTGTGAAACTCCATCCATTGTGCACCCAACACAAGGCACATGGTGTCCCTGGAGACCTCTTGCGCTCTCCTAGTGGCTCCTGATAGCTCCCTGAAGGCCATGAGTCTGTCAGTAGCCACACAAAATAGAAAACAGTCCCCAGAAGATGCCTCTTGACCGTTCAGGATCTCCAGTGGCACTGGGCACTCACAGGTCATGCTCAGTCCAGTCCTTATTGCCTTACACGACACCCCATGCCCTCATCCATCCCTCTAGTCCATTCAGCCCCCAAGTGTGGGTTAACAGGATTGTGGAAGAAGCAAAGACCAGAAGAAGGCATAGAGTAAGCAGGAATACTGGCAGAGGATGGCCCATGAGCAGCGCCTAAAGACCCATGAGCAGCGCCTAACAACCCTACTGATCGAGGGGAAATCCGCCCGTCTGGCAGTTGGGGGTTGCAAGGGGGTGTCGGTTGGGAAAGAAGATAACGCTGATGGACTTAGTGATCTGAAAGACTATATAAGCTAGGTGTTTGTTGTAATAAACGACTCTGGTTGAAGCCCCGACCTGAGTCCATGCTCTTCATACGCTACACCTGCACATCATCAAGGCCTTTTTCGGCTGCAGTTCCCTGTGCGTATTCTGCAGTTCAGCGTGGGAAAAAAACGCACAAGTTTCACCCATGGCACTGAGGAAATCCCCTTTTATTACAAAGATGCCACAAAGGAGGTCAGCATTAACATGGTGTTACAGAATGTCTCTGGGTCAGACAGACTGGGTTAAACCTCTGAAGACATAGAACAAAAGGAAATATTTGTGTACAGAGAGGTTTATAACCAATACAATGACCACAAGACAAATGTTGCCCGAGATAAATATGAGGTCACCTGTGAAGAGAGATGGAAGACTTATTCCTGCTGAAGTACACTGGCAGAATCACTTTCCACAGGGCATCCTTGATCTCCTTGTTCTTCATGCTGTAGATGAGGGGGTTCAGTACTGGAGGCACCAGTGAGTACACAACAGCCACCATCAGATCCAGGGATGGGGAGGAGATGGAGGGGGGCTTCAGGCAGGCAAATGTGCCAGTGCTGATAAACAGGGAGACCACGGCCAGGTGAGGGAGGCACGTGGAAAAGGCTTTGTGCCGTCCCTGCTCAGAGGGGATCCTCAGCACGGCCCTGAAGATCTGCACATAGGACACCACAATGAACACAAAACAACCAAACACTAAACAGACAGTAAGCACAAGAAGCCCAAATTCCCTGAGGTAGGAGTGTGAGCAGGAGAGCTTGAGGATCTGGGGGATTTCACAGAAGAACTGGTCCAGGACATTGCCCTGGCAGAGGGGTAGGGAAAATGTATTGGCCGTGTGCAGGAGAGCATTGAGAAACCCACTGCCCCAGGCAGCTGCTGCCATGTGGACACAAGCTCTGCTGCCCAGGAGGGTCCCGTAGTGCAGGGGTTGGCAGATGGCAACGTAGCGGTCGTAGGACATGATGGTGAGAAGACAGAGTTCTGCTGACATTAAAAAAACCAACAGAAAGACCTGGGCAGCACATCCTGCATAGGAGATGGCCCTGGAGTCCCAGAGGAAATTTGCTATCAATTTGGGGATAGTGGTGGAGATGGAGCCCAGGTCAAGAACGGAGAGGTTGAGGAGGAAGAAGTACATGGGGGTGTGGAGGTGGTGGTCACAGGCGATGGCAGTGATGATGAGTGCGTTTCCCAGGAGGGCAGCCAGGTAGATGCCCAGGAAGAGCCCGAAGTGCAAGAGCTGCAGCTCCCATGTGTCTGCGAATGCCAGGAGGAGGAACTGGGGGATGAAGGTGCCATTGGACATTTTCTTGCTCTAGGAATAGGGGCTCTGTTGGAGGAGGAAAACATTTGAGAAAAGCCTATTCAGTTTCTCATAGAAACCTCCAAAACTTCCCCTCCCTTTTCAGGAAGACCTCTGGCAGGTCCCTATCATTAGTTGTGGTTGATGCTTGCTGAGGGTGCCACTGGGAGCAGGGGGCTCTGCTGTGGGCTTTAGAGGATTCAGTCTCTCCCGTACTGCAATTGGTAACTAGGAAGACGGGGTGATCTCAGATTAAATCCACTTTTGACATCAAAGAGCTTTGCAGCATTGTCACTCCCAGTTCACCCAAATGCAAAGCAGAGCCGAGGGGACTATGTTTTGTGTATTTTGTTCCGGTTGCCCCAACACGGTGGAGGAGTCTCCGAGTCCTTGGCACTCCTGTTCTCCAAGTGAAATCTTGAGGGTACTGAAAGGCAAAGGGACTGTCCCTAAATGCAGAGTGAGGACAACTGGACTGTCCTTTAGGCCTCGTCTCAGCTGCCCTGTGCTGGCCCCTCTTTGAGATGCAAGACAATAACACCCAGGTGTTCCCCTACAAGAAACAAGATACTGCAGAGGAATCCAGTTTCCAAGTGCAGATCCCCAAAACCCTCATCCCATCTTGTCATACCTGAGGAGGATCTCAGCTCTCCCCTCCCAGCCAGAGAGGACACAGAGGGCTCCTTGCAGCTGCCCACATTGAGCCCTCCAGCAACATCTCCTTGGCCTTAGCTCAGTGGTGTCTTCTCTGTTGGACACTTAGAAAACACAGAGATGTCATGGGACAGTTGTGACCTTCTGTATGGCAGCATGCAGCCCAGCAGGGCCACTCCAGGGAAAGAGTCAAGTGTCTTAAAGACGGGGTGGCCTGAAAGGTCTCTTCCAGCCTGGCACACTGCAGTGCTGAGCCCCAACACTCGGGAGAAGATTTGGTTGTTTTCCCTCCATGGAAAAATCTGCATGGGAGGACCCACAGTGCTGGTGTCCCAGCTGAACCTGAATCCCCATCTCCCGTTTTGTTGGTCGAGCTGCCTGGAAGGAAACTGATGGCCAGGTGTTTGTGACACTGAGGGTGGGGGCTACACTGTGCGGAAGAGGAGACCTGGGAATTGCTCCAGGGAAGGGGCCCGCACTGCAGGAGATGGCAGCGAGGACCCCGAATCTCCCCTCCCACCACATTTCTGCAATCTTCTCCCTCTTCCTCTCTGACAGTGTCTCTGCCGCCTGGAGCTGTGTCTGCCGGGAACCGCTTCTCCGTACCCAAGTCTCCTCCCTTTCAGTGCCCACAGAAAGAGAGCCCCATCCCACCCGCTGTGTGCTCAGCTCTGTCCTGCAAACACCTCCTGGCAGCAGGGACCTACTCCAGGGCATCTCTGTCTGTGCAGCGGCTAAGGAGCAGCTCAGAAAGCTCTTAAAGAGAGGGGGTGACCCCATGGCTTCTCAAGAGTGGAAAAATAAATTCCCATCTTTGAAGTGGGCTTCAAACCCAGCCAACCATGAGGACTAATCTCAAAGCACAGACTCCTTCCCTTTCAGGTAACCCTGACTTTGACCATCCTCTTGAAAAGTTTCCTTGGAAATGACCTGGGGGTGATCCCCAGAGGTGCAGGGACCCTCTGCGGAAGGACAGCCCTAGGCACCCCTGGCTGCACGCCCAGCTTTGTACCCCTGCAGTCACTCCCAAGACAAGGAAACCATCATTCCCTCTCCCACTGAAGTGCAGCAGGGAAGCCCTGCTCAAGAGCAGTTCCTCCTTCTCTACACTAGAGAAACTGCGAGACTCCTCCTGCCAGATCCTACAGGCTGTGGGATGAACCAGGTCTAGGATGTCCCCCCAAGAACACCAAATTCAGTACCCTGCAACCCTAAGCCCTGCAGACTTACCATGTAGAGGTCTGTAAAGATTTCTCCCCCAGTGAGAGCTCAGCCAGCCTCCCACTCCTAGAGTGCCTTTAACCTCTCTGCCTTGTTCCTCTCACCTCGAAACCTGCAGGCTGTGCCCTCAGCCCTGCTGCGTTTTGGGCAGAGCTGTCTCTCCGTGGTGCTGCCTGGTTACCATGAGCTCCCTCCATCCCAGGAGCCCGGCCCAGCTCAGCAGCAGAGGACCAGCCCAAGGCAGCTCTTTCTCTGCCTCCTCTGGGCTCCCTGGAGGTGTCCCTGGGGCTCCAGGGGAACCTGCTGTGGAACAGGTTGAAGTCATCAGTGATGATGATCTCATCAACATCAATGATTCCCATCTCTGCACAGACACTTCTTTCCACCAGAGGTATTTCTTGTATTAGGAAAAGATTTGGGCATGAGAATCACCTTTTCTTATCCCATCATTCGACAGGACACAAGGAAGACTACAGCAAAGGATCTAAATTCTCCAAGCTGGGGGGAGTGGGGGTGGGATGTGTCTTCAGTGGAGTGAATTTAGAGATTTCATTCTGAGTTTCTGGTCCCAGGGCTAGAAAGACATTCAGCAATCTTTTGTCTGTGTCATGACTCTGCTCTGAAGCAAAGCCTTTGCACACACAGGGTCTTGGACACCTCGTACCAAGTTTTCTTCTGGCAAATATGAGCTCCCCTGTTCCACAGCATATGTGCTTCAGCCCTGATGTGCCTCAAAGCCCTCAGCCAGGGGCACAGACAGGATGAGCTGGAGCCGTTACTGTTGGAGACAGAGCTGTGATACTGATGGAATAAACTGCCTAGGCGTGGCGGCAGAGCTCAGCACAGCCGGTCTGCAAGGACATCATCTTCCAAGCACAGCACTAGTCCAGATCAAAACTCGGTCTAAACCTGTAAGGATATTCAAGGGCACCATAAGGAGTGTTTACTACATCAGGAACGGTTCAAGAAGAAACAAAGATACTGTGTGGCCATTGCTGAACTGAATAAGGGATAGAGGTGAGATGTCCTCTTGCCCTCTGTCTTCCCCAGCAAGGTCTCCCAGCCCTCTGTGACTCAAGGCAGGACTCTGAAGGAGAAAAGCCAGCAGTGGACGGGAATCAAATCAGGGGTCACTTGATTTGCAATCTATCAGTCTATGGGACAGGAGGGGCAGCATCCCAGAGAGCTGAGAGAGCAGGCCACTGTCACAGTGAGGCCATTCTCCATCATCTTTGAAAGGCCATGGAGGCTGGGAGAACTCCCTGATGGATGGAAGCACACACACATCGCAAGCGCTTTTCAAAAAAGGCCAATGCATGAGCAGTGCAACTAAAGGCTGTGCCCCAGAGTGTGTCCAGTCACATCCCATTTCTGGGCATCTGAAAGAGAAGGTGATTGGATTTACCCAGGGCAGACTGTACCTGGCCATCCTCTTTGCTTTCTCTGATGAAAGGACAGGATTGCTGGACTGAGGGAGAACAGTGGTGGTCTGTTACCTGGAAGTCAGCAAGGCTTTCAGCATCACCACCACCCCCACCACCACCCTGGGCGGGGTCCAAGATCGGACATTATGGTCAGCATCGGTGTTTAAATAGATGGGTAAAAATCAAGCTGGATGGTTGGGGTTGGAAGAATGCTAGAGAAAGGGAGAAACTTTTCAATCATGAGGATAGTCATGCACTGGAAAAAGGGAGTGTGCAGCAGCTCTGTCCTGGAAAGTAACCAAGATGCGTTTGGATAAAGCCCTGAGTAATCTGCTCTGACCCTGCTTTGAGGAAGAGGTCGGTTGAGCCACCTCCCAAAGACCCTTCCAGCATGAACAAGGCTGTCCTTCCTCCTCCTTCATGTTTTCAATTGAAGGAAAGCTCTCAGGTTCTCCCTGATCACAGAAATCATTCACATCAGGTGCAGGAGTGCTTTACACATAGCCCCCGAGTGCCCTGAGCACATCTTTGGCATCCCTTTTCATTTGCCCCAAGCCAATTTCTTCTTTGTCACTGTCCTAATACCCTTCTAAAGGAACAGCCCACCTTGTTCATCCTTTCAGAGCAGGTTGCTCAATAGGTGTCGGCGTCCATGTACAGAGTCTGCACATCAGCCAGGCATCAAAGCCACCGTTACAGAAACATAGACAAGACACTTGGCCAGTTCCTTGAAACCAGGAATGGGTGTGCCATGGCACCAGAGATTCCTGACAACACCTAAGCTTTAAGTGCAGAGAAGCATGAGTCCTCACCAGGTGTCCTGGCCAGTCTCCTGACCCATGTGGTACTTCAGCCTGTGAAGAGAATCAAAACACACTTTTTGACTGCATTAGTTCCGTTTTACATGCTGACACGCAGGGCAGAGGAAGAGGGCACTGAACTGGAGGAGGTTTTGAGAAACATGGTCGAGTGGGAGGTTTCCCTTCCCACAGCAGGGAGGTTGGATCAAGATGATCTTTAAGGTCCCTTCAACCCTAAACCATTCTATAGTCCTATGATTCTATATGCAGTGGTTTTTCAGAATGTCTGCTCCAAGAGGGGAAATATCTCAGCCTGCAGATGGAAATAGGTGAAGCTGAGTTGCTTCAGACAGTATTTGATACACATACAATACCGAAATGTTGTGAAGGTGAGTGGGTGTGCAAGAAACAGGAAAACTGCCCCATCTGATGGAGCTCTGCAGGAGGAAGATGGAGCCGTACATGACATGAGGAGATACAAGTGGGATGAGCACAAGGAGAAGACTTTTGTAGGGAAAGCTGTGCAAGGGAGCATCCTGGCTTCACCCAGGTGAGAGCAGAGACCAGGCAGTGTGCTGAAAGGATGGGGAGAAGTGTCCTGGGTTAAAAGAGTGGGGATGGCAGAAGGCCAGAGAGATTGTGAGCCCAGTGAAAAAGCTTAGGTGTTCCCAGGAGTCTCAGGAGACATGGGATACCCATTCCTGGATTCAAAGATCCAGTCAAGTGCCTCCTCTCTGTTTCTGCGATGATGGCTTCAATGCCCGGCTCATTTGGAGACTCTGGACATGGATTCTGACATTTGCTGAGCAACCTGCCCTGAAAGGGTTAACAGGACAGGCTGTTATATTTGGAGGGCAGAAAGAGAGTAAAAGAGAAGAACTTGGCTTTGTGCAAATGAAAAGGGAAGCAAAGGATGTGGTCAGGGCTGTTTGGGGGCACCTCTGCAGGAGCCCAGCACCTGATGTGAATCACTTCTGGGGTCAAGGAGAGCCTGAGAGCTTTCCCTAATTTGGAACCATGGAAGGGAAAGGAGGACAGCATCATTCAGGCTCAAAGGGAATTGGAGGGTGTCTTGACCAACCTCCCATTGAAAACAGGGTCAGACCTGAAGAGTCAGGGCTTTGTTCAAAGATGTCTGGATCCCTTTCCAGGACAGAGCTGTTGCACGCTCTCTGGGAAACAGCTTCCAGTGCTTGACTATCCTCATGCTGGAAAAAGTTCCGCCTTATCTGGCTTGACCGTCCCTTTTCTCAGCCCATTGCCTCTTGTCCTTGATTCTTCTACCATGGATTTGACTCAGGCTCAGTCTTCCTGGTAACTGTGCAATGCTGCTCCATGTTCCCCCCAAGAGCTCCTCTCCTCCAAGCTGAACAAGCCCAGCTCTCTAAGCCTCTTCTCACAGTACAAGCTCTGTCAATGTTGGTGTCCCTCCACTGACCTGGCTCCACTTTGCAAGGTCTCTCTGGCACGGTGTGGTGTCAAAACCTAGGGAAGTATTCTGGATAAGGTGTAACAAGTGCTGAGCAGACTGGCTGTGCTCCTGCAGCTCAGGAAGCTCTTGGCCACCTTTGCTGATGGCTCGTGTTTTACCCAATAGAACCCAAGGGCCACCAGGGCCTTTCCCGCAGAGCTGCTGCCCACCTGGGCAGTCCCTGGTCTCTGTCATGGCATGGGTTTAGTCCACCTCCAGGTCAGGACCTATTGGCTCTCCTGGAGTTCCTATGGGTCCATCCCTCCAGCCTGTCTAGGTCCCTCCGGATGGCAACCTTGCCCTGCAGTGCAGTGTCTGCTCTCTTCCTTGTGAGGTCATCTGCAAATGTTATGAAAAAGGACTCTCTCATACACTAACCCAAAGACAGCCCCCCAGCTTGTAGAAATCAGATCCTGCCCTGTCACCCTCCTGGTGTGCTGCCTCACGATAGGATAAGGAAAGGCGACTCTTAGGATTCTCATGGTTCTCATGCCCAAGTCTTCTCCTGACAGGAGAAATGACACTGCTGGAAATGAATCTCTCCCACAATCTCTCCCATCTCCTGAGAGAACATCAGGGCTGACTTCATCCTGTTTCACAGCAGGTTCCCCCAGGGACATCTCCGGGGATCCCAGGGGGACAGAAAAGTGATGCCTTGGGCTGTTCCTTGGGCTGTTGCTCTGCTGCTGAGCTGGGCCGGGCTCCTGGGATGGAGGGAGCTCCTGGCCATGGGGCAGCGCGGCAGAGAGACAGCTCTGCCCAGGAGCAGCTCCTCTGCCAAGCGCAGCAGGGCTGAGGGCACTGCCTGCAGGCACTGAGAGGAGACTTGTGAGGCCAGGAGAGCTGAAAAGCATTCAGGAATGGATGAAAGCTGAGAGCTCATTGGGGGAGAAACCTTCACAGCCTTTTACAAAATAAGTCTCTGGCTGCAGGGCATTGACTCTGCAGTTGCTGGAGGGATCCAGAAGCTGCACAACCCACAGCCCGTGGGATCTGTAAGTACAACTCTCACAGTTTCTCTAGTGTAGAGGAGAAGGAGAACTTGTGGAGCAGGGCTTCCCTGCTGCAGGGGCAGAGGGACAGGGCGTGATGTTTCTCTCTGGTGCAGTATAATGCAGAGAGGCTTCCTGGAGCAGTCTCCTACAGCTGGCATAGCCCGTGTCTCATGTGATCTGTCAGGAAGGCTCTCAGGGATCTGTTGGTGCCGAGAAGGATTTTCTTGAGAGCAGCGGATGCCCACCACATCATCAAAATGCCAGGACGTGTCGGCTGCCTTCTCCCAGGGATGGCTGCAGGGCTGTGAAGGTGGGCGTGCAGCCAGGGGTGCCCAGGGCTGTCCTTCCGAGCAGGGTCCCTGTGTCCCAGGGAACTGTGTGCTGGGGCAGGGACTCTGTCTCCTGCCAGGGTCAGCTCTCAGCCTGCCCGGGGAGCTCCCCATGGCAGTGTGGGGAGAAGCTGTGGAGGGAAGGGGTGACCCCAGTCTGGGCATGGCAGGGTCCTTCTGCAGTCGAGAGGATGCTGCGTGGGTCAGGTTTGCTCACAGCTCCACATCACCCCCAGGACATTTGCAGAGGGTCCTTTTGAAGAAGGACACAGAGGCAGCATTTAGCCAAAAGAAATGGAATCTGTGCTTTGAATTTTCCCCTCTTGGTTGGTTAGATGGGCAGTGGGAGATCTGAATTTACATCTCCATTCCCATGAGGGCAATGAGACCCCAGTTTTTGTTAGCACTTGTCCGAGCTGCTCCTTTAGCCCGCGCACACCCAGAGATGCCCCTGGGCCATTCCCTGCTGCAGAAGGTGTCTGCAGGGCAGAGCTGAGCCCTCAGCAGCTGGGATGGAGTCTCTGAGCACTGAAAGGGAGGAGACCTGGGGGCAGAGAAACAGCCCCCAGCAGCGACAGTGCAGGCAGCAGAGGCATGGGCAGGGAGTGAGAGGGAGCTGCTACAGGAAGGGTGATGGGAGGGGGGATTCCAGCACCTCCCTGCCATCCCCTGCAGCGCAGATGCCTTCCCTGCAGCAACTCCCTGGTCTCCTCTCACACAGAGTAGACTCCCCAATCGCTTCATATCTTGGGGGCTTAGTCCTGAGTCTCCCTCCCAGCAGCCCAAGCACCAAAGAGGAGAAATGCTCGCGTGTCTGACTGTGTCTCCCTGTCCCGACTCTCTTGGCAGGAGAACTTTGGCCTGTTCCCCTCTTGCCCCTGCTGCCCTTGTTCCTCCCCTTCTTTTGGCTGTGGTGTGGGGTGAGGATTCAGGTGCAGCTGAATGCTGGTGCTGCATCCTGTCATCCAGGTTTATCCGTGGAGGAAAAGCATCCAAATTGCTGAATATCTGGGTCTCTGGGGACTGCACTGTGTGGGGCTGAGGGTAAGTCGACCCTCCCATCAAAACTCCTCATCTATAGGACAGTGGACTCTTTCCTTGGAGCGTCCTGTTGGGTGCCACGCTGCCCTCCAGAAGGGCACAGCTTTCCCACGGCATCTCTGTGTTTTCTAGGAACCCCACGGAATCGACGTGACAGTGGCAAGGCCATGTCAGTCCTGCTGGAGGGCTGAATGTAGGCAGCTGCAATGAGCCCTCTGTGTCCCCGACTGGGAGGGGAGAGCTGAGATCCTTCTCGGGTCCAGCGAGATGGGGTGGGGGGTTGGGAGACCTCCACTTGTAAATTTGGCTCTTCTTCTCTCAGCAGTGTCCATTTCTTCTCAGGGGAACATCTGGTGTGATCAATCTTTCTCCATCTCAAAGTGGTACCAGCCCAGTGTAGCTGAGAGCAATCCCGATGGACAGACGGGCTGTCCTCGCTCTGCACGGAGGGACAGTCCCCTTGGCTCTTAGGACACACAAGGTTTTGCTCGGGGCATATCAGAAATGCCAAAGATTTCTGCCTTAAAAACACTCCTCGGGTGTGGTGGGGAAAACTGAAACAGATCAAACAAAAAAAGTCCGACCAGCTCTGCTCTGCCGTCGGGCGAATTGGGAGTGACAAAGCTGAAAAGCCCTTTGATGCCAGGAGTGGATTTAATCAGAGATCGCCCCGAGTTCCTGTTTAACTATTGCTGTAGGGCAGGAGTGAATCCCGCAGCGCTCACAGCTCCCTGATGGATCGTCAGCCAGCACCCACCAGAGTGTGCAAAATGGAAGTACTGAAGGTCTTCTTGAAATGGAAAAGCCAGTTGGGTGGGTCTCTAAGAGAAATTGAAAACTTTTTTTTTCTGAGAATTCTGCCCTGTCTTCTCACTCTCTTTCCTTCCATGGACAGGTCTCCAAGCCTGCTGAAAGAAAATGTCCAACAGCAGCTCCATCACCCAGTTCCTCCTCCTGGCATTTGAAAACAAGAAGGAGCTGCAGCGCTTGCACTTCTGGCTCTTCCTGGGCATCTACCTGGCTGCCCTCCTGGGAAACGCACTCATCATCACCGCCATCGCCTGTGACCACCGCCTCCACACCCCCATGTACTTCTTCCTCCTCAACCTCTCCGTTCTTGACCTGGGATCCATCTCCACCACTATCCCCAAAGCCATGGCCAATTCCCTGTGGGATACCAGGGCCATCTCCTACTGGGGATGTGTGGCCCAGCTCTTGTTCTTTTTCTTCTTTATCACAACAGAGTATTCCCTTCTCACTGTCATGTCCTACGACTGCTACGTTGCCATCTGCCAACCCCTGCACTACGGGACCCTCCTGGGCAGCAGAGCTTGTGTCCACATGGCAGCAGCTGCCTGGGGCAGTGGGTTTCTCAATGCTCTCCTGCACACGGCCAATACATTTTCCCTACCCCTCTGCCAGGGCAATGTCCTGGACCAGTTCTTCTGTGAAGTTCCCCAGATCCTCAAGCTCTCCTGCTCACACTCCAGCCTCAGGGAACTTGGGCTTCTTGTGGTTAGTTCCTTGTTTGGTTTGGTTTGTTTTCTTTTCATTGTGGTGTCCTATGTGCAGTTCTTCAGGGCCGTGCTGAGGATCCCCTCTGAGCAGGGACGGCACAAAGCCTTTTCCACGTGCCTCCCTCACCTGGCCATGGTCTCCCTCTTTGTCAGCACTGGCACATTTGCCTACCTGAAGCCCCCCTCCATCTCCTCCCAAGTTCTAGACCTGGTGGTGGCTGTTCTGTACTCGGTGGTGCCTCCAGCAGTGAACCCCCTCATCTACAGCATGAGGAACCAGGAGCTCAAAGGTGCAGTGTGGAAACTGATGACCAGATGATTTTCTGAAACAATAAGCTGTTTTCTTCTACAAATCACTGTTAATGTAACTCATTATATGTCAAGCTCATGTACTGTAGTTTATGTCAGTTTTAATTCTGTGTTTAGGCCTTTGTTTGGTTTTTGTTGTTGTTTTTTTCTTTTTTGCTTTACTTTGTATAATGTTTTCTACCAAAAAAACCAACTTGTTTTGCTGTTTCGAATTATGCATTTTTCCAAATTTGTGAAATCTACATACTGTATAAATGAGGACCTGCTCTCTCTGTGTATTAAAATAAAATATAGAACCATCCAGCGACCTGTTGCCCAAAACCCTTCCTCTCAGGCTTTCTCTGGAGCTGCAGGGCAATGCCTGTGAGCAGAGGTGGAGGGGAAAGAGTCCGAGCACAGCAGCTCTGTCAGGGAGCACCAACCTTGGTCTTTTCCAATTTGTTCTCTTTCCACACCCACACTCTCCTTCTGAGCCCTTGCCTTGCTATGGAGCCCGAGTGCTCTGGCAGCTCATCCTCCTGCTGTGGGGGATGCAGTGCAGAGCTTAACTGTGTGAGTGTGCAAGGCGTGGGCACACAACAGAGTCCTTGCACAGCCAGGCATCCTAGGAAAGACAGGAAGGACCAGCAGGGCAGGTTCTCCTCTGGTCCTGTGAGTGCTGGACACCCCAAGGAAGCTTCCCCAGGATAATTGTCACACACCCTGCCAGTAACAACCACCATTTCTGGCTCTGGCCTCTTATCCCAGCTTGGGGAGGCTGGTTGTCCCTCTAAAGAATCATAGAGTTTTCTAGATTGGATGGGACCTTTCAGATCATCGAGTCCAAGCATAAACCTAACCCTGACAAAAACCATCACTAAACCATGTCATTAAGCACCACGTCTTTTAAATACTTCCAGGGATGACAATTCCACCACTTCCCTGGGCAGCCTGTTCCAGTGCTTGATAAGCCTTTCAGTGCAGAAAGTTTTCCTGATATCCAATCTGAACCTCCCCTGGTGTCACTTGAGGCCATTTCCTCTTGTCCTGAAGAAGTCCATGTTTGTATTGGACAGCTGAGATGTCCGCATGTACGTCGCGTGTGCGTGGTGAGATTAACTCCAGTGAGTACAAAGACCATCAGAAGTTCCTGGGAGTTCCTCAAAGGTCTGTGGGACAGTTAGTTTCTTGAGGTCCGTTCATTTTGAGGGTAACATCCTGGGAAAGCCGCTGGATGCAGCACAGGGATGGGCTTCCTTGGACCGAGGTCCCCGTGTCCATTCCTCAGCCATGGGGCATCTCAGAGAGGTGCAGAGCAGGAGACACCCCACAGGGCTGAGGGGCTGCAGGGCCTCTGCCTGTGCCAGGGAAGGACTCATGTCTCTGAACAGCCCTGTCAGAGCCCTGACATTGCTGTGTGTGACGCCAGGAACAGCCCCCACCATCCCAAGGAGATTTCTCTCACTTGCCCTCTCTCACCTCCCCTGTGCCCCCCGGGGGAGTGGAGACTCGCCTGGCTCTGAGGGGATGCGGATCAGGAGGGAGCCCGGTGGAGGCAGGACAGCCCTGCTTTTGGTCAGCAAAGACAAGAAGATAACAGGAACCGTTGCAGGTCTTTGCTTCTTCAAAGGGCCATCAATGTCCTATGAGTGACCTTTGCCTCATTGCCTGTGAAATGCATATTAAAGTTGACCCCCCTGCATACGCTAATGAGGATTATAGACATCATGTGAAACATATGACCGTAGCACTCGTCTCTGCACCCAAATCATACTACACGTCACCTGGTAGAGGGAAACCTCATAATTTTGGAAATAAAAAGACAGAGAAAATGACTGCTAAACTGGGAGAGAACCTCGACACCTGAGGGACCGGTCGAGGGGCTGCGTTCTCTCCCTCCACCCCAGGCAGGGACGCCTTCCTGGGTCAGCGCTGCGCCTTTCACCCTCTGGTGAATGTTACCCTGAGCTGTTGTATTACTACTATTTTTACCAGCAATATTAACCTCAATTAGTAGCGTTATTGTAGTTAGTGAATTTATCAACGCCAATCTCAAATCTGTTCTGAGGTTCTCAATAAAATAAATCATTTTGATTGATTGTGAATCTGACTCACTGCAAGTCCTTTGCTGGGACTCTGACAGACAAATCAGTGAAGGTCCTGGGACTCTGACAGACAAAACTAAAACTACATTCCTTTTGACACGACAGGCACGAACAGGACAACCAGGCGATCAGGCCCAGTCAGCATGGGCTTGTGAAAGGCAGGTCCTGCTTGACAAACCTGATCTCCTTCTATAACGAGGTGACCCACTTGGTGGATGAGGGAAAGGCTGTGGATATTGTGTCCCTGGACTTTAGTGAAGTCTTTGACAACATTTCCCACAGCATTCTCCTGGAGAAACTGGCTGCCCATGACATGGATGGGAGTACTCTTTGCTTGGTAAAAAACTGGCTGGGGGCTGGGCCCAGAGAGTGGTGGTGAATGGAGTTCAATCCAGTTGGCAGCCAATCACCAGTGGTGTTCCCCAGGGCTCAGTATCAGGGCCTGTTCTCTTTCATAACTTTATCAATGATCTGGACGAGGTGATTGAGTGAACCCTCAGTAAGTTCACAGAAGACACCAAGTTAGGTGGGAGTGTTGATCTGCTGGAGGGTAAGAAGGCTCTACAGAGTGATCTGGACAGTATGGACGGATGGATGTGCCTAGGCCAACGGTGTGAAGTTCAACAAAGCCAAGTGCCGGGTCCTGCCCTTGGGTCACACCAACCCCATGAGCTCTACAGGCTGTGGGAAGAGTGGCTGGAGCTGCCCGGCAGAAAAGGAACTGGGGGTGTTGGTCGACTGTCAGCTGAACATGAGCCAGCAGTGTGTCCAGGTGGCCAAGAAGGCCAACAGCATCCTGGCCTGTGTCAGCATCATCAGTCCCTCAGCATTTCCCCTTGGATTATGGGGGCTTCATTCTTCTCCCCACCCCTATCTACTATCGCAGGGGTCTGGGTACCCAGGGAACAACTGGTCCTACTACTATAGGCTGAGGCAATTAAGGCATTAAGTACCTCAGCCTTTTCCTCATCCTTGGTCACTATCTTACCGCCCCCATCTAATAAAGGATGGAGAGTCTCCTTAGTCCTCCTTTTCTTGCTAATGTATTTGTAAAAACTCTTTTTATTGTGCTTAACGTCCAAACAGTCCTGGTTGTTTATGCTCACGTGACTGATTTCTGACCAGAAAGATGCACGGTGTTATTTTATATTTATTTTTTACGTTTGAAAAAAATATACAAGCACATGTTCATCATCTGAATCATCGGAGCACGTTCAAGAAATGGCCGAGTTTCCCACCATGACAGAATTTCCTGGGAGTGTACTAATGGCAGAAGAAATACTGATCTTCCCCTGTATTTGTATTACCACTACTCTGTTAATTACTTCATCGACCTCGTTACTCAGGTGTTTCCACCTCTCCTGGTTCAATGGCCATGTCTAGGGACATCTTTTCAGCAGACTACCTGGACGCCTGCCCTTCCCATTGCTCTCGGGTTCCTCCTCCGCTTGCTCTTTGGCCAGTCAGATGCCTCTCCACTCTCTGCTTTCTGCTTCGAGGTTCAGGGAGTTAGAAACCTGCCCCATCGTTCAGAAGTCTCTTTAACTCTTTAGTCAACACCTTCCTTGTGTTTATATCTATCCTTTCTTACCTCTCTGTCTAAAAATGTTCTTGTCTGGAAACCCCTTGTGAAAGCTGGCGACAGGAGATGCTGCTTAGACTCTGCCTACATGTGAGGAGAGAGTGTTTCTGGTTTATTAAATTACATCAATTTTAACTTTTCTTTGTCAGCAATGAAGAGAAACCTTTCTGTGCCGTTGTGCAGACCGGTCTCTAAGGAAAGCAGGTGGGAGCTGGTGGAAAGGAGCTGTACCATCCAGCTGCAGAGTGTGGTGGAGAAGTCTGATGCGAGGAAAAGGGATGCAAGTGCGAAGTGGCCGAGGAGGGAACTGGTGGGCTTGAGGAGGTGAGGAGTGAGGTTGTCCATACAGTGTTGGACCTAAAGGGACTGCTTCTCCTGCCTGTACAGGTGTCTCCAGGAGACCCGCTGGATCAATACCCATTGGAGAATGCTGTTCTCACTTCTTCTATAAAGTAGAACAAGATAGAAAATACCCTTGAAAGAAAGAATCCTCCTTTATGAGATCTTCACGTAAAGCTTCATATTAGGTACCCAACTGAAACCTCTCCAATTAGTTGTACAAGTCCTAAGGCCTTAAAGAAAATTACAGGCAGAGACATAGCTCATTAGGGCTTTCTGTATCTTAATGAGCCCCATGGCATATTTGGTGCTGGGTCCATGAACCTCAGATGCCAAGCGGAGATTGAAGAAACCTCTCAAGAAATCAAAGTCAGAAGCAAACCCCAAAGTACCCTGAAGTATAAACGGGCCCCTGTGAGGGCCATTCCTGACTAAGCCTCCCCAGGGACTCGTTAGAGCAGATCACAGGAGGCCATGATGGCAGGAAGGCAAAGGTGCTGTGCAGGCAGCTCAGGTGCTGAGAAACCCCTGGCTTTGTTTGATGAAGCAGAAAGGCCAAGCCCTGACCCCCAGGCCCTGGGAAGGCAGATCCTGACCCTTTTGTGTGGGTTAAGGTTCTTCCTGGGGATGTGGGGAGTGCAATGCCAAAGACAGGACAATGGTACGACACCTCCCGGCCTCCCTGGGAGGGTTGCAAGGAGGCAACGATGCCCCATTGCCATGAGGATGATGTGTGTCTTCTTAGGCCTTTGTGGCCGGGCCATCAGCCATAGCCAAGGGGGCAAAGACCTGGGTTCTGCCAGGGCCTTTCAGCCCTGACAGCGCCCCTGGCCATCTGCACCACAGGCTGTCCTACACTGTCCCATGCCTGTGCCTGTTTCCCTGCAGGCTGCAGACACCCAATGTACTTCCCCATCTTGTTCTCACGCCAGCATGTCCCTATCTGTACTGGTGTCTCTCCTTCCTCACCAGATGTTCTTTGAAACACAAAGCCATGGGCTGGTCCAGACTCCCTCTCAGGGACTTTTTGCACCACAGCACCACCCTCAGAATGACATTTCTTCATCCTCAGGTGCACTTTGGACGTCCAAAGCTGCAGTTTCTGATGATTTTCCTTTGCCATCCTGTTTCCCACTGTCAAAAATGGTGCCATCATCTTGAAATGTTCAAACTGTCTTGAGCTACTGCTATTCTTCCCTCAGCCTCCACTTCACTGGGCTAAGTAGCCCAGGTCTCTCAGCCCCTCCACACATGGCCCATAGCCCCATCCTGGCAGATGTGACCATTCCTTCCAATTCCTCCAGAACAGGGAGTCAACTCCCTGGGGAACACCACTCCCAATGTGGCCGCACTCCTGCTGAGTCAGGATGGACAATAAGTCTCCTTTTCTGGGTGGCCATATTCCTCCAACGTGCTCATGGCCATATTCTTGTTGGGCTGCTCTGGCCGACCTTGGGATGCCCAAACCTTTCTCCTTGAGGTTGCTCCTCAACCAGTCCTGTCTGAGCTTGCCTTGATGTACGGGTGTTGTGGTATAACCTTGGTAGACAGCTCAGTCCCACACAGCCACTCACTCACTTATGACGTCATATGGTATGGAATATGCTCATTTAGCTCAGCTGTCCCAGCGATGTCCCCTCTGAACTTCCCATGTACCCCCTGCCTACTTTTTGCTGGGGCAGCATCAGAAGCCCAAATGGCCTTGATGCTGTGCAAGCTTCGCTCAGCAGTAACTACAACATGGATGTGTTACCAGGTGGGTAACACACGGGGTGACTCCACACTGCCTTGGGTGCCTGGAACCATTGCAGTGACCAGGGGGAGAGCCCTGTCTGTCTGGGCACTGGGGCTGGTACGAGGCAATGGGGTCTGGAAGGAGGTTGCTGGCACAGTTTCCCCTGTCTGTCCATGCAGCAACAAGCCAGGCTGGATCTTTGGAGTGAGGGACTCTTCTTGAGGGCTCCCATGGGCATGGGGATGGTCTACAGTTTCCCAAGTCTCTGTATACTGCCTTTTCTGCTGGGGGACCACAGAAGCTGCGACCCCAGCAGAGGACCCAGGAGAAGTCTTCCTGTGGTCACAGCTGGACCCCAGTCCTCCAGCTCAGCCCCTGCTGAGGAACCTTGTCTAGGGGTGACTTTTGAGGTAAGTGCTGACACCCAGGGTGGGGAAGGTTGCCTGAAGAACATGTTCTGGGCACAAGGACTGAAGGATGGCAGCAAAGTGATGTGGCTTCCTTCAGTGCAAGCCCTGATACAGGGCCCCAGCCTTCCTTTCCATGACACCCTTCAGGAGTGATGATGGCACCAAGGGATGGCAAGTGGTGGACACCAGTCCTTCTCCAGCCACTTCCCAGGCCTGGTGGAGCACCAGCACAGCAAGGACTCTGCACTGTGAGCGTCCTTTAGGGTACCCAAACTCCAGGTATTATCTTGGAGCAGCTGAACACATTCATTTTTCTCTCCAAGGCTATTTCTAGCCGTGGTCGGCTCCTCTGATCTCTCCCCACCCCTCCTCTGGTCCTGCCTGGTGGCGCTGTGCTCCTCACAGGGCCCCACGCTGGCAGTGATGCTCCACAGAGCAAGTGGGCTGTGGGCCCTTGGAGTGACTCCACACTGGCTGTGCTGGTCAGGGAGGGAAGCAGAATCAGCTGGAGGGGCCGCACTGCCACTGAGCTCCTTCCCAGGGGTCTACAGCTGTGGAATGGGCTCAGAGCTTTTTTCATGACTCAGGATGTTTTCCCATGTGCACATTGACCCATCCATGGGCTTTTACTGAAGGACACACGAATCACTCTCCAGTCTCCTTTTGGAGGGTCCCACCGGCCTCCCCTGGGATGGCAGAGCCCTTGTTTGCTTGTGGATACTGTTACGGTTTGAGAAAACCCATAACAATTTATGGTCATTTAGACAATTATTCTCTCACCCAATGACCCCTCCCCACCGGGAAAGGGGAATTGATTTAATAAGGGGAATCAATTTAATCGATTAAATAAATTTAATAATTTAAAAGGGAATAGATTTAATAGGATAAGACTAAATAATTGACAATAATACTAAAGAACCAGTATCAATCCCGATACTAATCTAAGATATACAAGAATTATTCTCAGCCCATTCCATCAGCAGGAAGCTGTGCGCTCCCAGCAGGAACAGCAAAGGTTGGACACTGCAAGGGCTGAGGCTTTGGGGGGAAGGAAAGGGCTCAGGGGTTCAGAACCGGGGCCCAGAACTGAGGCAAGGAGTTCTCTGGACCATCACCATCAAGGGAGAGAGAAACTACACAGCAAACTTTTCTAATTTATATTGAATGTGACAATCATGGTATGAAATAATCCTGTTGTCCAGCCCAGGCCAAATGCCCAGGCCTTGCTCCTCCTTGTGCCTGCCCCTGGCAAGGCTCAAAAACACCGAGACCTTGAATCCCACAGAGTCTGGCTGGCTATAAAGTAAATATTTTCATGAATTCAGACACTAGAGTCTTCTAAAAGTGCAGTTTTCCCCAGCACTGTAAGAGAAGTTAGCCCTGTGACACCCAACCCAGGACAGATACTTAAAATTAGTGAGACCTGGGTCCAGCCCTCTCTCCCCAGAATGTCTCCCAGTGCCCTCTCCCCATAAACCCTCCGAGAACCAAGCTCAGCAGCAGCCATGGCGAGTGCAGTTCCTGGAGCCTGCTCCTGCCTTCAGCAGGAAGAAGAGCCCAGGCTTCAGGAGCTGCCCTTGGGAGAGATGCCCTTTGATTACAGAGATGCTCCTCAGGAAGCCAGCTCTGACACCGTGATGGCACATTTACCAAAGGCCTCTGTATTGTTCAGCACAGTAGGAGCATGCTTCTGGAGATGTGGAGCAAATACAGACATTCCTGTATGAACACAATGACCACAGATGAAAAAGAAATGAAGCACAAACCATCCTGAGAAAAGCTAAGAAGAGTCTGTGAGGAGAGACGGGCAGCTCTACTGCTGCTGGAGCTGAACCCATTGAATGAGTTTCTTCAATGCTTCTTTGAGCTCCTGGTTCCTCATGCTGTAGATGAGGGGGTTCACAGCTGGAGGCACCACTGAGTACACAACAGCCACCACCAAGTCCAGGGGTGAGGAGGAGATGGAGGGGGGCTTCAGGTAGGCAAAGAAGCCAGTGCTGAGAAAGAGGGAGACCACGGCCAGGTGAGGGAGGCACGTGGAAAAGGCTTTGTGCCGTCCCTGCTCAGAGGGGATCCTCAGCACGGCCCTGAAGATCTGCACGTAGGACACCACAATGAACACAAAACACCCAAATGCTAAACAGGCACTGACCACAATAAACCCAACTTCCCTGAGGCTGGAGTGTGAGCAGGAGAGCTTGAGGATCTGGGGGATTTCACAGAAGAACTGGTCCAGGACATTGCCCTGGCAGAGGGGTAGGGAAAATGTATTGGCCGTGTGCAGGAGAGCATTGAGAAACCCACTGCCCCAGGCAGCTGCTGCCATGTGGACACAAGCTCTGCTGCCCAGGAGGGTCCCGTAGTGCAGGGGTTGGCAGATGGCAACGTAGCGGTCGTAGGACATAACAGTGAGAAGACAATACTCTGCACCAATGAAAAAGAAAACAAAGAAGAGCTGTGCAGTACATCCCCAGTAGGAGATGGCCCTGGTATCCCAGAGGGAATTGGCCATGGCTTTGGGGACAGTGGTGGAGATGGATGCCAGGTCAAGAACGGAGAGGTTGAGGAGGAAGAAGTACATGGGGGTGTGGAGGCGGTGGTCACAGGCGATGGTGGTGATGATGAGTGCGTTTCCCAGGAGGGCAGCCAGGTAGATGCCCAGGAAGAGCCCAAAGTGCAAGAGCTGCAGCTCCCGTGTGTCTGCGAATGCCAGGAGGAGGAACTGGGTGATGGAGCTGCTGTTGAGCATTTGCTACCACTGGCTGTGGTTATCTGTTGAGAAGGAAAAGGCAGTACAAAGTTCAGCCTGACTTCTCTGAGCAAAACTGATTGCATGTCTCATTGCAACCCCCCACTCAGGCTCTCTCTTTTCAGGAAGACCTGTCTGCAGCTCCCTCACTTGAGCCCTGGCTTTTGCTGGATGAGGGTGCCATTGGGAGCAGGACTCCGGAATGGGAAACTGAGGAGTCCTTCTGGCTGTGCTGCAGGGTGATCTCAAATTAAATGTACTTGTGAGACATCAAAGAACTTTTTGTCTCTGTTCTCTGCAATTTTCCCAGCTGCAGAACTGAGCTGAGGGGATTTTGTTTTGTTTAATGTGTTCTAGATTCACCTGCCACTTTTAGGAGTGGGTTTGGATGCTTGAAATCCCTCACATTTCTAATGCACTCCAAGTGAAATCCTGTGGGTCCCGAGCAGCAAAGGGACTGTCCCGTAGTGCAGAGAGAGGAGAGCTGCTCTGCCCATCGGTCCTGTTCTCAGCTGCCCTGTGTTGGCAGCTTGGACCTGGAGGAGGGTCACACTCCGATGTCCCCCTAAAAAGAAAGAGGACGCTGCAGAGAGCAGAGGAATCCAGGTTCAAAGAGCAGATTCACAGACTCCTCGCCCTTTCTCATCTCTCCCCTCCCAGACTGGGACACAGAGGGATCACTGCAGTGGCCCATCTAACGCTGCCCAGCAGCATTTCCATGGCCTCAGCACCCAGATGTCTTCTCCATGGGCATCCTGGGCAGCACAGAGATACTCTGGGAGAGCTGTGCCCTTCTGGAGGGCACCCTGCAGCCCCACAGGACACCCCAGGGAAAAAGCTGAATGTCCTGAGCTGGCCTGGAGGAGACTTGGGCACGTTTCTCCCCTAGACACGTCTGTAGAGCAGGACCCAAAGGATGGGAGTCTGAACAGGAGCTGAATCTGCCGCCCCCGACCCCCACCCCCGGCACTGACTCAGGAAAGCCAATGGTGAGAACCAGGGCAGCACAGGCAGGAGGGGACGGCAGTGAAATGCCACAATGCTCCTGGCCAAGGGAGGAGGGACACACAAACAAGATGGAAATCAGGGGTTTGCCCTTTCCTGGGCTCTGGCTGCTGCAGGGGTGATGCGCAGCCAAGACCCCATGGGCCTGAGGACAGAGGCTCTGCCTGGGCTGGGAAAGGAGACCAGGGAGGAGCTGCTCAGGGGAAGGTGTCTGTGCTGCAGGGACAGCAGGGAGGTGCCCACATCCCCTTCCCCAGCCTTTCTGGCAGCAGCTCCCTCTCACTCCCTGCCCATGTCTCTGCTGCCAGGAGCCGTCTCCCTGTCCCCAGCTCAACTCCTGCCAGTGCTCACAAACCCCATCCCACCCGCTGGGCGCCCACCTCTGCCTGCAAACACCTCCCAGGGGCATCTCTGCGTGTGCAGGGGCTAAAGAGCAGATCACACAAAACCTGATGCGGCTGCAAAGGGGAAGATGCTGCTGAGTGAATGTGCTTCCTGAGAAGTCCCCTTAGAAATGTCACGAGGAAGAGCTTAACCCGTGAGAAGCCCTGACCCATGCAGCACTCTCTTGACAGCAGAGGCACCGTGCCCTCACCTGCTCGTCCCTACCCTACCGTTGTGGTGGTCACTCCTTCCACCCACAGCTTCTCCCCACACTCCCCGGGCAGGCTACAGCTGACCCTGGCAGCAGCAGAATCCCTTCCCAGCACACAGTGCCCTGGTGTGTAGGGTCCCCGCTCTGATGGACAGCCCTGGCCAGCCCTGTTTGCACACCCGGCTTCACGCCTCTGATGCCCCAAGGCCTTCTCTGAAGCATGTCCTCCTCCTCCACACCAGAAAACCCAGCAGAACCTTCCCGACAGGTCCTATCGGTCGTGGCATGTGCCAGGTCTAGGAGACGCTTCCAGGAACTCAGCTGCATTGCCCTGCAGCCAGAGACTTACCGTGTCAAAGCCTGGGAAGATTTCTCCCCCTGGTGAGCTCTCACTCACCACCCCAGCCTGCCTTTACCTCTCTCTCACATCTCTTGTCTCCCCTCGGTGCCTGCAGGCAGTGCCCTCAGCCCTGCTGCGCTTGGCAGAGGAGCTGCTCCTGGGCAGAGCTGTCTCTCTGCCGCGCTGCCCCATGGCCAGGAGCTCCCTCCATCCCAGGAGCCCGGCCCAGCTCAGCAGCAGAGCAACAGCCCAAGGCAGCGCTTCCTCTGGCCCCTCTGGGCTCCCTCAGAGATGTCCCTGGGGCTCCAGGGCAACTGACTCTGAAACCAACTGAAGTCATTAATGATGTTTGTTCCTTCCGCTGGGGAGAGACACTTCTTTCCAGCAGTGGCATTTCCCCTCTCAGAGACAGAGTTAGGTCCAAGAATGACCTCTTCTTGAGGTCACTGTGAGACAGGACACCCAGGCAGTGAAAGGGAGGAATCTCCTCTACCTCCTGTACCCATGCAAACCACAGGTGGCATTTGAGGTGCCAGAGGTGGTCCAAGACACTTGCAGATAACTGATGGAAACACTCAGAAGGACTGGGCAGCACCTGGGCTCATCTGCTCCTCCTCACCACCTCCTCCCTCAGAGGCTGGTGGAGCATGCCTTTGGCCAGCTGAAGTGACAGCAGATGTCCCCATTTAGGGCCATGCTCTCAATTTGGAGGTTGACTCCATCCTGTGGTGCTGCCTGAGGTGCCAGGGCTCTCCAGCACAGCAGCACGCAGCCAGCAGGGACAGCACAGGACTTGCAGGAACACCGTCCCCATTCAGAGCAGCCACATCGTCACAGACCCCAGGAGAACCTCAGACACGTTCAAGGTTTTCATTAAAGCAACCGCAGGGGGTCAAGTCCTGTCCCTTCTCCATCCAGTAGATGCTGGCAGTGCTGCTCCCGCATCCTTTAGTCATCCCTTTGATGATGCAATCAAGGAGCAGAGCAATGGTTTTCACAGTGTTGGATCACAGGTTGTCCGTAGCCAAGGACATTTTCAAGAGCACCTTGTCCTTCCTGGAGATCAGCTTCACCTGCACCACAGGCCCTCCAGGGCTGCAGAGACACCACAGGCAGCAAAGCCCTCTCCTGCCAGGGCCGCGCAGTCCAGCCCTGCGTCTCTCTGGTCCGAAGGGTTTGCTCTCCTCAGGGACATTTCATTTCCTCTTTACAGGTGTGGCTACTGCTGAATTTTGTCAGAGAAGGTGCAGATGTGTCTGAGGTCCTCTTTGTCCTCTTTGTCTTCAGCCATAAGGTCTCCCAGGCCTGTGTTCCTTGAAGCAGGACTCTGGAGGAGAACAACCAGCAGTGGATGTGGGGCAAGTCAGGGGTTACTTGAGCAAGCTCAGACATGAAGTGGTGGGGCAGGATCGAAGGGTTCTGACAACTTGGGAATCAAATAGAATAGAATAGAATAGAATAGAATAGAATATTTCAATTGGAAGGACCTACATCAATCATCTAGTCCAACTGCCCGGCCAATTCAGGGCTGGTTAAAAGTTAAACCGTGTATTTAAAGGCATTTCCAAATGCCTCTTAATCACTGCCACGCTTGGGGCATCAACCACCTCTCTGGGAAGCCTGTTCCAGTGTTTGACCACCCTCTCGGTAAAGGAAAGCTTCTGGATGTCCACTCTAAACCTCCCCTGCTCCAGCTTTGAACCATTCCCACGCGTCCTATCCCTGGTTCCCAGGGAGAAGAGACCAGCACCTCCCTCTCCACTTCCCCACCTCAGGGGACTGTAGAGAACAAGGAGGTCATCCTTCTGCCTCATTTTACCCAAACTAGACAAGCCCAAAGTCCTCAGCCGATCCTCATCGTGCCTTCCAGCCCTTTCACCAGCTTTAATGCCCTCCTCTGGACGCTTTCAAAGACCTTCACATCCTTCTTAAATGGTGGGGCCTTGAACAGCACACGCTATTCAAGGTGAGGCCACACCAACACTGAATGCAGTGGGATAATCCCCTCTCTCGACCGGCTGGTTCTACTGTCTTTGATGCCCCTCAGCGTGTGGTTTGCCCTCTTGGCTGCCAGGGCTCCCTGCTGACTCCCAGGGACTCCTGCTGGGACTCCTGCTGCCAACCAGCACCCCAGATCCCTTTCTGCAGGGCAGCTCTCCAGCCACTCCTCTCCCAATTTGTACTTGTGCCCGGCAATACTCCGTCCTAGGCGAAGGATCTGGCATTTGGAAGTGTTAAATTTCATCACATCAATCATCGGCCAGTGCTCCAATCTCTCTAGATCTCTCCCTCAATTCACAGAGGGCAGCAAAGAGACAAGGTGAATTAAATGCTCTCCTTTGAACAGCCAAATCTGCACTAAGCCCTGTGCCTCTGGTTACTGGAGCACCGTCAGGCAGACTCTGCAGCATCTACACCCACTCATTTTGCATTCCCTGCAGGGTGAGTTACATGTGCCTCCGGTGTAGGTGAAGGCAGGGATGAGAGTGATCTCCTTTAACATTGGACACCTTGGGTGCAATTGCCCAGGCTTCCCTTTCGAGCCAAAGGAGAGAAATCAGTTGTCTCAACCGAGACGCCTTGACCTACCCTGCCAATCACCCAGCGCCTGCTCCAGAGAGGTTCCTGTAGCTCCTGGCTTACATTTCCCAGTCCCAAGTGGAAGCTTCAGCATCTCCCATGCATCCTGGAAGAAGAAGCCCCCGCCCGGTGTGGGCAATCGAATCAACCCCTGATGGAAAATGGAATGATGGAAGATGTCAGGCAGAAGTTGCAACATATGCCAAAAAGGCCTTGGTGTAACAGGAGCGTAAGAAGTCTTTGACACTGGTCTGTAAATTCTCATGATTGTTTTTCATGGGACATGGACCAGCAAGGTGATGACACTTTCTCTGCCCCTACGTACATATAGATTTATGCAGCCATTTGCATAAACACATTTCCTCCCAACACACTGAATGGAGAAACTCTGTTTCGAGGACATGTTTCTATCAGGACATTTCACATCTCCATTTCATATTTCATATGGGGATGTGAGTGGAGGCCCCGGTGTGATGTGCCTTGTGTTCCTGGACATCTACTGCGTAGAGAAGGGGCAGAGCTTTCCTCGCTGCAGAGGTGGCAATCAGTCATTGCTGTTAGGAAAATTTGCAACTGGCCTGCGCTGACCGAGGAGAGAGGCTGAGACACCGAGTACAGAATTACAAAGCAGAAATATTTATTCACGCGCTTGAGGTGTCCCAGCTAAATTGGGGTACCCCAAATGTGGTTTCACATGGGGTTCTTACACCGTTCAAGCATTCAGGTACAACAGGATTTGACTAATGACTATTTAAGAGACACACTGCTGATTACTAATCATAGTGAAACTTCAGAGAGCAACTATATTTCTGCAGTGTTAACGTCCATCAGCATTCTCCCTGTGGGTCTGTCTATAACAGATGTCCCTGGAGTTGGTCCTGCGATAGTTATTTATCTGCGATGGCAGATGTTGGGAGTGTTTCAAAGCTGTGCGAGAGGGGAATGATATGATATGAGATATGAGCAGGGAACTGCAAGCTCTAATGGGGCAGTTCTTAGAGACAGGGCAACATCTCAGGGATTACATATGAGCCTGGTGGGAAATCCTTTGGCCGAGTGAAATGGCAACTGATTCCCCCAAAAGAGGCCAAGGGAATATTTTATCTACTCACTATGTTCATGTCAGTTTTTAGAGGTATTCATTTGAACGACTGCAGTCCTGTGCCATAGGGAGAGCAAGGCCTCTCTCTTTTCCATCAGCTGAGTTTACCAGAGCTCAAGTGACTACAGGGGCATTTGTCCCAGGTTCAGCTCCCCGTGGCCGGACAGAATTCAGGGCAGCTACTCAATGCAATGTTCAAATCCAGGGCCACAGAGTAACATGAGATTCCAAGGCTGGCCTGGACCACACGGGACCTGCAGGGAAGCAGTTCCCATCCAGGGTGGATGTGTCACAGCTGCCCCAGACGGCATCGCAGAGAGTGCGATTGGGTGCCCGTTCCCTCGACTGATGCCTTCTGTCAGAGGTGCCAGTCATCAGGTGGCATCAGAGAGGCAACGTCTGTCCCTTCTCTACCCAGTAGCTGCAGGCATTGCATGGACATGAAACACGTCACACAGGGATCTTTACTCACTCCCTTGACGATACAATCAATGAAAAGACCAGTTTTCACTGTGTGCCTGGATACATCTTGTCCTCAAGGACAGCATTCTCCTGGCTCAGCAATGGCCCCTATCAAAACTCAGTTGAAACTTGAAAAGGAATTCCAGGGCACCAAGATGAGCTTTTGGTAATTCCAGAACCGTTAAAGCAGAAGAAGAGATAACATGGGGCCACTGCTGAATTTAGTAGGAGACGGTGTAGATAGATCTGAGATACTCTATGTCCTCTTTCCCCGAGTTGCCACCAGCGAGGTCTCCCAGCCCTTTCTGCTTTGAGGCAGGACTCTGGAGGAGAAGAATGAGCAGTGGACGGGGACCAAGCCAGGGGCTACCTGAGCAAACTACACCCTTACCAGTCCATGGGACCTGAGTGTTGGCATCCAAGGTTGTTGAAAGAGTGGTTATAACCAGGAGGTGCTGGTCAGTGATGATCCCAGTAAGAAAAGCACTCAGACTCCGCAAGGTGTCTTTTAAAATGCTCTTCATGAGGGGAGCACTGTAAGGGGAGCATCACAGAGGCAATCTCATGTCTGTTTCGATGGTGAGAACCCCAGGAGGTGTAGCATTGAATGGGCCTTCGACCCAAATGCAGCAAACCATGCAGACAACCATGCAGACCCCCTCCATAGGAGACAGTCTCCTCTTTTGGTCATTCAAACCACTCCAGGATTTTCTTACAAGGAAACAACACTATTCGTCATCTCGACAGTCAAACAGACAGGACGTTTCCATGAGAACTTCCTGCAGCAGTGCCGGGTACAGGGAGGGCCACGCGGGAGGCAGAATGTCTGGTACAGACTGGGACCTTTCTGCAGGCTCCTGTGTGACAATGTGCTGCTGAGGTTGTCCTGTGGCCAAGGCATCTGTGCAGCACAGCCCAGGGGTGAAGGCCACTCTGTACGTACAGCCCAGCCCAGCACGAACTGCTCGATGTACAATGGTTCTTCTGGGCAGGATCACAGCTCAGGTTTCCCCGTGAGAAGTCAGCTGAGGTGCTGTGGCCCAAATATGCACTGCCAGGAGGAGTCCCATGTCTACTCACAGAACTGGGATGGTTTTGGATTGAATGAGATGTGGTGGGACATCTTGCTGAGTTGTGGTGCTGCAATGGAAGGGTACAGGCTCTGCTGGAGGGAGTAGCAGGGAAGAGGACGACCAGCAGAATGCCCCCTGAGTGAAGGAGCAGCTCAGATCTATGGAGCTCCTGTGTGAGATGGGTCAAGGGTTGAGTGAGCTTGTGTGAGTGAGGATGAGAGGAGAAGCCAGTAAGGGTGAAAATGTCTTGGCCATTATAACCCACTTGATCGGGCACAGTAGGCAGAATAAGTCTTCTAACAGCAACCTGAAGAAGTCTCCAAGTCAATGAGCAGGTTCCTATGGGGAAGAGTAGTTGCCCTGGCATTCACTGGCCAGGCAAAGACACAGGGTGCCAGCAGCCTGGAGGACCTTGGGACAACTTCTTAACACAGCCGCCAGGTGGGCAAACAAGGGTGATGCTCACCTGGACCTGGTCCTGGCAAAAAACATAAAAAAAAAAAAAAGAGCGGTCAGGGAGGTGTGAACCTGGGGGCTGGTGAAGCAGGAAGTTGGAGACACTTGGTACAACGGAAAATTTAAATGTAGAGATCACTGTGGAAGCCCTTGATGTGCTCTTCAAAGCAGGAAGGCCACGTCCTTACCCACATCCCCTACAGATGGGGCTCCTTTCCCTCTTGGCATGTTCGGGGCTCTTCCTGGGGGCAATGTGATTGGGAGTGTGTGTTGCCAGGTGCAGGTCAGCAGTAGGGCACCTCCCAGGATTTATGGGGGGTGGCTGAGGAGGCAACGAGGCACTGGAGCTGGAAGGATCTTGTGTTCTCTCGTGGGTCTCAGTGGAAGAGACAGAAGCCACAGGCAAGAGAACAAGGGCCTCAGATCTGTTGGGGTGTCAAAGCCCCACCAAGGCCCTTGGCCATCCCCACCACAGCTACGCTGTCCTGTGCCTGTGCCTGCTTCCTTGTTTCCAACACCAAAATGTGGGTGTCTGAGGATTTGCCAATGCCAGTGAGTTCCCCACATCTCACCTGGTTTCCTCCAAAGCCTTGCTACTGCTCATTTATCCCCAAGATTTCCAAGCTCCAGAATCCTGGAGAATCCACGCCAGAATCCTCTCTGTAGCTCCACATCCCAGCACTGAACAGCCAACCCCCAATATTCCATTTCTTCTTCCTGCCTTTAGCACACTCACTGCTCCCCCCACACTGCTCTCTCCCTGCACGCCCATGTGTCTCACAAACCCTTCCTCTGCCCCTGCAGTGCTGAGACCTCAGCCCAGGAGGGTTGTGCATCCTCCAGGCTCATGGATGTTTCCTGAAGTCCATCCAAGTGTGGGCAGTGAAGGAGGGGAAAGGAGCAAGTTGTCAGCCCATGGGGCATTCCTAAGAACAGCCACCCCCAGCAGTGGGCATTCCCCATCCGCCAGGCTGAGGCAGGCACACAAGAGATGAATGTCTGTATCACCCCTGGTTTGCAGAGGAAGGGTCTTCCTTCCTGCCATTGTCCCAGGAGAAGCCTCTTCCTCAGTCTCTACCCACAAACATCCACTGCTTCCCACGGCTGGCTTCAGACACGGCTGTAAGGATTGGCTAAAGCCATCAGCCGTCCCCTTGCTTCTCGCTGACATTGCTTGACCCTCTCTAACAGACTTACACGTGGCCAATCACCACTGCTCAGGGCCACTCGCCCTTTGGAAGAGCATTTTGGACTTTCCTGGTGCTTTTTATAATCTTCCTCGCTCCCTCCAGAGCACATGGTGGGCTTTCTTGGCCAAACAGGGCCTTTTTCACCATCTCTTAAGAAACAGTCGTCTTTTTATGATCCTCTGTGCTGGAATAGTCATCCCAGAAAAGCACCAAATGTATCCAAATAGCAGTTGAGTGAAGTGCCAGTAAGAACCAGGTGAGCTCCCCCCATGGCTGTGGCTCCCTGGCAAGGAGCCTCTTCTGAGAAGGTGATCCGGCCTCTGCCACTCTCTGGAGAGGGAAACCAGCAGCGTCTGTGCCACACGGGGACACAAGGGGTGACTTTTGCAAGACCACCCTTCATCTGAACCACTTTCAATATGTACTTCAGGATGGGATATCATACCTTATATGGCAAATACTAATTTAATTGCCATTGTCCAGATTTGCTATTGTGGAAGTAGACTGTTACTTTAACATTTCTTTTCATCATTATTATTATTTTTTGCCACTCTAAAGGAAATCACAGAATCACTGGAAGGATCACTGATGCTTTATCAACAGAAGACCCGCCAGCTTTGCATCTCAAGAAATAGGATGCCAGAGGTCAAGAGAAGGATGGGTTGGGAAAACTCATGGGATTTGGGAAACTGAAGCGTGAGCCCCTCTCCCCGACATCCTGCCCTCCTCCGTGACCTGTGTGAGAAACTCCATCCACTGGGTCCGAGCTCACAGTCGTGTCAAGAAAACGGTGTGTACCTGCAGCCAATGTTGTCCTTCCAGTTCAGGATTTGAGCTCCCACTTAAGACCAAGAAGCCCAAGGATCCCAGTTCCTAGAGGGCCAACTAATGAGGACATCCCACAGGCTGGGGGAGTTTTTCTTTACTGACAAAGATTTTGTTGACTTTTTTTCCTCCCTCTTTGTAACTTGACTGTCAGAATTCATGCATTGAATCTACTTTGACCCTTTAAAACTGTCTCTGTGAAAAAATAATCCAGCATAGTTTTGGTTTTGGTTTTTTTTTTTCCCCCCGACCTGAATGTATTTGGAGCATTAAAGAGTCTTTCCAGATTTGGAGTGGTTTTTCAGAATGTCTGCTCCAAGAGGGGAAATATCTCAGCCTGCAGATGGAAGGACAGGAGGAGGACAGCATCATTCAGGCTCAAAGGAAATTGGAGGGTGTCTTGACCAACCTCCCATTGAAAACAGGGTCAGACCTGAAGAGTCAGGGCTTTGTTCAAAGATGTCTGGATCCCTTTCCAGGACAGAGCTGTTGCACGCTCTCTGCGAAACAGCTTCCAGTGCTTGACTATCCTCATGCTGGAAAAAGTTCCTCCTTATGTGGCTTGACCGTCCCTTTTCTCAGCCCATTGCCTCTTGTCCTTGTATCTTCTACCATGGATTTGACTCAGGCTCAGTCTTCCTGGTAACTGTGTGATGCTGCTCCATGTTCCCCCCAAGAGCTCCTCTCCTCCAAGCTGAACAAGCCCAGCTCTCTAAGCCTCTTCTCACAGTACAAGCTCTGTCAACGTTGGTGTCCCTCCAGTGACCTGGCTCCACTTTGCAAGGTCTCTCTGGCACGGTGTGGTGTCAAAACCTAGGGAAGTATTCTGGATAAGGTGTAACAAGTGCTGAGCAGACTGGCTGTGCTCCTGCAGCTCAGGGAGCTCTTGGCCACCTTTGCTGATGGCTCATGTTTTACCCAATAGAACCCAAGGGCCACCAGAGCCTTTCCCGCAGAGCTGCTGCCCACCTGGGCAGTCCCTGGTCTCTGTCATGGCATGGGTTTAGTCCACCTCCAGGTCAGGACCTATTGGCTCTCCTGAAGTTCCTATCGGTCTATCCCTCCAGCCTGTCTAGGTCCCTCCGGATGGCAACCTTGCCCTGCAGGGCAGTGTCTGCTCTCTTCCTTGTGAGGTCACCTGCAAATGTTATGAAAAAGGACTCTCTCATACACTAACCCAAAGACAGCCCCCCAGCTTGTAGAAATCAGATCCTGCCCTGTCACCCTCCTGGTGTGCTGCCTCACGATAGGATAAGGAAAGGCGACTCTTAGGATTCTCATGGTTCTCATGCCCAAGTCTTCTCCTGACAGGAGAAATGACACTGCTGGAAATGAATCTCTCCCACAATCTCTCCCATCTCCTGAGAGAACATCAGGGCTGACTTCATCCTGTTTCACAGCAGGTTCCCCCAGGGACACCTCCAGGGATCCCAGGGGGACAGAAAAGTGATGTCTTGGGCTGTTCCTTGGGCTGTTGCTCTGCTGCTGAGCTGGGCCGGGCTCCTGGGATGGAGGGAGCTCCTGGCCATGGGGCAGCGCGGCAGAGAGACAGCTCTGCCCAGGAGCAGCTCCTCTGCCAAGCGCAGCAGGGCTGAGGGCACTGCCTGCAGGCACTGAGAGACAACTTGTGAGGCCAGGAGAGCTGAAAAGCATTCAGGAATGGATGAAAGCTGAGAGCTCACTGGCGGAGAAACCTTCACAGCCTTTCACAAAATAAGTCTCTGGCTGCAGGGCATTGACTCTGCAGTTGCTGGAGGGATCCAGAAGCTGCACAACCCACAGCCCGTGGGATCTGTAAGTACAACTCTCACAGTTTCTCTAGTGTAGAGGAGAAGGAGAACTTGTGGAGCAGGGCTTCCCTGCTGCAGGGGCAGAGGGACAGGGTGTGATGTTTCTCTCTGGTGCAGTATAATGCAGAGAGGCTTCCTGGAGCAGTCTCCTACAGCTGGCATAGCCCGTGTCTCATGTGATCTGTCAGGAAGGCTCTCAGGGATCTGTTGGTGCTGAGAAGGATTTTCTTGAGAGCAGCGGATGCCCACTACATCATCAAAGTGCCAGGACGTGTCGGCTGCCTTCTCCCAGGGATGGCTGCAGGGCTGTGAAGGTGGGCGTGCAGCCAGGGGTGCCCAGGGCTGTCCTTCCGAGCAGGGTCCCTGTGTCCCAGGGAACTGTGTGCTGGGGCAGGGACTCTGTCTCCTGCCAGGGTCAGCTCTCAGCCTGCCCGGGGAGCTCCCCATGGCAGTGTGGGGAGAAGCTGTGGAGGGAAGGGGTGACCCCAGTCTGGGCATGGCAGGGTCCTTCTGCAGTCGAGAGGATGCTGCGTGGGTCAGGTTTGCTCACAGCTCCACATCACCCCCAGGACATTTGCAGAGGGTCCTTTTGAAGAAGGACACAGAGGCAGCATTTAGCCAAAAGAAATGGAATCTCTGCTTTGAATTTTCCCCTCTTGGTTGGTTAGATGGGCGGTGGGAGATCTGAATTTACATCTCCATTCCCATGAAGGCAATGAGACCCCAGTTTTTGTTAGCACTTGTCCGAGCTGCTCCTTTAGCCCGTGCACACCCAGAGATGCCCCTGGGCCATTCCCTGCTGCAGAAGGTGTCTGCAGGGCAGAGCTGAGCCCTCAGCAGCTGGGATGGAGTCTCTGAGCACTGAAAGGGAGGAGACCTGGGGGCAGAGAAACAGCCCCCAGCAGCGACAGTGCAGGCAGCAGAGGCATGGGCAGGGAGTGAGAGGGAGCTGCTACAGGAAGGGTGATGGGAGGGGGGATTCCAGCACCTCCCTGCCATCCCCTGCAGCGCAGATGCCTTCCCTGCAGCAACTCCCTGGTCTCCTCTCCCACACAGTAGAGTCCCCAATCGCTTCATATCTTGGGGGCTTAGTCCTGAGTCTCCCTCCCAGCAGCCCAAGCACCAAAGAGGAGAAATGCTCGCGTGTCTGACTGTGTCTCCCTGTCCTGCCTCTCTTGGCAAGAGAACTTTGGCCTGTTCCCCTCTTGCCCCTGCTGCCCTTGTTCCTCCCCTTCTTTTGGCTGTGGTGGGGGGTGAGGATTCAGGTGCAGCTGAATGCTGGTGCTGCATCCTGTCATCCAGGTTTATCCATGGAGGAAAAGCATCCAAATTGCTGAATATCTGGGTCTCTGGGGACTGCACTGTGTGGGGCTGAGGGTAAGTCGACCCTCCCATCAAAACTCCTCATCTATAGGACAGTGGACTCTTTCCTTGGAGGGTCCTGTTGGGTGCCACGCTGCCCTCCAGAAGGGCACAGCTTTCCCACGGCATCTCTGTGTTTTCTAGGAACCCCACGGAATAGACGTGACAGTGGCAAGGCCATGTCAGTCCTGCTGGAGGGCTGAATGTAGGCAGCTGCAATGAGCCCTCTGTGTCCCCGACTGGGAGGGGAGAGCTGAGATCCTTCTCGGGTCCAGCGAGATGGGGTGGGGGGTTGGGAGACCTCCACTCGTAAATTTGGCTCTTCTTCTCTCAGCAGTGTCCACTTCTTCTCAGGGGAACATCTGGTGTGATCAATCTTTCTCCATCTCAAAGTGGTACCAGCCCAGTGTCGCTGAGAGCAATCCCGATGGACAGACGGGCTGTCCTCGCTCTGCACGGAGGGACAGTCCCCTTGGCTCTTAGGACACACAAGGTTTTGCTCGGGGCATATCAGAAATGCCAAAGATTTCTGCCTTAAAAACACTCCTCGGGTGTGGTGGGGAAAACTGAAACAGATCAAACAAAAAAAGTCCGACCAGCTCTGCTCTGCCGTCGGGCGAATTGGGAGTGACAAAGCTGAAAAGCCCTTTGATGCCAGGAGTGGATTTAATCAGAGATCGCCCCGAGTTCCTGTTTAACTATTGCTGTAGGGCAGGAGTGAATCCCGCAGCGCTCACAGCTCCCTGATGGATCGTCAGCCAGCACCCACCAGAGTGTGCAAAATGGAAGTACTAAAGGTCCCTTGAAATGGAAAAGCCAGTTGGGTGGGTCTCTAAGAGAAATTGAAAACTTTTTTTTTCTGAGAATTCTGCCCTGTCTTCTCACTCTCTTTCCTTCCATGGACAGGTCTCCAAGCCTGCTGAAAGAAAATGTCCAACAGCAGCTCCATCACCCAGTTCCTCCTCCTGGCATTTGAAAACAAGAAGGAGCTGCAGCGCTTGCACTTCTGGCTCTTCCTGGGCATCTACCTGGCTGCCCTCCTGGGAAACGCACTCATCATCACCGCCATCGCCTGTGACCACCGCCTCCACACCCCCATGTACTTCTTCCTCCTCAACCTCTCCGTTCTTGACCTGGGCTCCATCTCCACCACTGTCCCCAAATCTCTTGCAGTTTCCCTCTGGGAATCCAGGGCCATCTCCTACTGGGGATGTGTGGCCCAGCTCTTGTTCTTTTTCTTCTTTATCACAACAGAGTATTTTCTTCTCACTGTCATGGCCTACGACCGCTACGTTGCCATCTGCCAACCCCTGCACTACGGGACCCTCCTGGGCAGCAGAGCTTGTGTCCACATGGCAGCAGCTGCCTGGGGCAGTGGGTTTCTCACTGCTCTCCTGCACACGGCCAATACATTTTCCCTACCCCTCTGCCAGGGCAATGTCCTGGACCAGTTCTTCTGTGAAATCCCCCAGATTCTCAAGCTCTCCTGCTCACACTCCTACCTCAGGGAAGTTGGGCTTCTTGTTGTGGTCAGTGCCTGTTTAGCATTTGGGTGTTTTGTTTTCATTGTGGTGTCCTATGTGCAGATCTTCAGGGCCGTGCTGAGGCTCCCCTCTGAGCAGGGACGGCACAAAGCCTTTTCCACATGCCTCCCTCACCTGGCCGTGGTCTCCCTTGTTATCACCACTGGCTTCTTTGCCCACCTGAAGCCCTCTTCCATCTCCTCTCCATACCTGGATCTGGTGGTGACTGTTCTGTACTCAGTGCTTCCTCCAGCTGTGAACCCCCTCATCTACAGCATGAGAAACAAAGAGCTCAAGGATGTCATTAGGAGGCTGATTTCATGGACCTTCTCCAAGAGTGACAAATTTGCCACCTCTCCCCACCAATGATTCCCACACTATCTGATTACGTCCTTTTTTTTTTTTTAATTTTTTATTTCAAAGCATTTTAGTTATCATGATTGCTGTTGTTATTTGTGTTCACGTTTATTTTAGTTCTACAGAAATGTTTGCATTTGCATCCCTGCACCTGAGACATGTACCTTCTTTGTGTCACCCAGTTCCCTTATAAAATTGTGTTTAACAGTGGCTCAGAGCTGGCCTCTTACGCAGCATCTCTGTAATAAAAGGGGATCTCCGCAGTGGCCTGCTTTCATACCGGGATCTATCTCCCAGCAGGCCTGAGAAGCACACCTCTAGAGATCCTCTTCCTCCATGTGTTCAGGAATGAAAAGCTCTGACGTTTTAGAAATGTAAAACTGGGTTTAGAAGTCACCAGTTGGTGTCTGGTGACAGATAAGATGGTGAGTGGATCTGAGGGATGTACTCAGGGCTTTCACACAGGTGACATTAAGGACACCCAGCGTCTTGGAGGGGAATCTGGAGCGGTCTGCAGAGCATGGTGTTCCTCCTGAGTCGAGCGTGTTCCTTGGGTTGTGTTGGGCTTGAAGAGGGGTTTGGGGCCTTGAGTACAAGAGAAGTGCAGACCTCCTCTGGGCACTCTCCAGTTCCTCCCCACCTCTCTACAGCAGGAATTCTCACAGAGGGACACACATGTCCATGTGTGGCCACACCACAGCTCACTGGAGGGGGATGAAAACTCCAGACGTCCGGGGTGGCTACGCTCCTCCTAATGAATGCCCCTTTGCAGCTGGCCTTGTTCATGGTGAGCATGAACCACTGGCTCATATGGTGTCCTTCACAGTGCCCAAGCCATTCTTCTCAGGGTCACTGCTCCCTTGGTGAGGTCCCCTGATATATGGGTTTTTTCTCCCCGCTGATGCAGCACTGGCCACTTCTCCTTGTAAAACGTAAGAGGTGTCTGTTTCATGCAATGGTACAAGTTAGAGGTTGGTTTACCTGCTGGAAAGAAGCTCTGCAGAGAGAGACCTGGGAGTCTTGGTGGACAACAAGTTGCCCGTGAGCCAGCCATGTGCCCTTGTGGTCAAGAAGGCCAACGGTCTCCTGTGGTGCATGGCCAGCAGGTCGAGGGAGGTCATGTTCCCCCTCTCCTCTGCCCTGGTGACGCCACATCTGGAGTACTGCGTCCAGGTCTGGGCTCTCCAGTTCAAGAAGGACAGGGAACTACTGGAGGGAGTCTAGCGGAGGCTACAAACATGCTCAAGGGACATGTGCACCTCTTTGGTGAGGAAAGACTGAGGGGATCTCACCAATGCTTACCAGTATCTAAAGGGTGGGTGTCAAGAGGATGGGGCCAGACTCTTTTCAGTGGTGCCCAGGGACAGTACAAGGGGCAATGGACAAAGGCTGGAACACGGGAAATTCCATCTCAACGTGAGGAAAAACTTCTTACTTTGAGGGTTTTTGGAGACAGCAGGGTTTGCTCACTGTCCTGGCATCCACTTTCAGCTTTAAGTTTCCAGGTGCCATCCACTTGGCCATGGCTCTGCCCTGAAGCAAAGCCTTTGCACACAGAAGGTCTTTGACTCTCGGTACCCAGGTTTCATTTAAGACAAGTCCAAGCTTGGCCTGGAGCTGCACCCGAGGTGCTACAGCCCAGACATGCATCAAATCCCTCAGCCAGGGGAACAGAAACATGGAGCAAGAGCCTGTGCTTTTTTACTTTAATGGTCATGGAGACTGGCAGGACTCCCTGACATCTGGCCAAAAGTAAACATGGTCTGGATCCTTCAAAACGGCCCAGACACTGAGCTGGGGAGCTAAAGGCCGCTGAGCCTCACTTCAGATGAGAAATGTGTCCTAGAGCATGCTCTCTTGGACTGCGTTTCACGGTGCCTGAAAGAGAAGTTTACTGGATGAACTCGGAATATGTACATCGGTTACGGTCTGGCCCTTGGAGGGCCATGGTGTTATGCTTTTATACGCCCCATCAAGATTTGGCCATCTCATTGGTCAGGCAATGTGCTGTCATTGCACAGGCAATGTGCTCTCGCAGCCCAGAAGGCCAATCACATCCTGGGCTGCATCAAAAGAAGTGTTGCCAGCAGATCCAGAGAGGTGATTCTGCCACTTTGCTCTGGTGAGACCTCACCTGGAGCACTGTGTGCAGGTCTGGAGCCCTCAATATAGGAAGGACATGGACCTGATGGAGCGGGTCCGGAGGAGGGCCACCAAAATGATCAGGGGGCTGGAGCACCTCTCCTATGAGGACAGACTGAGGGAGCTGGGGTTGTTCAGCTTGGAGAAAAGGAGGCTCTGGGGAGACCTCATAGCGGCCTTCCAGTACCTGAGGGGGGCTACAGGAAGGCTGGGGAGGGTCTGTTTCCAAAGGCCTGCAGTGACAGGACGAGGGGCAATGGTTTTAAGCTGGGGAGGGGGAGATTTAGATTGGATATTAGGAAAAAGTTCTTTACCATGAGGGTGGTGGAACACTGGAACAGGTTGCCCAGGGAGGTGGTTGAGGCCCCTTCCCTTGAGATATTCAAGGTGAAGCTCGACGAGGCCCTGGGCAACCTGGTCTAGTTGGGGGTGTCCCTGCTGACTGTGGGGAGGTCGGACTAGATGACCTTTGGAGGTCCCTTCTGGCCTGGACCAATCTATGAATCTATAAATCTAATAAAAAGGGACGATATGAGGGAGGTGCCAGCAGGTGGGGCCATCAATTGACAGCAAAGAGAGAAAAGCAGGATCCATCCAACTTATCCAAACTTCATTGCTCCCAGGTCCCTTTAGATATGAGATATAGACATGAAATGTATTCAAATAAACATGTCCTCAGAGCACAGCTTCTCCATTCCAAGTGTTGGAACGAAATGTGTTTTTGGAAATGGCTGCATAAATGTATACTTGTATAGAAGTAGCTGAAGCCTCCACAAGGGACTGGGAAATGTGACCCAGGAGCTACGGGAGCCTTTCTGGAGCAGGAGCTGGTGGACAGACAGGATAGGCCAGGGCACCTCAGTGGAGACAACGGATTTCTTTCTCTCCTTTGACTTGAAGGGAAACCTGGGCAATTGCACCCATGATGTCCAACACTGGAGCAGATCACTCTCATCCCTGCCTTCACGACAGTGGGGTCACATGTAATTTACCCCACAGACAATGAAAAATGGGCAGATCTAGATGCTGAAGAGTCTACTTGAAGATGCTCCTGAAACCCTGACGTTTTGGGATTAGTGCAGTTGGAGCTGTTCAAAGAGAGCATTTCTTTCACTGTGTCTCTTTCACAGAATCACAGATGGGGGGGTTGTTCTGCTCTCCATCCTTATCTTCCAGCCCAGGAAGCTGTACACCCTGGGGGTAGCTGGTCTGACTATTGAAGACGGAGGCAAAGAAGGCATTAAGTATCTCAGCCTTCTCCTCGTCCTTGGTCGCAATCTTTCCCCCCGCATCCAGTAAGGGATGGAGATTCTCCCTGACTCTCTTTTTGTTGATGTATTTATAAAAACTTTTTTTGTTGTCCCTTATATTAATGGCCAGGTTGAGTTCCAGCTGGGCTTTTGCCTTCCTAATTTTTTCCCTGTGTAACCTAACAAGATCTCTGTACTCCTCCTGAGTTGCCTGTCCCTTTATCCAAAGGTGGTAAACCCTCCTTTTTTCCTCTAAGTCCCATCAAAAACTCTTTGTTCAACCAGACCGGCCATTTTCCCCACCCTTTAATTTTGCGCCTCAGGGGGACAGCCTGCTCCTGGGCCTTTAGGATTTCCTTCTTGGAGAGCGTCCAGCCCTCCTGGACCCCTTTGCCCTGCAGGATTCTCTCCCAAGGGACCCTCCCAACCAGGGCTCTGAACAGGCACAAGTCCGCCCTCCGGAAGTCCAAGGTGGAGGTTTTGCTCACCCCCTTCCTTACCTCACTAAGAATTGAAAACTTGACCATTTCATGATCGCTAAGCCCAAGACGGCCTCCTACCTCCACATCTCCCACTAGTTCTTCTTTGTTTGTGAAAAGTAGGTCTAGTGAGGCGCCTCCCCTGGTAGGCTCTCCTACCAGTTGTGTCAGGAAGGTATCTTCCATACACTCAAGGAACCTCCTAGACTGCCTGCTCCCTTCATTAGAGAAAATCAATAAGAATGACTTAGGAACCAGAGTTAAGGGACTGGACCATCCTATCTATCCCTTTAGTCCTGGAAATTGGGTTTATATTAAGAATTTTTCAGGTGACCCACTAGAAGAAAAGTGGAACGGAGCATTCCAAGTGCTACTGACCACCTTCACTGCAATCAAAGTAAAAAGAACAGCCGGCCTGGATTCACTGCTCCCGAGTGAAAAAGGCTCCAGATAAGCAGTGGACTTCAGAACCTTTAAGACCTTTAAAACTAAGATTACAAAGGCGTAAACAATGGAAGGCTCCAAAGTGTGAGGAAGATCCCCCACTTGAGCAGAAATGGACCTCTGAATGTACTGGACCAGCAAAACTGCGATTCCGGAAATCATTATCATGATCTTCTGCATCACAGCTGGACAGAGATCTGCATCACCTGTCAAGGTCTAGATGATGTCCCCGACCCTGAAGACTGGACCAGGAATGGATACTTGGGTAATGTAGGTCTGAATATCACAGATGAAGAAACTAAGGTATACACAGTTTTACAAATTGATGGCCAAATTAGGAGAGACTGGGGAGATTAAGGACAAATACCATCCTATAAAATAAGAGAAAACAGCTCAGTTGATATAGCATGTAAATTTGATGTGAAGCAAGTATACTCACTGCTAGAGAAAGTGAAAGAAACTTCTAAACGAACATTATGGCAAGTCCAGCATGATACTCTGGAAATAAGGAACATCATTACAACCATCGAGGAAACCAGGGAACACCACTGGTGGGACATTTTTCTAAATACCTCATTAAAATCTCCAACCGCGGCACAGTTTTTCAACTTCCCAGTGCATCCTGTACTAGTGCTGATCCTTGTAGCCCTACTGTTGACTGCTCTCAACCTTTGGATGTGGTGGAAAGTACGGACTCTTGCTCAACCAGTACATGTATTGTGGACTGTAAACAAGATTTTGCAAAAGAATTTGCTATAGCTTAAAGAAAAGCGGGGGTTGAATGAAGGAATAGGGCTGAGTATGGCTTGAAGGTTTGCTTGACACAACTAAGCCGCTCTTAGCACAAACAGTGAGTTAGCAAATACTGTGAGTCTTTGTTTTTCTAACTTGGCTAAATGCAAACAGGGGCCTAAGCACGTATGCAACTAGCAATTGTACAGGTCAGCACCTTGTTATCTTCCAAGAGGAACTTATCTCTGAGAACAGGATGTGTCGAGACCACCAAGGCATGCAGAGCCAGCCTAAACCAGCCTTGCCGCTTTGTCAGCAAGAATAGAGAAGTAGATGACTGCAGTTCACCAAAAGGATGCAGTGATGAAGAGGAAGGGATGAAGTAAGCGACCACCAGAGGTCTTTGAAGACCACCAAGAGACTGAAAGACGCATGCGGGAGTGGGTGGCAACGTATGACAATGAGTTCTGGGAAGAATAATGAATATGTATGTTTAACTTGTGTATAAGCTGTGTAACTCATGGCTTTTGGTGCGCACATTTGGAGGAGCGATCCCCTGCGCGTCCAGCGCTGCAATAAAGAATACCTGCTTAATAGTCATCCCCACTCTTGAGTCCTGATTTCGACTTTCACGGCATCACTATCCGTGTTACTGTTATTGTTTTCTTGTTCCCTTTGTTGTTCTGTTAAACTGCCTTTGTCCCAACCCACGAGTTTTGCCTTTTCCTTCCGATTCTCCCCTCATGGCCGTGGGGGGGGCTTGAGAGAGCACGGCTGCCCCGTGGTTCTTTGTTGTCCTCTGAGGCCAAACCACGACAGTTGGTACCTGATGGAATGTTTCAAAAAGCTCTGGCTGATTGAGTGACGGGAGAAGTCAGGAGTGCGCTGGCACTTGTCCAGGGCATCTATGCTGGAAGGAGGTATCTGTGCCTCTGAAGCTGAAGGTATTTGTGTCCTACATCCAATCCCAGTTCTGGAACACACTTTCTTTTTTTTTTTTTAAAAAAAAAAATAAAAAGAAGAGCAAGGATACAAATTCCCACCTTTGACTATTATATTAAAGCAAAAGGAAAAAAATCCACAAATAATTTTAAAAGCTGAAAAGTATATTTTATTTTCTGTGCATCTTTTCCTTACTTCTTCTTTGATGAGGCTTGCAGCATTTAAAAAAAAATAAAAATAAAAATGGTCATTTTGTGCCTTGCATAGAGCCCCGTGTCCCCAAAACAGTTCCTGCCCAGGACTGTCAATGACACCCCTCAGTCTTTGCACAGAGAGTCACACCGTGATACCGACCTCTCGTCACTGGCTGAGGTTTTGTTTTAGGGGGTCACATACAGCAGAGGGAGATTCGTGCCCCGTAAGCATTTGCTCTGTTGTTATCAGAAAAAGGGCCTGAGGTCGTAGGTTCATAGTATCAGCTCAAGTTGGAAGGGGCCTTGGGAGGTCTCCGTTCCAGCCTGTCAGAAACATGGTCAGGCCACGTTGTTCAAGGCTTGGACCAGTTTGAAAAAAGTTTGACAACCTCCAGGGCTGGAGTCTGTTCAGCATCTCTGGGCGACCTGCTCCAATGCTTGGCTCAGCTCATGGGGAAAAGCGCTTTCCTATCTGCAGGCTGAGCCTCTTCTCTTTCACCTTCCACCCACCGTCTTTTGTCCTCCCACCATGCACCCTGGTGAAGAGCTTGGCTCTCTGTTCTCCATAAAGTCCTCCTAGGTACTGGCAGGCTGCAATGAGATCCCTCTCAGCCTTCCTTTCTCCAGGCTCGACTAGCTCATCTCCCTCAGCGTCTCCTCATGGGAAAGGCTGACCCTGACCATCTTGGTGGTCCTTTGCTTCAAGAAAATTGATGCAGGCACTGAGCCCGGCAGGAGGATGGAGATGGCCAAACAGGAAAATTCACCCATAAACTTGGGGTGTGCTGCCGGTGCTGGAAGTGGCCAGTGCGAAAGATTTGGGGTGCTACAAATGCTCTGTGCCACCTTCCTCAACTGCCCATGCCACCAAAGGCACAGACCAGCCTCCTCTCTCCCGTGTCTGCAAGTCTCAGATGCCTTCTACGAGCCCTGGCTCTGCAACACCAACCCTCTTGTGTGACTCCTCACCCTGCATGGGCAGGGCGCTCAGCTAACTTTAGCGTGTTCCTCTTCCAAGCACTTTCAAGCCCATCCCAGTCTCTCTCTGGTTCTCCCTCTTGCTTCTTGTCCCTCTCCCCCATCTCTCCCCTGTCCAGTCCAGAAAAGCAGCCCATTCTGGGCTGACCCCGTGGCAGTGCCCATTGATGGGTTCTGCAAAGCTCTGCAGACTCAACCCCACAGCCTCAGCCCCTCTGATGGCCACAGTAGCTCCTGGGGGGCAGAGAGATGTCTCAGCACCACACTGGCCCCAAGGCTGAGGGCCGGACATGGCACGAGATGGCAGAGACCAGTGTCTCCCCGTGTCCCCTGCGCCTGTCTCCAAGACATCCTGACCGCTGACAGCAAGCCCCTCTGTGTCAGCCCCTCTTCCAGGAGAAGACTCCGGGCCCCGGAGCTCCTGAGACTGCTCCATCCCTAGAGAAGCCTGCCCTGAGCTGGTGCATGCAGAGATTGACTTCTCTTTGTCGTGTTTTTTTTTCCACCTTGGATGCACAGAGATGCTCCTTTGCTCTTCTCCAAGGGTGTCCCTGTCCCCAGAGAACATTTCACCAGGGAACTTTGTCTGATCTGGCCTCATTTGCCACTCCTGCCCCCTCCCCACAATCTCCACAGGGTCCTGCACTGTTGTTTCTGCTCCGCAGAGCGAGTTGGCTGTGATGACTGAAAGCCATGGAGGGACAGTCCCAGGCAGATCCCTGTGGATCATTCACCGTTTCCGGGGGAACTGGGCACCCACGGGTGAAGGCTCAGCCTGGGCCCGTTCCCTAATACATTGCCCCACATTGTCCCATTGCCTAACACTCTTCCCTCATCCCATGGAGAACCCAAACAAAGCAGCATGGCCTTGTGAGGACAACTTCCTGAGCCTGAGCTCAGCTTTGGAAGAAGAGCCAAACCTCCAGACACCGGCACTGAAGAAATCCCATTTTATTAAAGAGACATGAGATGGGAGGTCAGCTGTACCCCTGTGCCAGGCACACGTGAACAGGCCTCAGGGTCAGAAGGGCTGGGTTCATGCTTGTGGGGAAGTAGAAGGTTCCTGGACACACATGGTTATCACAGAGAAAAGGCCCAAAGCCCAGGAAGTTCCCCAGATGAATCTGAAATCACTTCTGAAGAGACACGGGCAGGTTAATGCTGCTGAGAGATTAGTGACAGAATCAGCTTCTTCGATGTGTCTTTCAGCTCCTGGTTCCTCATGCTGTAGATGAGAGGGTTCACAGCTGGAGGTACCACCGAGTACAGAAATGACACCACCAGATCCAGGGGTGAGGAGGAGATGGAGGGGGGCTTCAGGTGGGCAAAGAAGCCAGTGCTGAGAAACAGGGAGACCACGGCCAGGTGAGGGAGGCACGTGGAAAAGGCTTTGTGCCGTCCCTGCTCAGAGGGGATCCTCAGCACGGCCCTGAAGATCTGCACATAGGACACCACAATGAAAACAAAACAACCAAATGATAAACAGACACTGACCACAATAAGAACAACTTCCCTGAGGTAGGAGTGTGAGCAGGAGAGCTTGAGGATCTGGGGGATTTCACAGAAGAACTGGTCCAGGACATTGCCCTGGCAAAGGGGTAAGGAAAATGTATTGGCCGTGTGCAGGAGAGCAGTGAGAAACCCACTGCCCCAGGCAGCTGCTGCCATGTGGACACAAGCTCTGCTGCCCAGGAGGGTCCCGTAGTGCAGGGGTTGGCAGATGGCAACGTAGCGGTCGTAGGACATGACAGTGAGAAGATAAAACTCTGCTGCAATCATGAAGAGAAACAGAAATAGCTGTGCAGCACATCCCCAGTAGGAGATGGCCACGGTGTCAAACAGGGAATTGGCCATGGCTTTGGGGACAGTGGTGGAGATGGATCCCAGGTCAAGAACGGAGAGGTTGAGGAGGAAGAAGTACATGGGGGTGTGGAGGCGGTGGTCACAGGCGATGGCGGTGATGATGAGCGCGTTTCCCAGGAGGGCAGCCAGGTAGATGCCCAGGAAGAGCCCGAAGTGCAAGAGCTGCAGCTCCCGTGTGTCTGCGAATGCCAGGAGGAGGAACTGGGTGATGGAGCTGCTGTTGGACATTTGCTTCCTCTGCGCATTGGAACCTGTCCAAGGAAGAAAAGGCAGTGACAAGTTACGGTGGACGTCTCAGAGCAAAACCTACTCCAGTTCTCATGGAACCCCATGGAGCTGTGTGATGGAGCTGCTTTTGGACATTTGCTGCCTCTGGGCATGGAGACCCCTGCAAGGAGGAAAAGTCATTGACAAGTTAATGGAGACTTTTAGCAGCAAAACCAAAGCCTTTTCCTACAGACCCTTCCCTGCTACACGCCTTACCCCCTGTATTCCTTTTCTAGGAGAGCTTCCCTCAGCTCCATGGCTGAAGCTCTGCTACCGTGCTGGTTGAACGTGCCATGAGGAGCTGGGCCTCTGCCCACTGGTGCCGAGGAGTCAGCCCTGCTCTGCAGCAGAGAGTTCACGGGAACGCTGGAAGCAGGGGCCAGTCCTGGTGTTTGACTTTGTCAGATAAAACCATGCCCAATGCACAAGGGTGTGCCAGTACCTGCACTGCCTCTTCGAAGGAGTGAGGGAGGCAGAGGCCAACTGAGAGCTTTTTTGAAAAAAAAATTCCCTCCGTCCCATTGTGGGATGTCAGAAACCCTCAGTATTCCTGCTGCACTCAGGGAGAGCAGAGAGAATCCTGCAAGGCAAGAGGATTGCCTGTGGCTTAGTACAGAGCGAGGGGAGCTGGGCTGTCCCTCAGCCCCTGACACACTGGGCTTGCGCCTTTCTGAGATGGAGGGCGATCACACGCCCTCAATGTTTCCCTGAAACGTCAGCAGAACCTGCTGAGAGCAGAGGGATCCACTGCAGACAACTAAATGTCTCGCCCTTTCTCAACGTCTCAGCAACCACTTCCAGCCCAGGACACACAGGGCTCATTTCACCAACCCAACAGCATTTCCTTGGTCATAGCGTCTCTGCGCTTCTCCATGGGGCACATGGTAACACAAAGATGCTATGGGACAGATTTGCATCCTGGAGGGCAGCTCACAGCTTGGAAGGACACCTCAAGGAGATACATCAGTTTTTTCACGATGTTATCTCACCAAGGGAAAACCAGCTGATTCCCCAGCCCCACAGGCTGCATTGTCCACAGCCGCACAGGCGAGAGGAAAGCTGGGACCCTTGTTCCCATGGACACACCTGCATGGGAGGACGCACAAGATAATGTGTGACTCTGCAGCTGAAACTCCCATCCCCAGAGAGCCTGAGAGTGAGAACAAGAAAAGAGCAGCAATAACACAGACAAGTGGAGAAACAAGGGAAACTGCAGCGAGGGTCTGGCTGAAGGAGGCCAGGGCAGAGGCAGCCGGGCGCTCGGGACAGCATCACCCGTGCCCAGCCGTGCCTGTCACCTCCCAGACACCGACGCTGCCGGGCAGTCGCTCTCAGCCCCGCTGCTCCGCAGGGAGAACGGGGCACGTGGCTGGAGAGCTGCACCACGGCTCTGCTGGAGCTCCGGCTGCAGAGGAGGTGGTTCATGCCTTGGACCCCACAGCCCTGAGGGCAGAGGCTTTGGTGGGAGAGGAGGCACGGGGGGGCTTGCTCAGGGGAAGGGGTCTGCATTGGAGGGGATCGTACGGCGTTTGCGGAATTCTCCCTCCCACAACATTTCTGGCTTAAGTTTCCTCTCGTTCCCTGGTCATATCCCTGCTGCCAGGAGATTTTCCTCCTGGGAAGTGTCTCCCTGTGCCGTGTCTTTTCCCTGTCAGCACTCACAGAGCCCATCCCAACCTCTGTGCACTCACCTTGGCCCTACAGACACCTGCCTGTTTGCAGGGCAGGGGCTGGGTTCATGTTCCTGTTCGCAGGTGCAAAAGGGCAGGTCAGAGCAACCCTGATGGTCCAGCAGAGGTGATGCTGGTGCTCTCCATGGGCAGAGGAGCGGCTGAAGGCCCCTTAGGAGGCTTCTTTTAGACCAACTGATGCCTCAAAGTTGCAGCTCAGGAATCACAGTGACTTCTGCAAACTCGAGAGATCCTTACACATTCATCTCTTTTTCCACCTCTCTCCCCGCACCCCCCGGATAAGAAACTGGAAACACAACCTGAGGAAATAGTTCCCTTGGAAGCACGTAGGGGTGATCTGGAGCTGTGAGCAGCCCTGACCAACTCAACACCGTCTTGACAGCAGAAGGACCCTCTCCTGCTTCTCCCCAGAGCTTCTCCCCACACCGCTGTGGGAACAACCTGGGCAGACTGAGTGTTGACCCTGGCAAGAGACAAAGTCCCTGCGCTGGCACACAGCCCCCTGCGGTGCAGAGACCCTGCTCTGAAGGACAGCCCTGAGTACTCCTGGCTGCACACCCGGCTTCCCACTCTGCAGCCTCCCCCAGGGGAAGGCAGCCGACATGCCCTGGCCGGCTGAGGGTGCAGCAGGGAAGCCGTGCTCCAAAGCACGTCCTTTTTCTACGCGGGGGAAACTGAGAGTCCTCCTGACAGATCCCATGGGCTGTGGGATGTGCCAGCTTTAGGAGGTCTTTCCAGGAACCGCAGCTGCATTGCCCTGCAGCCAGAGACTTACCCTGTCAAGGGCTGTGAAGATTTCTCTCCAGGCGAGCTCTCATCTGTCCTCCCACCCCAGGCTGCCTTTAGCCTCTGTCTTGCTTCCCTCCTCTCCCCTCGGTGCCTGCAGGCAGTGCCCTCAGCCCTGCTGCGCTTGGCAGAGGAGCTGCTCCTGGGCAGAGCTGTCTCTCTGCCGCGCTGCCCCACGGCCAGGAGCTCCCTCCATCCCAGGAGCCCGGCCCAGCTCAGCAGCAGAGCAACAGCCCAAGGCAGTACCTTTTCTGCCCCCCTCTAAAATCCCTTGAGGTGTCCCTGGGGCTGCCGGGGAACCTGCTGATGCAATCCCTGATGTTCTCTCTCTCAGCTGGATAGAGACACTCCTTTCCAGAAGTGTCATTTCCCTGCTGAGAGGGAGAGTTACCTCTAAATATCAACTTTCCTTGGCCCATCATTAGACAGGACAGCCAGACGGGGACAGACAGGCATCTCCTTTACCCCTGCTGAGGGAAGGGATTCAGCTGAGGGAATCGAGGCATCTCATCCTGCGTTTCTATTCCTAGCATTTGACGGAGACTCAGCTCCCGCCCATGCCTGCTAGAAGCCCACAGGAGATGGGATTCCTCTTTCCTCAGGTGTTGAGCTGTGCACAAAATAGGCACCTGCATGGGAGCCTCTTTTCTCCACTCCCACGCTAAGTAATGGAGATGGAGGGCGGGAGTGAAATGTTCAGATGCAAATGCCTGGGAACATTCCAGTTGCCAGAGGTGGTGCAAGGTACACGCAGGAAACTGCAAGCTCTAATGGGGATGGTGATAGAGATGGGGAAACATCTCGGGGATCGTACATGAGCCTGGTGGGAAATCCTTTAGCCAAGTGAAATGACAGCTGATGTCCAAATAAAAGGAACCTTTCCTACTCCTGATGTTCATGGCAGTTCACAGAGGTGTTCATATGAATGGACTGCAGTCATGTCCTGTAGGGAGAGCAAGGTCTCTCTCTTTTCCATCAGCCGAATTTACTCAATCTCCAGTGACTACAATGGCATTTGTCCCAAGTTCAGCCCCTCATTGCCTAACAGAATTCAGGGCAGCTACTCAAGGGTTGAGTGAGCTTGTGTGAGTGAGGATGAGAGGAGAAGCCAGTAAGGGTGAAACTGTCTTGGCCATTATACTCCACTTGATCGGGCACAGTAGGCAGAATAAGTCTTCTAACAGCAACCTGAAGATGTCTCCAAGTCAATGAGCAGGTTCCTATGGGGAAGAGTAGTTGCCCTGGCATTCACTGGCCAGGCAAAGACACAGGGTGCCAGCAGCCTGGAGGACCTTGGGACAACTTCTTAACACAGCTGCCAGGTGGGCAAACAAGGGTGATGCTCACCTGGACCTGGTCCTGGCAAAAAACAAATATAAATAGAGAGTGGTCAGGGAGGTGAAAATCAGTGTCAGCCTTGGCTGCTGTCACCAGGAAATAGTGGGGTCCCAGGTGCCGAAGAGGAGTGAGGAAGGCCAGCAGCAGAGCAAAAACGGGTGGACTCCAGAGAAGAAGACTTTGATGTACTTGGGAGACTGATGCGAGTGGTGCCATGGGAAGCAGCTCTGAAGGCTGAAGGATGATGGAAAATCTGATAGGCCTTACAGGACAGCCTCCTCCAGGCACAAAAACGATCTCTCCAACTCCCCTTGAAAAGAAGCAACCGTCTCAGGAGGCTGCTTGTTGGAACTGACTGAGCTCCAGGACAAAGAGGCAGCACAAAGGAGGTGGAAGCAGGGAAGCTGCAGAGGAGGAATTGAGAAACCTTGTCCCAGGACGTAGGGACGATGTTAAAGCCAAAGCTCCCATGGGCTTGACAGATGAAGGGAAGGACAGCAAAAGCACAACGAGCTGATCCAGGCTTCGAGGGTCATGGGAATGAGTCACCCTCTGCCTGGAGGCCTGTGACAAGTGGGCACTGCAGATATTTGCATCCTGACTGCCTCAGCGTGGGCGATGGGGATCCCCCTGCTGGGGGTGGCTCTGCCAGCCCATCCACATGGGTCTGGATGGTGCAGACTCTACTTGGAGACATTCCTGTAACCCAAATTCCTTGGCGTTAATGCAGAATTGGCAAGTTGAAATCAAGCATTTCATGCACTTGGCCTCTTCGCCTTGACATCTTTTCGCTTTGACTCCACTCCCGAAAGCTCTCTAATTAACCACAGAAGAATTGAAGACGAAAGGAAAATTATGGCCTGGCTTGGCTCCTCAGGGCGTTTTGCATGTTAATGAACCCTCTGGTGCCGAGTTCCTGAACTGCAGATCTCTAAAGGCTGACCAAGTCTCTAGAGGACTAAGAGCCAGCAGCAAACCTCCAGGTTTCTGAGAGTGTTTGCAGGCCCTGCTGAAGTCCATCACTGAAGAAACCATGGAGGGAATGAGCAGACAAGGGTCCTGTCCCTGGGGGCTGGTGAAGCAGGAAGTTGGAGACACTTGGTACAATGGAAAATTTAAATGTAGAGATCACTGTGGAAGCCCTTGATGTGCTCTTCCAAGCAGGAAGGCCACGTCCTTACCCACATCCCCTACAGATGGGGCTCCTTTCCCTCTTGGCATGTTCGGGGCTCTTCCTGGGGGCAATGTGATTGGGAGTGTGTGTTGCCAGGTGCAGGTCAGCAGTAGGGCACCTCCCAGGATTTATGGGGGGTGGCTGAGGAGGCAACGAGGCACTGGAGCTGGAAGGACCTTGTGTTCTCTCCTGGGTCTCAGTGGAAGAGACAGAAGCCACAGGCAAGAGAACAAGGGCCTCAGATCTGTTGGGGTGTCAACGCCCCACCAAGGCCCTTGGCCATCCCCACCACAGCTACGCTGTCCTGTGCCTGTGCCTGCTTCCTTGTTTCCAACACCAAAATGTGGGTGTCTGAGGATTTGCCAATGCCAGTGAGTTCCCCACATCTCACCTGGTTTCCTCCAAAGCCTTGCTACTGCTCATTTATCCCCAAGATTTCCAAGCTCCAGAATCCTGGAGAATCCATGCCAGAATCCTCTCTGTAGCTCCACATCCCAGCACTGAACAGCCAACCCCCAATATTCCATTTCTTCTTCCTGCCTTTAGCACACTCACTGCTGCCCCCACACTGCTCTCTCCCTGCACGCCCATGTGTCTCACAAACCCTTCCTCTGCCCCTGCAGTGCTGAGACCTCAGCCCAGGAGGTTTGTGCATCCTCCAGGCTCATGGATGTTTCCTGAAGTCCATCCAAGTGTGGGCAGTGAAGGAGGGGAAAGGAGCAAGTTGTCAGCCCATGGGGCATTCCTAAGAACAGCCACCCCCAGCAGTGGGCATTCCCCATCCGCCAGGCTGAGGCAGGCACACAAGAGGTGAATGTCTGTATCACCCCTGGTTTGCAGAGGAAGGGTCTTCCTTCCTGCCATTGTCCCAGGACAAGCCTCTTCCTCAGCCTCTGCCCACAAACATCCACTGCTTCCCACGGCTGGCTTCAGACACGGCTGTAAGGATTGGCTAAAGCCATCAGCCGTCCCCTTGCTTCTCGCTGACATTGCTTGACCCTCTCTAACAGACTTACACGTGGCCAATCACCACTGCTCAGGGCCACTCGCCCTTTGGAAGAGCATTTTGGACTTTCCGAGTGCTTTTTATAATCTTCCTCGCTCCCTCCAGAGCACATGGTGGGCTTTCTTGGCCAAACAGGGCCTTTTTCACCATCTCTTAAGAAACAGTCGTCTTTTTATGATCCTCTGTGCGGGAATAGTCATCCCAGAAAAGCACCAAATGTATCCAAATAGCAGTTGAGTGAAGTGCCAGTAAGAACCAGGTGAGGTCCCCCCATGGCCGTGGCTCCCTGGCAAGGAGCCTCTTCTGAGAAGGTGATCCGGCCTCTGCCACTCTCTGGAGAGGGAAACCAGCAGCGTCTGTGCCACACGGGGACACAAGGGGTGACTTTTGCAAGACCACCCTTCATCTGAACCACTTTCAATATGTACTTCAGGATGGGATATCATACCTTATATGGCAAATACTAATTTAATTGCCATTGTCCAGATTTGCTATTGTGGAAGTAGACTGTTACTTTAACATTTCTTTTCATCATTATTATTATTTTTTGCCACTCTAAAGGAAATCACAGAATCACTGGAAGGATCACTGATGCTTTATCAACAGAAGACCCGCCAGCTTTGCATCTCAAGAAATAGGATGCCAGAGGTCAAGAGAAGTGTGGGAGACTACGGGGGGTGTGGACCCCTTGATTGAGGGTATGGAGTCAGGAATTGACCTTGCAGATATTGAAGTATATCCTTGAGAAAGAAGGGAGTAGAAAACATCCTGAGAAGTAAACAACTTCAAGGAACCAGCTGGAGACTGACAAGATAAGGAGTAGCTTTGATGTTTGCAAAAGTTAACCAATGACATATTGTTATGACAATATGTAATCAGTAGTAAAAGAACACGTGTTAAGAAAGAGTATATGAGAAAGTACGTGTGGCAATAAAAGTTAGTCTGTTACTGCTTGAACTTCAGAAGAGTGCTGTCCGTGTCATTTGTCCGTCTCAACAATGACAGAGAAGGATGGTTTGGGAAAACTCATGGGATTTGGGAAACTGAAGCGTGTGCCCCTCTCCCCGACATCCTGCCCTCCTCCGTGACCTGTGTGAGAAACTTCATCAACTGGGTCCGTGCTCACAGTTGTGTCAAGAAAACGGTGTGTACCTGCAGCCAATGTTGTCCTTCCAGTTCAGGATTTGAGCTCCCACTTAAGACCAAGAAGCCCAAGGATCCCAGTTCCTAGAGGGCCAACTAATGAGGACATCCCACAGGCTGGGGGAGTTTTTCTTTACTGACAAAGATTTTGTTAACTTTTTTTCTCTCTCTTTGTAACTTGACTGTCAGAATTCATGCATTGAATCTACTTTGACCCTTTAAAACTGTCTCTGTGAAAAACTAATCCAGCATAGTTTTTTGTTTTGGTTTGGTTTTTTTTCCCAACCCAACTGTACTTGGAGCATTGAAGAGTCTTTCCAGATTTGGAGTGGTTTTTCAGAATGTCTGCTCCAAGAGGGGAAATATCTCAGCCTGCAGATGGAAGGACAGGAGGAGGACAGCATCATTCAGGCTCAAAGGGAATTGGAGGGTGTCTTGACCAACCTCCCATTGAAAACAGGGTCAGACCTGAAGAGTCAGGGCTTTGTTCAAAGATGTCTGGATCCCTTTCCAAGACAGAGCTGTTGCACGCTCTCTGGGAAACAGCTTCCAGTGCTTGACTATCCTCATGCTGGAAAAAGTTCCTCCTTGTTTGGCTTGACCATCCCTTTTCTCAGCCCATTGCCTCTTGTCCTTGATTCTTCTACCATGGATTTGACTCAGGCTCAGTCTTCCTGGTAACTGTGTTGTTATAGTTGAATTTTAAGACAAATCGAGTCCGAAATAGATTTATTAAATATTTATTAAGGTAGGAAAGCAAAAGCAGCGCTGGGCGGCCGGGGAGTCGCAGCTCCACCAAAGACTCGCAAATTCAGGCAAGCTAAACGACTCCTTTTATCTTCACAGAGGTCGATTGCAACATCTTCGGTACGCCCCTCTTCGGCTTCTTCCGAGGGGCTTCTTGCTTGGGGAAATTTCGATAAGATATCGTCACAGAATCAGCTTATACAATCTATTCTTTTCAGGGTTGATTGGTACAATGGCACACGTTAGCACGACATTAACGGTTTAACATTCGCTCAAGGTAACACATTCTGATGACATTGTGGTTAAGCCTTTCTTGTCAAACAGGGTGTTCCCATGTTTGGTGTTGCCAGGTAACATTGTGGACGTGTATCTTCTGGTTAAATAGGAAGTTCTCAAGACTGCTACAATGGGTTCGTTCCTCTTGCTTAACCTGTTTGATCAGCAAATTACCCTTAGTTACTTATTACAATCCCCCCTTTTTTTTATTTATAAGTGATTTGCTGATCAAACCTAGACAATACCTCACAAGCGGCATCTAATTCAGGATTTTCGTTTGGTATAATTTTCATTTCCAGTTCCGATTGCTTCATCAGCATTAGCTGCACTTTTTCTAACCTGCCTTTAAAAAAGGTTACAAGTTTATTAATGACACAGGGTCCAAAAGTCAGAGCCAATAGTAACATTATGAGGGGTCCCGCCAAAGTAGAAATTAAGGTAGTCAGCCATGGTGACGGATTAACCCAAGATTCATACCAGGAGGACTGAGCCTCTCGTTCCCGTTTTCTTTTCTCTAATCCTTCTCTCAGCTTAGCTAATGAATCTCTTACTGCCCCTGTATGGTCAGCATAAAAGCAACATTCTTCACCTAGGGCAGCGCATAATCCTCCGTTTTGCATGAACAAAAGGTCCAATCCTCTTCGATTCTGTAAAACTACTTCTGACAATGAGGTCAATGATTTCTCTAAATAGGAAACAGATTTTTCTATTCGGGCCAAATCTTCGTCTACTGCAGCTCTTAGAGATGTTAGACTCTGTTGTTGTTGTACCAAGGAGGTTATGCCAGTGGCGGTCCCGGCGACCCCTAAACCAAGTAGAGTAGCTATAGTAATTGCAGATATTGGCTCTCTTTTGTTGATTTTATGTCCTGAATTGCTCCAATGTAAATACATAGTTTCTTCCCCATGTAAGAGGATTCTAGATACCACAGTAACTTGTACACAAAATTCTGAGGCATTTTTCTTGAGAACAGCAGTGGACAAACAAGGTGTTAATCCGGTTATGGAACAAACCCACCATGCCCCAGGACTAGGCAGAATCCATTTAATATCAGATGTAAAGTTTTGAGTTTGGTTAGTACATAGAGCTCTTTCCCCATTCGTCACCTTTCCTATACACCAACCGCTCCCTCTGACCTGTTGGAGAGTAATCCCTGCTTTCCGTTCTTTCCAATTACATCTGGGGGGATTCTCCTCGGCAGAGGTATTAAAGGGAGATGGCACAGCTATCCCTTCATAAAAAGGGGGTTTTACATCATAACATAACCAACAGGAAGTGGTAAAATTTGGATTTGTTGCATTTAGAGCTTGATAGGCTGCCTTCATTACAGCCCATAGGGGTTCATCATCTTTGGGTATTTTCTCCACTTTATTTGTAGAGGTTAGGTATGTCCCTGGGGTGACTGAGGCTGTGGAGTTTCCTCCCTTTGGCTTTGTGATGACTCGATTGGGCCCTACTGCTTGTGGTATTTTAACTTCCCGTTTTTGAATGAATATTAGTCCTCCTCTATCAGTTCCAGATTCCCAATATCGCATTCCCCAGGTTCGTCCAAATAACCATCCATGGTCATTAGGCTGCAGGATTTCTAATATAACATGCTTACAGTTGCCAAGATGGGAGCCCTCTATGTGTCCATCCCAGCTAGAAGCTGGCGGGTTGCATCCTCTGGGCCCCCATATTATATTTAAAAATCTATCTTTACTGGCTACATCCCAGTTTGAAGCTATGGTTTCACATCCCCAATATGCACAGTAATAGAGATTAGGGAAATTGCAATAGCTTTTCCCTGGATTCGAACTGGGGCAGAGATAAAAAGGTTTTATTGCTCTTTCTTGTCGACCGGGTGGGTCTAGTTCATAAAAGACTAATTCTTCCAATTTAACTTGGAATTCTGGGGGTCCGGCTGTCGCATTATACCGAACTTCTATTGAATCTTCCCATCGACCTAAGGTCCAATTGAAGGGTTGATGTTAATTTTCTAAAGTCGTGGTAATTAATACCATTAATAGGATACCAGCTTTCATTTCCCCCACTGTTCAGTACCTCTCTGCCTTCCTCGTCTACTCTTTTGCGGAGAGCAACGGGATATTAATATCTTCTCGGCAGCAGCAGGTAGTCTTCAGGGGGATTTTGCTGTTATCCTGTCAATAATTTCCAAGGTCTAAAGAGTTAGTTACCTCTCAAATATATTTCCACCTGTTTGGTTGTTGTGCCCGTTTCCAGGCAAATCTTATAACACACTGTCTTAAAACTCTATACCAGTCTGTTTCATATATTTCCCAAAGCTCGGGTATTGACAATTCCCACCCACAAAATAATTTACGAATCTCTGCTTGAGCCCGTTGTTCCCTGGTATGTGTCAAATTATTGCGACATTTCATACAATAAGGTTGTCTCTTAAATGAAACACAGGACCATTCTTTATCGCAATTTAAACATCGGCAAACAACCCAACATAAATGTCCGGAAGTGGGGTGTTTCACGCAGGGTATTCTACGGAGATCTCCTATACTGGGCGATTCAGGTATTTCTGTCTCTGTTTCACAGCAAAAAGGAAAAACCTGAGGAGTTCCTGTCAGTTTGTATAATCCAGCCCCCCCCGTTTGGTCAGGTATTCTCTCCTCACTCCAAGGTGCAAAATATACTTTTCGTAGGGTATTTCCAGGTGGTATTTGGAACCATTGATGTAAACTATTTCTTGCTTCCCTTCTGGAGTGGTTCATTTACCGGTCTCGTTTTTCCTTATCTTCATTCGGAGGTCTCCTGGTTCTGACGTTACGGTCCACCTTTCTGGGAAGATAGGTCCCTTAATTCTGCTGGCATGAGTCCATCCTTTTTCTGCTGTCCGTACAGCCGTATCTGTGGTAAGTAAAACAACAAAGGGTCCTTCCCAACGGGGTGTTAGGGAGGTTTCTTTCCAGGTTTTGATTAATACCTGGTCTCCAGGCTGGATTTGGTGTATGGAAATGTCCAAGGGAGGTCTTTGTACTACCAAACCCTTCTTTCTTAGTTCCTGTCTCCTTCTTGTAAGTTCTAAAATATATTCTGTTAAAATTTTATCCTCGACCTTTGGGTGCTCTACTAATAATCCAAAGTCATAAGGCATCCCATACAACATTTCAAAGGGGGATATACCAGTATCTGTCCTAGGTTGAGTTCTAATGTAAAGCAAGGCCAGCGGTAGACATTTAGTCCAACTCATTTTTGTCTCCACCATAAGTTTGGTTAGGTGTTTCTTTATTTCCCCATTCATTCTTTCTACTTTCCCGGAACTTTGTGGGTGCCAGGGAGTATGGTATTCCCATTTTGTACCGAACAATTCAGTTGTTTCTTTAATTATTTTGGATGTAAAATGTGGGCCTCGGTCTGAGTCAATTACCGCAATAGTTCCATACCTCGGAATAATTTCTTCCAACAGGATTTTAATAACTGTCTTTGCAGTAGCCCTTATCACTGGGAAGGCTTCTACAAAGTGCGTAAGGTGATCAACCAAGACTAATAAATACTGATATCTCCCAACCTTCGGTAATTCAGTAAAATCCACTTGTATTTTCTCAAAGGGCCTTTTAGCCAGTTCACGACCCCCTTGAACCTTCTCCCTAAGTTGTCGTTTATTCACTTTGTGACAGGTTAAACATCCCTCTAAGATCCTTTTGGCTAATCCGTATATTCCGATGCAGGCATATTTTGTTTCAAACTGATCCACTAAAGCCTGAATTCCCCAATGGGTTTTATGGTGTAATTTATTTAGTATTCCTCTGGCTAATCCCTTTGGAAGAATTTCCCTACCATCTGGTAGCAGCCATTTATCACCATCTCTTTTTGCTCCAATTTGTTTTAGCTTATCCAATTCTTGGAGAGTGAAAGTCTTCTCTATTTTTAGCCTTTCAGGTTCCTCTCCCAAGGTCTGAACCATTAACAGGGCAGCCCGTTTTGCCTCTGCGTCGGCTAGATTGTTTCCTCTTACTGTATGGGTTAGTCCCCTCTGATGTCCTTTTACATGGACTATGGCTATCTTTAGTGGACCTCTTAAGGCCTTTAAAACTTCTTGGATTAGTTTTTCATGGACTAATCCCTTTCCCTGGGTGTTAATTAAGCCCCTCTCTTCCCAAATTTTTCCAAAGGTATGCACCACCCCAAAGGCATACTTTGAATCTGTATAAATGGTTCCAATTTTATTTTCTAAAAGTTTTAATGCTCTCATCATAGCATATAACTCACATGCTTGTGCGGACCAAGCTTTATTTAATGGTCCTGACTCTTTTATCTGAAAGGTATACCCGTCCACAATAGCATATCCCGATTTCCGTTGTCCTTCAACCACTCGTGAGGAACCATCCACAAATAATTTCTCCCCTTCGCCTAATTCATCTTCCTCTAAATCCTCCCTTATCTTAGTTTGCAAATTTATTAGTTGGAGACAGTCATGTGTCAAATCTTCCCTAGGTTCCCCATATAAAAATTGGGCAGGATTCTGAACACAGGTGGTTTCCATTTCTAACCATGGGGAGTTAATCAAAATTCCCTCATATTTTAGTAATCGACTGTCTGTAAGCCACTTATCAGCTCGTTGTTGCAATACTCCTCGAATGTTATGGGGGGTGTATACCTTTAGTTCACCTCCTAAGGTGACCTTTCCAACTTCTTCTACCAATAATGCAGTGGCCACTATTGCTTGTAAACAAGTGGGCCACCCGCGGCTTACAGGATCTAGTATTTTAGAATAATATCCTACAGGCTTTCTCTGCCCTGCCCACCCTTGGGTCAGAACCCCATAAGCTGTCTCGTTATCCACATTGATAAAAAGTTGAAAGGGTTTACGGATATCGGGTAAACTGAGGACAGGTGCTTCCACCAGGTTTCTTTTCACGTTCTCCCAGCGCTTCTCATCTTCAGGGGTCCATTTTACTAACCCATTTTTAGTTAGCTTTTCGTACAAGAATTTTACTTTACTGCTGTAATTTTCTGTCCACTGTCGACAATACCCTAACAATCCCAACAGCTGTCTTATCTGTCTTTTATTAGTGGGCGCTGTTAGGGATAAAATTCCTTTCACTCTTTCGGGATCTAATTTCTTGTGTCCCTTTGTGAGCCAATGTCCCAAATATTTTACCTCTTCTTCAGTGAACTGCAATTTGGACTTAGAAACCTTTAACCCCTTGAGGCCCAAAAAGTTTAATAATTTGATGCTCTCATTTCTGACTTCTTCTTGAGTTTTTCCTGCAATCAATAAATCGTCTACGTATTGAATCAGGATTAATCCCTGACTTAATTCGTAGGATTCCAATAATTGTTCCAGAGCTTGTCCAAACAAATTTGGGGATTCTGTGAATCCCTGGGGCAAAACAGTCCACCGTAATTGTTGTTTTCTATGGGTTCTGGGGTCCTCCCACTCGAAAGCAAAATAGTCTCTACATTCTTCTTCTAAGGGACAGGCCCAAAAAGCATCTTTTAAATCTATAACACTATACCATTTATATTCTGGACTTAACCGATTAAGTATAGTGTGTGGGTTAGCCACCACAGGGAACCGGGTAATGGTTCGTTCGTTTATGGCTCTCAGATCTTGTACTAAGCGATAAGACCCATCCGGCTTCTTTACGGGCAATATGGGGGTGTTGTGAGGAGACATACAGGGTTCTAAAAGTCCTTGGACCAAAAGTCTCTCAATTACTGGCTGCAACCCTTCTCTCCCTTCTCTGGAGATGGGATACTGTTTTATCCTAATTGGCTGGTCTGGGTCTTTTATAGAGACTGTGATCGGTTTGATATTTAATTTTCCCACCGATCCAGGGCTATACCAAGTTTCTGGATTAATCTTGGCTTCATCTTCAGCGGTTAATAAGCATAACTTTACTTTTAACATCTCTTGGTCTACTTCCAAATTAATTCCTAATTCCACCATCAGGTCTCGTCCCAAAAGGTTATATTCAGCTTCTGGGACCAATAAAAATGTTCCCACCCCATCTTTATTTGGGGCTTCTATTGCTACATTCCTTATCAGGGGCACCTTGAAAGGTTCCCCTTTTGCACCAATTACTTGGAGTTTATCCTTTGATTCAACACATCCAGATGGTAACTTTTGGATGGTTGATCTTTCGGCACCCGAGTCCACGAGGAACTCGAACACTTCATGCTGAGGACCCAATTTCAATTTTATCAAGGGCTCGGTAACCTTAGGGGTCCCCAGCAAATAGAGCCCCTGACCCCCCTAATCTTCCTTAAAAATCTCCTCATCCTGCATTCTTTTCCGACAATTTCTCTGCAGATGTCCCTTCCTGCGACAATAAAAACATTCTATGTCCTGCGAACCAAATCTCCTTCTTCTCGGTTCTACTGGGCCCTTCCAGGGACTTTCTCTTCTCTTTCCCTGACTTTGCCCTTCCCTTACAGCAGCCATCAGGATTCTGGCTTGTTTCTTCTGACTTTCTTCTTCCCTTCTCACATACACCTTCTGAGCTTCTCGTAGTAACTCATCTAACCCCCTCTCCTGCCAGTCTTCTACTTTCTCTAACTTTCTTCTTATATCTGTCCAAGATTTAGCTACAAATTGAGTTTTCAGCAGGGCTTGACCCACTTGGCTATCGGGGTCTAACCCAGAATATAGCTGTAAACTCTTTCTCAATCTTTCCAGCCATTCGGTGGGGGTTTCATCTTTCTTCTGTTGTTCATTAAAGGCCTTATTGATATTTTGCCCTCTAGGTACAGAATCCCTAATCCCCTGAATTATCATATCACGGAGATCAACCATGTTATTTCTATGTGCGGGGTCTTGATTGTCCCAATTGGGCCTCTGTAAGGGCCATTTTACATCCCCGGCGGGACCATGCTGATGCCTCTGATCCCAGTGTCTCATGCCTGCCATTCTGATCATTCCTCGTTCTTCGTTTGTGAACAAGATCTTTAAAATAGACTCCATCTCGTCCCAAGTATAAATGTTAGGCCCGAGGAATTGATCAAAACGTTCTGCTACCCCTAATGGGTCCTCTAACAAGTGTCCCATTTCTTTCTTAAATTCCCTCACATCCCCGGAGCTGAGGGGTACAGATACAAATCCAACTCCGGGTTGTGGTCCCCCCATAGCAGTCTCCCTTAAGGGATACAATAAATTTTCCTCCCTTCTTTCTCTGATTTGACTTCTAGTTATTCTTCAATTAGAAGGAGGAGTCTCTTCCTCAGGTTCTGTAGGTGCTGTTGGAGGGAGATCTTGCTCAGGACCTTGTGGTGGCGGAGGAGGGGGGACATAGGGTGGGGGGGACACTGGAGGTTCGTCTATGTCCCACCTTTTCTTTTTATCATTTTTCTTTTCCTTTAATGGAAACAAATTAGCGGCCTGAGCCGTGCTCAGGATCCATAAAAAGGCATATTCACTCTCCTCCTTACTAAACAGTCGTTTGTTGTTAACGTATATGTTTAATTGTTGGCATATCCAATCCTCTAAGGATCCATGAATTGGCCAATATAAATCTTTTCTTATCTGTTTTCCTCCCCATATTTCCATACAATAATAGACCAATTTCTCCTTGGATTTCCCTTTTAGGGAAGGGGAACTATCCCAATATCGAATCATTAGGCCTAATGGGCTATCTTGGGGTATATCAGGGAGCCCACCCCCACCCCGTATCTTCTGTATGGAACCAGAAGCCTTACTTTTCTTCTGTCCCATCTTCCGGGAGTGCCTTCTCTCACTCAAGTTTCACTCGCTTCCCTCCGTTCGTGGCCCACGCCCTCGCGGACAATGGGAACCGCACTATTAGGAGGTCCACACTCACTTCGTCCGGTGGGCTACTAAGCCCAGTGGACGTCTCAGTCACTCACACCCCAGGTACCCAATCCCCGACCGAACGGAACCGCAATATACTTACTCACTCCCGAGTCTTCGTCCGGCTCTTTGTGCACAAAAATTACGGGGAACTGCAGTTTTCCTTTCTCTTTCTTTTTGCTTTCCTATCTCAGTTCGGAAAATCCAGGTGAGCTAAGTCGGAATCTCCTCCAGGACCATCCGAAGATGGGGGCACCCTCCCAGAGTTGAATTCTGAGTTGGCTGTCTGGATCCGAGTCACGGCACCAAATTTGTTATAGTTGAATTTTAAGACAAATCGAGTCCGAAATAGATTTATTAAATATTTATTAAGGTAGGAAAGCAAAAGCAGCGCTGGGCGGCCGGGGAGTCGCAGCTCCACCAAAGACTCGCAAATTCAGGCAAGCTAAACGACTCCTTTTATCTTCACAGAGGTCGATTGCAACATCTTCGGTACGCCCCTCTTCGGCTTCTTCCGAGGGGCTTCTTGCTTGGGGCAATTTCGATAAGATATCGTCACAGAATCAGCTTATACAATCTATTCTTTTCAGGGTTGATTGGTACAATGGCACACGTTAGCACGACATTAACGGTTTAACATTCGCTCAAGGTAACACATTCTGATGACATTGTGGTTAAGCCTTTCTTGTCAAACAGGGTGTTCCCATGTTTGGTGTTGCCAGATAACATTGTGGACGTGTATCTTCTGGTTAAATAGGAAGTTCTCAAGACTGCTACAATGGGTTCGTTCCTCTTGCTTAACCTGTTTGATCAGCAAATTACCCTTAGTTACTTATTACAAGCTGCCTTTGTCTCATCGTACAAGTTTTGCCTTTTTCTTCCGATTCTCCCCTCATGGCCAGGGGGGTGCTGGGCGGCCCGAGAGAGTGGCTGAGGCTAAACCACGACAGTCCTTTTCGGCAATCGATGTTGCACACGAAGGGTTGAGATAACGACAGATCTGACCAGAGCGTGCTAAAATGAATTTGTTATATACATTTATTGTATTAGTTAAATAGTCGCTGGGCACCATGTTGTTTTGGTTGTTCTCCTTTACTTGCTTTGTGCTCTCTCTACAGGGCATAAAGATATTTCTGACACAGTTGTTGTGCTGATTTCTATGTTGGTCAGTACAAAACTAGTAATGTCCTTTATTTCCTGTAGTGCCCTGCAACTGCTCTTGCTGTTATCTTGTGCTGATGGATCACCACAACCACTGTGAGCTGTCTGCACGCAAACATTAAGAACGGACCAAATGGAGCTTCAGTCCACAGGGACTTTGGGAAACTCTGGGATTCAGCCAGCAGCAAACTCCGAAGTTTTACAAGGAGGAGTCACCAGTCCTGCATCAGAGGGAAGATAAACCTCGTATATCAGGACCTGAAAGGACCTGAAAGGATGAGCAGTGACCCTGAGAAGAAGACCTAGGCATTATGAGGGACACCATATGAGCCAGTGGTTCATGCTCACCATGAGCAAGGCCAGTTGCAAAGGGGGATTTATTAGGAGGAGCATGGTCATCCCCCAGCATCTTAAATTTTCATACCCCTCCAGTGAGCTGTGTGGTGGCCACACCTGGACACGTGTGTGTGTCCCTCTGTGGGAATTCCTGCTGTAGAGAGGTGGGGAGGAAGTGGAGAGTGTCTGGAGGAGGTAGGCCCTTTTCCACTACTCATGGCCCCAAAACCCATCTCTGCCAACTGTTTCCATCTCAACACAACACCAGGAACATGCTGACCCAGGAGAACCAAGATGCTCTCCAGACCGCTCCAGAGTCCCCTCCCAGAGGATGGATGTCCTTAATACAACCTGTGTGAAAAGCCTGGGCACATCCCTCAGTTCCACTCACCATCTTACCTGTCAGCAAACACCGACTGGTGACTCCAAAATCCAGTTCTACATCTCTAAAATGTCACAGACACTAAGCTTTTCATTCCTGAACTGATGGAGGAAGAGGAAGTTCAGGGGTGCAGTTCTCAGGCCTGTTTGGAGAAGGAGCCTGGTATGAAAGCACTGCACTGAAAGGGATCCCATTTTATTACAGAGATGCTATGAAAGATGCCAGCTCGGAGCCACTATTAAATTAAATTTTATAAGGGAACCAGGTGACATCAAGCAGGTACATGGTCTCAGGTGCAGTGACACAAATGAAACCTTTGTGTAGAAACATAAAAACCATGAATGACAATAAAGATAATGTTTAAAAATTCAACACCAACCAACAAACAAAACACACAAAAACCCAGATGGAATCAGATAGTGTGGGAGTCATTTGTGGAAAGAGGTGGTAAATGTCTCCCTCTTGAAAAATATCCATGAAATCAGATTCCTAATGACCTCCTTCAGCTCCTGGTTCCTCATGCTGTAGATGAGGGGGTTCACTGCCGGAGAAAACACTGAGTACAGAACAGCCACCAGTAGGTCTAGAAATGTGGAGGAGATGGAGGGGGGCTTCAGGTGGGAAAACACTGCAGTGCTGACAAAGAGGGAGACCACGGCCAGGTGAGGGAGGCACGTGGAAAAGGCTTTGTGCCGTCCCTGCTCAGAGGGGATCCTCAGCACGGCCCTGAAGATCTGCACATAGGACACCACAACGGAAACGAAACAACCAAATGCTAAACAGGCACTGACCACAAGAAGCCCAACTTCCCTGAGGTAGGACTGTGAGCAGGAGAGCTTGAGGATCTGGGGGATTTCACAGAAGAACTGGTCCAGGACATTGCCCTGGCAGAGGGGTAGGGAAAATGTATTGGCCGTGTGCAGGAGAGCATTGAGAAACCCACTGCCCCAGGCAGCTGCTGCCATGTGGACACAAGCTCTGCTGCCCAGGAGGGTCCCGTAGTGCAGGGGTTGGCAGATGGCAACGTAGCGATCGTAGGACATGACGGTGAGAAGACAGTACTCTGCTGTGATAAAGAAGAGAAAGAAGAAGAGCTGTGCAGCACATCCCCAGTAGGAGATGGCCCTGGTGTCAAACAGGGAATTGGCCATGGCTTTGGGGACAGTGGTGGAGATGGAGCCCAGGTCAAGAACGGAGAGGTTGAGGAGGAAGAAGTACATGGGGGTGTGGAGGCGGTGGTCACAGGCGATGGTGGTGATGATGAGTGCGTTTCCCAGGAGGGCAGCCAGGTAGATGCCCAGGAAGAGCCCGAAGTGCAAGAGCTGCAGCTCCCGTGTGTCTGCGAATGCCAGGAGGAGGAACTGGGTGATGGAGCTGCTGTTGGACATTATCTTCCCCTAGGCTTAGAGACCTGTCCATGGAAGGAAAGACAGTGAGAAGTGAGGGCAGACTTCTCTCAAAAAAGCCTCTTCAATCACTCTTTGAGACCCAGCCAACTGCCTCTCCCCTTTTGGGAATGTATTTGTCGCATCCTTTTTGCACACACTGGTTGGAGCTGGCTGATGATCCATCAGGGAGGTGTTAGCTCTGCAGGATCCAGTCCTGTCCTACAGCAATAGTTAAATAGGAACTGGGGCGATCTCAGATTAAATCCATTCATGGCATCAAAGGGCTTTTCAGCCTTGTCATTCCCAATTCACCCGACTGCAGAACAGAGCTGAGGGCACTTTATTTCTCTGTTTGTTCTGTTCTAATTTCCCCACCACACCTGAGGAGTGTCTTTAAGACAGAAACCCTTGGCATTTCTGCTGCACACTATGTAAAACCTTGTGGGTCCTAAGAGCCAAAGGGCTGTCCCTCAGTACAGAGTGGGGACAGCCCGTCTATCCATCAGTATTGTTCCCAACCCCCCACCCCATCTCGCAGGACCTGAGGAGGATCTCAGCTCTCCCCTCCCAGCCAGCGACACACAGGGCTCATTGCAGCTGCCTACATTCAGCCCTCCAGCAGGACTGACATGGCCTTGCCACTGTCATGTCTATTCCGTGGGGCTCCTAAAAACCACAGAGATGTAAAGGGAGAGCTGTGCCCTTCTGGAGGGCAGCGTGGCACCCAACAGGGCACTGCAAGGGGATGTTGACTTGAGTTGACTCAAGTCAACTGTCCTATAGATGGAATATCCTGATGTGAGCGTCGGCTTACACTCACCCAACACATTGCAGTCACGAGAGCCTGAAAGATTAAGGTCATTGGGATGCTTTTCATCCATGGACACACCAGTGTCTGAGCTTCACTTGAATCCTCACCCCCCCCACCACAGATAAAAGAAGGGGAGGAACAAGGGCAGCAGGGACAAGAGGGGAACACGCCAAAGTTCTCTTGCCAAGAGAGGCAGGACAGGGAGACACAGTCAGACACGCGAGCATTTCTCCTCTTTGGTGCTTGGGCTGCTGGGAGGGAGACTCAGGACTAAGTCCCCAAGATATGAAGGGGTTGGGGACTCTACTGTGTGGGAGAGGGAAGTTGCTGCAGGGAAGGCATCTGCGCTGCAGGGGATGGCAGGGAGGTGCTGGAATCCCCCCTCCCATCACCCTTCCTGTAGCAGCTCCCTCTCACTCCCTGCCCATGCCTCTGCTGCCTGCACTGTCGCTGCTGGGGGCTGTTTCTCTGCCCCCAGGTCTCCTCCCTTTCAGTGCTCAGAGACTCCATCCCAGCTGCTGAGGGCTCAGCTCTGCCCTGCAGACACCTTCTGCAGCAGGGAATGGCCCAGGGGCATCTCTGGGTGTGCACGGGCTAAAGGAGCAGCTCGGACAAGTGCTAACAAAAACTGGGGTCTCATTGCCTTCATGGGAATGGAGATGTAAATTCAGATCTCCCACCGCCCATCTAACCAACCAAGAGGGGAAAATTCAAAGCAGAGATTCCATTTCTTTTGGCTAAATGCTGCCTCTGTGTCCTTCTTCAAAAGGACCCTCTGCAAATGTCCTGGGGGTGATGTGGAGCTGTGAGCAAACCTGACCCACGCAGCATCCTCTCGACTGCAGAAGGACCCTGCCATGCCCAGACTGGGGTCACCCCTTCCCTCCACAGCTTCTCCCCACACTGTCATGGGCAGCTCCCCGGGCAGGCTGAGAGCTGACCCTGGCAGGAGACAGAGTCCCTGCCCCAGCACACAGTTCCCTGGGACACAGGGACCCTGCTCGGAAGGACAGCCCTGGGCACCCCTGGCTGCACGCCCACCTTCACAGCCCTGCAGCCATCCCTGGGAGAAGGCAGCCGACACGTCCTGGCACTTTGATGATGTGGTGGGCATCCGCTGCTCTCAAGAAAATCCTTCTCAGCACCAACAGATCCCTGAGAGCCTTCCTGACAGATCACATGAGACACGGGCTATGCCAGCTGTAGGAGACTGCTCCAGGAAGCCTCTCTGCATTATACTGCACCAGAGAGAAACATCACGCCCTGTCCCTCTGCCCCTGCAGCAGGGAAGCCCTGCTCCACAAGTTCTCCTTCTCCTCTACACTAGAGAAACTGTGAGAGTTGTACTTACAGATCCCACGGGCTGTGGGTTGTGCAGCTTCTGGATCCCTCCAGCAACTGCAGAGTCAATGCCCTGCAGCCAGAGACTTATTTTGTGAAGGGCGGTGAAGGTTTCTCCCCCAGTGAGCTCTCAGTTTTCATCCATTCCTGAATGCTTTTCAGCTCTCCTGGCCTCACAAGTTGTCTCTCAGTGCCTGCAGGCAGTGCCCTCAGCCCTTGGCAGAGGAGCTGCTCCTGGGCAGAGCTGTCTCTCTGCCGCGCTGCCCCATGGCCAGGAGCTCCCTCCATCCCAGGAGCCCGGCCCAGCTCAGCAGCAGAGCAACAGCCCAAGGAACAGCCCAAGACATCACTTTTCTGTCCCCCTGGGATCCCTGGAGGTGTCCCTGGGGGAACCTGCTGTGAAACAGGATGAAGTCAGCCCTGATGTTCTCTCAGGAGATGGGAGAGATTGTGGGAGAGATTCATTTCCAGCAGTGTCATTTCTCCTGTCAGGAGAAGACTTGGGCATGAGAACCATGAGAATACTAAGAATCGCCTTTCCTTATCCTATCGTGAGGCAGCACACCAGGAGGGTGACAGGGCAGGATCTGATTTCTACAAGCTGGGGGGCTGTCTTTGGGTTAGTGTATGAGAGAGTCCTTTTTCATAACATTTGCAGGTGACCTCACAAGGAAGAGAGCAGACACTGCACTGCAGGGCAAGGTTGCCATCCGGAGGGACCTAGACAGGCTGGCGGGATAGACCGATAGGAACTTCAGGAGAGCCAATAGGTCCTGACCTGGAGGTGGACTAAACCCATGCCATGACAGAGACCAGGGACTGCCCAGGTGGGCAGCAGCTCTGCGGGAAAGGCCCTGGTGGCCCTTGGGTTCTATTGGGTAAAACATGAGCCATCAGCAAAGGTGGCCAAGAGCTTCCTGAGCTGCAGGAGCACAGCCAGTCTGCTCAGCACTTGTTACACCTTATCCAGAATACTTCCCTAGGTTTTGGCACCACACCGTGCCAGAGAGCCCTTGCAAAGTGGAGCCAGGTCAGTGGAGGGACACCAACATTGACAGAGCTTGTACTGTGAGAAGAGGCTTAGAGAGCTGGGCTTGTTCAGCTTGGAGGAGAGGAGCTCTTGGGGGGAACATGGAGCAGCATTGCACAGTTACCAGGAAGACTGAGCCTGAGTCAAATCCATGGTAGAAGATACAAGGACAAGAGGCAATGGGCTGAGAAAAGGGACGGTCAAGCCAGATAAGGCGGAACTTTTTCCAGCATGAGGATAGTCAAGCACTGGAAGCTGTTTCCCAGAGAGCGTGCAACAGCTCTGTCCTGGAAAGGGATCCAGACATCTTTGAACAAAGCCCTGACCCTTCAGGTCTGACCCTGTTTTCAATGGGAGGTTGGTCAAGACATCCTCCAATTCCCTTTGAGCCTGAATGATGCTGTCCTCCTCCTGTCCTTCCATCTGCAGGCTGAGATATTTCCCCTCTTGGAGCAGACATTCTGAAAAACCACTCCAAATCTGGAAAGACTCTTCAATGCTCCAAATACAGTCGGGTCGGGGGGAAAAAAAAAAAAAACCAAAACCAAAACTATACTGGATTATTTTTTCACAGAGACAGTTTTAAAGGGTCAAAGTAGATTCAATGCATGAATTCTGACAGTCAAGTTACAAAGAGGGAGGAAAAAAAGGCAACAAAATCTTTGTCAGTAAAGAAAAACTCCCCCAGCCTGTGGGATGTCCTCATTAGTTGGCCCTCTAGGAACTGGGATCCTTGGGCTTCTTGGTCTTAAGTGGGAGCTCAAATCCTGAACTGGAAGGACAACATTGGCTGCAGGTACACACCGTTTTCTTGACACGACTGTGAGCTCAGACCCAGTGGATGGAGTTTCTCACACAGGTCACGGAGGAGGGCAGGATGTCGGGGAGAGGGGCACACGCTTCAGTTTCCCAAATCCCATGAGTTTTCCCAACCCATCCTTCTCTTGACCTCTGGCATCCTATTTCTTGAGATGCAAAGCTGGCGGGTCTTCTGTTGATAAAGCATCAGTGATCCTTCCAGTGATTCTGTGATTTCCTTTAGAGTGGCAAAAAATAATAATAATGATGAAAAGAAATGTTAAAGTAACAGTCTACTTCCACAATAGCAAGTCTGGACAATGGCAATTAAATTAGTATTTGCCATATAAGGTATGATATCCCATCCTGAAGTACATATTGAAAGTGGTTCAGATGAAGGGTGGTCTTGCAAAAGTCACCCCTTGTGTCCCCGTGTGGCACAGACGCTGCTGGTTTCCCTCTCCAGAGAGTGGCAGAGGCCGGATCACCTTCTCAGAAGAGGCTCCTTGCCAGGGAGCCACAGCCATGGGGGGACCTCACCTGGTTCTTACTGGCACTTCACTCAACTGCTATTTGGATACATTTGGTGCTTTTCTGGGATGACTATTCCCACATAGAGGATCATAAAAAGACGACTGTTTCTTAAGAGATGGTGAAAAAGGCCCTGTTTGGCCAAGAAAGCCCACCATGTGCTCTGGAGGGAGCGAGGAAGATTATAAAAAGCACCAGGAAAGTCCAAAATGCTCTTCCAAAGGGCGAGTGGCCCTGAGCAGTGGTGATTGGCCACGTGTAAGTCTGTTAGAGAGGGTCAAGCAATGTCAGCGAGAAGCAAGGGGACGGCTGATGGCTTTAGCCAATCCTTACAGCCGTGTCTGAAGCCAGCCGTGGGAAGCAGTGGATGTTTGTGGGCAGAGGCTGAGGAAGAGGCTTGTCCTGGGACAATGGCAGGAAGGAAGACCCTTCCTCTGCAAACCAGGGGTGATACAGACATTCATCTCTTGTGTGCCTGCCTCAGCCTGGCGGATGGGGAATGCCCACTGCTGGGGGTGGCTGTTCTTAGGAATGCCCCATGGGCTGACAACTTGCTCCTTTCCCCTCCTTCACTGCCCACACTTGGATGGACTTCAGGAAACATCCATGAGCCTGGAGGATGCACAAACCTCCTGGGCTGAGGTCTCAGCACTGCAGGGGCAGAGGAAGGGTTTGTGAGACACATGGGCATGCAGGGAGAGAGCAGTGGGGGGGGGAGCAGTGAGTGTGCTAAAGGCAGGAAGAAGAAATGGAATATTGGGGGTTGGCTGTTCAGTGCTGGGATGTGGAGCTACAGAGAGGATTCTGGCGTGGATTCTCCAGGATTCTGGAGCTTGGAAATCTTGGGGATAAATGAGCAGTAGCAAGGCTTTGGAGGAAACCAGGTGAGATGTGGGGAACTCACTGGCATTGGCAAATCCTCAGACACCCACATTTTGGTGTCGGAAACAAGGAAGCAGGCACAGGACAGCGTAGCTGTGGTGGGGATGGCCAAGGGCCTTGGTGGGGCGTTGACACCCCAACAGATCTGAGACCCTTGTTCTCTTGCCTGTGGCTTCTGTCTCTTCCACTGAGACCCAGGAGAGAACACAAGGTCCTTCCAGCTCCAGTGCCTCGTTGCCTCCCCTTGTGCATCACCCTTGTTTGCCCACCTGGCAGCTGTGTTAAGAAGTTGTCCCAAGGTCCTCCAGGCTGCTGGCACCCTGTGTCTTTGCCTGGCCAGTGAATGCCAGGGCAACTACTGTTCCCCATAGGAACCTGCTCATTGACTTGGAGACTTCTTCAGGTTGCTGTTAGAAGACTTATTCTGCCTACTGTGCCCGATCAAGTGGAGTATAATGGCCAAGACATTTTCACCCTTACTGGCTTCTCCTCTCATCCTCACTCACACAAGCTCACTCAACCCTTGACCCATCTCATACAGGAGCTCCATAGATCTGAGCTGCTCCTTCACTCAGGGGGCATTCTGCTGGTCGTCCTCTTCCCTGCTACTCCCTCCAGCAGAGCCTGTACCCTTCCATTGCAGCACCACAGCTCAGCAAGATGTCCCACCACATCTCATTCATTCCCAAACCATCCCAGTTCTGTGAGTAGACATGGGACTCCTCCTGGCAGTGCATATTTGGGCCACAGCACCTCAGCTGACTTCTCACGGGGAAACCTGAGCTGTGATCCTGCCCAGAAGAACCATTGTACATCGAGCAGTTCGTGCTGGGCTGGGCTGTACGTACAGAGTGGCCTTCACCCCTGGGCTGTGCTGCACAGATGCCTTGGCCACAGGACAACCTCAGCAGCACATTGTCACACAGGAGCCTGCAGAAAGGTCCCAGTCTGTACCAGACATTCTGCCTCCCGCGTGGCCCTCCCTGTACCCGGCACTGCTGCAGGAAGTTCTCATGGAAACGTCCTGGCTGTTTGACTGTCGAGATGACGAATAGTGTTGTTTCCTTCTAAGAAAATCCTGGAGTGGTTTGAATGACCGAAAGAGGAGACTGTCTGCTATGGAGGGGGTCTGCATGGTTGTCTGCATGGTTTGCCGCATTTGGGTCGAAGGCCCATTCAATGCTACACCTCCTGGGGTTCTCACCATCGAAACAGACATGAGATTTGTGAGAAACACCGGCTCACGATTAGAATTTGATAGAGAACAAAGTCGCCGAAGCAAAGATAAAAAAATTACAAATTTATTATACGAAACAGTGCTGAATGTGGTGCGTCTCAAAGCAGAGGCACACCTCATCTTTCAGCTTTTAGGTATTTATACCCTATCCCGGCCGCTGGAGTTTCTGTCTCTCTTCTCGTTGGTTGAGAAGTTGGAGCTCACATTCTTCCCGACCGCCTGACCCGTTACAGGTTCAGTTCACACCTTTTCACCTTACAGGGCATACACACACCTCCCCTACGAAATCATTATCCTAAACACGCCTTTGATTAGTTGATTACGCTACAAGTTATTTCACTGTCTTTGCTGCCATCTACTGTCCAGTGTTAGTAATTACAAGCACTCTGGTGGTCGTTTACTTCCTCAGGTGGTCGTATCCTCCTCTTCATCAGCTGCCCTCTAGATGACCTTAGTCCACTCAGCGGTCTTCACAGCCCCCTCAGCAGTTTTACTGTCCAGGCCTGGTTTCTTTGGCCTTATCGATACTCCCCTATCTTCTGGGTTCCTGTATTGAAGGCCACATGCCAGTCTGTTTCTCTTTACCTGGATAACGTTCTGTAAACAAGGATCCCTTGACAGACCCAGGGCAGTTCTAAGGATTAGTTGGGTGCCATTGATTAGATTCTACTATCACTAAGCCTCCTTTCTTAGTGCAGACACACTAACAAACATATATCCATTTGCTGAAGCAAAACTTAACCCGTTTCTCACAGTTCACCCCCTTTTCATTCATTACTTTTTTGCTGAAGCTCATAACCTTCTTCCCATTTATTTAATAATAACTGTAACCTCTCATTTTGTTCTTCCTTCTGGTGGTCCCTTTTCCTTAGGACCATAATTCTCTGTGGTGTAACATCTTGATTCGAGCCCTTCGCATCTGGTAGACTGGTCACTTGCATTCCTTCTACCACACTAGAAATCCATCTCACTGCACAAGGAATAAAGCAAGGTATGAACAGCAGCCCAGTAGTAGCACATAACGAAATGAAGCCCACCTTTTTCCACCAAGATACTCCAAAAAAGTTATCCCACCAGTTGGCCTCTATCATATTTTGCATTTTTGCACCGGGACACGTGCTAGTCTTCTGATGCTCGTTGCTAGATCTCTCACAGCTTGCCCGTTATCATCAATTTGAAGACAACATTCTGAAGTGTTAAACTTGCCACATACCCCCCCTTCTTCTGCTAGTAGGTAGCCTAATGCCAATCTATTCTGGTACATTGCAGTTCGCATCTGTGTTTGTTGGGCCGCTATTAATTCTAATGCTGAGGCGGTCTGATTGGTAATTACTTTGAGTACGGCTTGCAACCTAATTATTCTATCGAGCATATAAACAGGTGTTCGATATCCCCAGCTACCATCTTGTAGAGTCTGACATAAAGGGTCTTGACTTGCATATTCAAACTGCATCGGGAGACATTCAGGATCAATATTGACTGGAGATTGCTGATATCACCCCACGTGTAAGAAAAAAAATAGATAAAATATTAGAAAGAAGAAATAGTTTCTTATTTTTTAGTATTGTGATACTGTCACTTCTGAAATCCCGATCACTTACTGCATAAGAACCGAGGGATTCCTGAAAACTGCCCAGAGGCTTGGCTTGTTAGGGCGTTTTGCATGTTAATGAGCCAAGTTCCTGAACTGCAGATCCTGAAAGACTGAACAAGCATCTGGAGAAGTAACAGTGGGCAGCAAACCTCCAAGTTCCTGAGGGTGTCAGCAGGCCCCACCGAGGGCCATCACCAGAGAGACCCTGGAGGGAAGGAGCAGGCAAATTGCCATCCCTGGGGACTGGTGAAGCAGAAAGGCAGAAGCACTGGTTACAGGTAGAAAACCACACGTGGGGATGGCTCTGAAAACCTTGGATGCATTTAGTTGATCAAGAGAGCAAAGCCCTGACCCCTGTCCCCTGGGAAAGGGGATTCTTCCCTCATGGGAGTCTCAGGGCTTTTCCTGGGGCAGGGAGAGGTGGGGCTGTGCAAAGCGGGGTGCAGGACAGCAGTGGGACACCCCCCAGCCTCTGTGGAGGTGAGGAGGTAAGGACGCACTGGGGACTTAAGGAACTGCTGTCCTCTTGTGGGCCTCAGCGGCAGAGACAGCAGCCATAGCCAAGAGGACAAGGATTTCAGTTCTGTTGATGATGTTGTTCTTGGTTCTGACCCCACCAAGGCCCTTGGTTGTCCCCACCACAGGCTGTCCTCCACTGTCCTGCGACTGTGCCTGCTTCCTTGCAGACTTCAACTACCCCCCTGGTTCCTCACATCACTCTGACCCAGGATCTCCCACACTTTACTGGTGTCTCCTGTCCTCACTGGCTGTGTCTTCAAACAAAGATTTCTGAGTAATTGCCAGTGCCTATGAGGTTTCCACAACTGATCCAGCTTCTTCCAAGGCCCTGCTAATGCTCCCCCAGCTCCCAAGATGTCCTGGCCTCCAGACTTGCTTGAATCCTCACTCCATATCCCAGCACGGAACGGCACACGTACCTTCTGCTGCCGCCTCAAATTGAAGAATCAACCTGGTTCAATTCAACATGACCCCACCTCACCCATGGTATTTCAGATCTTTTCCTACCTCTAACACACCTATTGCTACCCATACATCGCTCTCTCTGCACTCCCCTGTGGTGCACAAACCCTTCCCTCTTCCCCAGCAGTGCTGGGCAGTCTTCAGGAACCACCTTTTCGAAGCAGAGGAGCCAGCAATTCCACTCTGCCATAACTCCAGCAAGCTGGGCAGGAGACCAGCTTGGCTGAAGAGGGAACGCCTCGTGAAGTTCAGGAGGAAAAGAAATGCTTCAGTCTCTGGAAGCAGGGTCAGGCTTCGCAGGAAGATTACAGAGCTGTGGTTCGTATATGCAGGGAGAAGGCAGGAAAGGTCAAAGCTCAATTAGAGTTGAAACTGGCCAGTGTTGTCTCAGAAAACAAGAAGGGCTTTTTAAAGTATGCTAATAGCAAGGGGAGGTCAAAAGAAAGCATTGGACCAATACTTGAAGATGGTCATCTGACTAATAGGGATGAAGAGAAAGCAGAGGCATGCCATGCTTTTTTGGCCTCAGGCTTTAATAATGCAGCTAGAGCTTGGGCTGCCCGGTCCCCTGAGTTGGAGGAGCTCGGCTGTGGGAACAGAGACTGTCCATTTGTGGACACTGAAATCATGAGGCACCAACTGGATCAGATTAATGTTCACAAGTCCACGGGGCCTGATGGGATTCACCCCAGAGCACTGAAGGAGCTGGTGAATGTGATGGCAGGACCCCTGTCGATCACCTACCAAATGTTTTGGGAGTCAGGAGAGGTCCCCCCTGACTGGGACGTAGCCATTGCTATTCCAATTTACACAGAGGGTGTGAGGGAAGACCCAGGGAACTACAGACCCGTTAGTCTAAGCTCAGTTCCTGGAAAAATTTATGGAGAAGGTTATACTGGGTCCTATTGAAAGGCACTTAAAGAACAGTCAATATGGGTTCACAAAGGGAAAGTCCTGCCTAACTGATTTGATATCCTTCTATGATAAGGTCACCCGCCCACTGGATGAAGGGAAAGCAGTGGATGTAGATTTTCTGGGTTTTAGTAAGGCTTTTGATACTGTCCCTCCCAGCATCCTTCTAGACGAGCTTCTGGGTTGATCACTGGGTGAAGAAGCGGCTGAAGGGCAGAGCTCAAAGGGTTGCAGTGAATAGGGCTACCAGTGGTGCTTCTCAGGGTTCAATTCTAGGGCCGGTTCTATCCAATACGTTTATCGGCGATCTGGACGCAGGAGTTGAATGCACCGTGAGCAAGTCTGCTGATGATCCCAAACTGGGCGTTGCTATTGACCCTCTTGTGGGACAAGATGCCTTGCAGAGAGATCTAGAGAGATTGGAGCACTGGCCGATGATTGATGTGATGAAATTTAACACGTCCAAATGCCAGATCCTTCGCCTAGGACGGAGTATTGCCGGGCACAAGTATAAATTGGGAGAGGAGTGGCTGGAGAGCTGCCCTGCAGAAAGGGATCAGGGGTGCTGGTTGGCAGCAGGAGTCCCAGCAGGAGTCCCTGGGAGTCAGCAGGGAGCCCTGGCAGCCAAGAGGGCAAACCACACGCTGGGGGGCATCAAAGACAGTAGAACCAGCCGGTCGAGAGAGGGGATTATCCCACTGCATTCAGTGTTGGTGTGGCCTCACCTTGAATAGCGTGTGCTGTTCAAGGCCCCACCATTTAAGAAGGATGTGAAGGTCTTTGAAAGCGTCCAGAGGAGGGCATTAAAGCTGGTGAAAGGGCTGGAAGGCACGATGAGGATCGGCTGAGGACTTTGGGCTTGTCTAGTTTGGGCAAAAGGAGGCAGAAGGATGACCTCCTTGTTCTCTACAGTCCCCTGAGGTGGGGAAGTGGAGAGGGAGGTGCTGGTCTCTTCTCCCTGGGAACCAGGGATAGGACACGTGGGAATGGTTCAAAGCTGGAGCAGGGGAGGTTTAGACTGGACATCCAGAAGCTTTCCTTTACCGAGAGGGTGGTCAAACACTGGAACAGGCTTCCCAGAGAGGTGGTTGATGCCCCAAGCCTGGCAGTGATTAAGAGGCATTTGGAAATGCCTTTAAACACACGCTTTAACTTTTGACCAGCCCTGAATTGGCCGGGCAGTTGGACTAGATGATTGATGTAGGTCCTTCCAATTGAAATTATTCTATTCTATTCTATTCTATTCTATTCTATTCTATTCTATTCTATTTGATTCCCAAGTTGTCAGAACCCTTCGATCCTGCCCCACCACTTCATGTCTGAGCTTGCTCAAGTAACCCCTGACTTGCCCCACATCCACTGCTGGTTGTTCTCCTCCAGAGTCCTGCTTCAAGGAACACAGGCCTGGGAGACCTTATGGCTGAAGACAAAGAGGACAAAGAGGACCTCAGACACATCTGCACCTTCTCTGACAAAATTCAGCAGTAGCCACACCTGTAAAGAGGAAATGAAATGTCCCTGAGGAGAGCAAACCCTTCGGACCAGAGAGACGCAGGGCTGGACTGCGCGGCCCTGGCAGGAGAGGGCTTTGCTGCCTGTGGTGTCTCTGCAGCCCTGGAGGGCCTGTGGTGCAGGTGAAGCTGATCTCCAGGAAGGACAAGGTGCTCTTGAAAATGTCCTTGGCTACGGACAACCTGTGATCCAACACTGTGAAAACCATTGCTCTGCTCCTTGATTGCATCATCAAAGGGATGACTAAAGGATGCGGGAGCAGCACTGCCAGCATCTACTGGATGGAGAAGGGACAGGACTTGACCCCCTGCGGTTGCTTTAATGTGATGATGTGGCTGCTCTGAATGGGGACGGTGTTCCTGCAAGTCCTGTGCTGTCCCTGCTGGCTGCGTGCTGCTGTGCTGGAGAGCCCTGGCACCTCAGGCAGCACCACAGGATGGAGTCAACCTCCAAATTGAGCAGCTGCCCTGAGTTAGGTGAGGCCTTGGAGGGGTGTCTCTGAGAAACCTGCCCTCACTGCCCCTGGAGAGCTGGTAAATGCAGCTGGTGGAGAAGAGAGAGGCTTAGCTCTCCTGATGGCAATGACTCCGTTCTCTCAGAGGAATAGCTCTATGGGCTGCCCTGGACACAATGAGCAGGATCAGCTTCATGGCCCTAAATGGGGACATCTGCTGTCACTTCAGCTGGCCAAAGGCATGCTCCACCAGCCTCCGAGGGAGGAGGTGGTGAGGAGGAGGAGATGAGCCCAGGTGCTGCCCAGTCCTTCTGAATGTTTCCATCAGTTATCTGCAAGTGTCTTGGACCACCTCTGGCACCTCAAATGCCACTTGTGGTTTGCATGGGTACAGGAGGTAGAGGAGATTCCTCCCTTTCACTGCCTGGGTGTCCTGTCTCACAGTGACCTCAAGAAGAGGTCATTCTTGGACCTAACTCTGTCTCTGAGAGGGGAAATGCCACTGCTGGAAAGAAGTGTCTCTCCCCAGCGGAAGAAATAAACATCATTAATGACTTCAGTTGGTTTCAGAGTCAGTTGCCCTGGAGCCCCAGGGACATCTGTGAGGGAGCCCAGAGGGGCCAGAGGAAGCGATGCCTTGGGCTGTTGCTCTGCTGCTGAGCTGGGCCGGGCTCCTGGGATGGAGGGAGCTCCTGGCCATGGGGCAGCGCGGCAGAGAGACAGCTCTGCCCAGGAGCAGCTCCTCTGCCAAGCGCAGCAGGGCTGAGGGCACTGCCTGCAGGCACCGAGGGGAGACAAGAGATGTGAGAGAGAGGTAAAGGCAGGCTGGGGTGGTGAGTGAGAGCTCACCAGGGGGAGAAATCTTCCCAGGCTTTGACACGGTAAGTCTCTGGCTGCAGGGCAATGCAGCTGAGTTCCTGGAAGCGTCTCCTAGACCTGGCACATGCCATGACCGATAGGACCTGTCGGGAAGGTTCTGCTGGGTTTTCTGGTGTGGAGGAGGAGGACATGCTTCAGAGAAGGCCTTGGGCATCAGAAGCGTGAAGCCGCGTGTGCAAACAGGGCTGGCCAGGGCTGTCCATCAGAGCGGGGACCCTACACCCCAGGGCACTGTGTGCTGGGAAGGGATTCTGCTGCTGCCAGGGTCAGCTGTAGCCTGCCCGGGGAGTGTGGGGAGAAGCTGTGGGTGGAAGGAGTGACCACCACAACGGTAGGGTAGGGACGAGCAGGTGAGGGCACGGTGCCTCTGCTGTCAAGAGAGTGCTGCACGGGTCAGGGCTTCTCACAGGTTAAGCTCTTCCTCGTGACATTTCTAAGGGGACTTCTCAGGAAGCACATTCCCTCAGCAGCATCTTCCCCTTTGCAGCCGCATCAGGTTTTGTGTGATCTGCTCTTTAGCCCCTGCACACGCAGAGATGCCCCTGGGAGGTGTTTGCAGGCAGAGGTGGGCGCCCAGCGGGTGGGATGGGGTTTGTGAGCACTGGCAGGAGTTGAGCTGGGGACAGGGAGACGGCTCCTGGCAGCAGAGACATGGGCAGGGAGTGAGAGGGAGCTGCTGCCAGAAAGGCTGGGGAAGGGGATGTGGGCACCTCCCTGCTGTCCCTGCAGCACAGACACCTTCCCCTGAGCAGCTCCTCCCTGGTCTCCTTTCCCAGCCCAGGCAGAGCCTCTGTCCTCAGGCCCATGGGGTCTTGGCTGCGCATCACCCCTGCGGCAGCCAGAGCCCAGGAAAGGGCAAACCCCTGATTTCCATCTTGTTTGTGTGTCCCTCCTCCCTTGGCCAGGAGCATTGTGGCATTTCACTGCCGTCCCCTCCTGCCTGTGCTGCCCTGGTTCTCACCATTGGCTTTCCTGAGTCAGTGCCGGGGGTGGGGGTCGGGGGCGGCAGATTCAGCTCCTGTTCAGACTCCCATCCTTTGGGTCCTGCTCTACAGACGTGTCTAGGGGAGAAACGTGCCCAAGTCTCCTCCAGGCCAGCTCAGGACATTCAGCTTTTTCCCTGGGGTGTCCTGTGGGGCTGCAGGGTGCCCTCCAGAAGGGCACAGCTCTCCCAGAGTATCTCTGTGCTGCCCAGGATGCCCATGGAGAAGACATCTGGGTGCTGAGGCCATGGAAATGCTGCTGGGCCGCGTTAGATGGGCCACTGCAGTGATCCCTCTGTGTCCCAGTCTGGGAGGGGAGAGATGAGAAAGGGCGAGGAGTCTGTGAATCTGCTCTTTGAACCTGGATTCCTCTGCTCTCTGCAGCGTCCTCTTTCTTTTTAGGGGGACATCGGAGTGTGACCCTCCTCCAGGTCCAAGCTGCCAACGCAGGGCAGCTGAGAACAGGACCGATGGGCAGAGCAGCTCTCCTCTCTCTGCACTACGGGACAGTCCCTTTGCTGCTCGGGACCCACAGGATTTCACTTGGAATGCATTAGAAATGTGAAGGATTTCAAGCATCCAAACCCACTCCTAAACGTGGCAGGTGAATCTAGAACACATTAAACAAAACAAAATCCCCTCAGCTCAGTTCTGCAGCTGGGAAAATTGCAGGGAACAGAGACAAAAAGTTCTTTGATGTCTCACAAGTACATTTAATTTGAGATCAACCTGTGGCACAGCCAGAAGGACTCCTCAGTTTCCCATTCCGGAGTCCCTGCTCCCAATGGCACCCTCATCCAGCAAAAGCCAGGGCTCAAGTGAGGGAGCTGCAGACAGGTCTTCCTGAAAAGAGAGAGCCTGAGTGGGGGGTTGCAATGAGACATGCAATCAGTTTTGCTCAGAGAAGTCAGGGTGAACTTTGTACTGCCTTTTCCTTCTCAACAGATAACCACAGCCAGTGGTAGCAAATGCCCAACAGCAGCTCCATCACCCAGTTCCTCCTCCTGGGATTCACAGACACACGGGAGCTGCAGCTCTTGCATTTCGGGCTCTTCCTGGGCATCTACCTGGCTGCCCTCCTGGGAAACGCACTCATCATCACCGCCATCGCCTGTGACCACCGCCTCCACACCCCCATGTACTTCTTCCTCCTCAACCTCTCCGTTCTTGACCTGGGATCCATCTCCACCACTGTCCCTAAATCCATGGCCAATTCCCTGTGGGATACCAGGGCCATCTCCTACTGGGGATGTGCTGCACAGCTCTTCTTTTTTTTCTTTTGCATTGGTGCAGAGTTTTATCTTCTCACTGTCATGTCCTACGACCGCTACGTTGCCATCTGCCAACCCCTGCACTACGGGACCCTCCTGGGCAGCAGAGCTTGTGTCCACATGGCAGCAGCTGCCTGGGGCAGTGGGTTTCTCAATGCTCTCCTGCACACGGCCAATACATTTTCCCTACCCCTCTGCCAGGGCAATGTCCTGGACCAGTTCTTCTGTGAAATCCCCCAGATCCTCAAGCTCTGCTGCTCACACTCCTACCTCAGGGAAGTTGGGCTTCTTGTGGTCAGTGCCTGTTCAGGCTTAGGCTGTTTTCTTTTCATTGTGGTGTCCTATGTGCAGATCTTCAGGGCTGTGCTGAGGATCCCCTCTGAGCAGGGACAGCACAAAGCCTTTTCCACGTGCCTCCCTCACCTGGCCGTGGTCTCCCTGTTTCTCAGCACTGCAGTGTTTGCCTACCTGAAGCCCCCCTCCATCTCCTCCCAAGTTCTAGACCTGGTGGTGGCTGTTCTGTACTCAGTGTTTTCTCCAGCAGTGAACCCCCTCATCTACAGCATGAGGAACAAAGAGCTCAAAGGTGCAGTGTGGAAACTGATGACCAGATGATTTTCTGAAACAATAAGCTGTTTTCTTTTACAAATCACTGTTAATGTAACTCATTATATGTCAAGCTCATGTACTGTAGTTTATGTTAGTTTTAATTCTGTGTTTAGGCCTTTGTTTGGCTTTTGTTGGGTTTTTTTTTGCTTTACTTTGTATAATGTTTTCTACCAAAAAAACCAACTTGTTTTGCTGATTCGAATTATGTATTTTTCCAAATTTGTGAAATCTACATACTGTATAAATGAGGACCTGCTCTCTCTGTGGATTAAAATAAAATATAAAACCATCCAGCGACCTGTTGCCCGAAATCCTTCTTCTCAGGCTTTCTCTGGAGCTGCAGGGCAATGCCTGTGAGCAGAGGTGGAGGGGAAAGAGTCCGAGCACAGCAGCTCTGTCAGCGAGCACCAACCTTGGTCTTTTCCAGCTTGTGCTCTTTCACTCCCACGCTCTCCTTCTGAGCCCTTGCCTTGCTATGGAGCCCGAGTGCTCTGGCAGCTCATCCTCCTGCTGTGGGGCAGCCCTGGACCACAGGTCGGGACAGGCACTGGGCAATTCCCTTCCAGAGCTGAACTCCCTAACTAGCACCAGCCACACAAACCAAAAAATAAAGAAACCAAACACCAAAAACGAAACCGAAACCACACAAAACAAACACCCACAACCACACAGCACACCCACCCACAAACAGGCACAACCCAAGAATCTCGGGCACTAGAGCATGCCCTGAAGTGCCATGGCTACACGTTCCTTAAATACCTCCAGGGATGGTGACTCCACCACCTCCCTGGGCAGGCTGTTCCAGGGCCTGACCACTCTCTCACTCAAGTAATTCTTCCTAATATCTAATCTAAACCTCCCCTGCTCCAACTTCAGACCATTTCCTCTGGTCCTGTCATTATTCCCTTGGGAGAAGAGGCCAACACCCACCTCTCTACACCCTCCTTTCAGGGAGTTGTAGAGGGCAATGAGGTCTCCCCTCAGCCTCCTCTTCTCCAAACTAAACATGCCCAGTTCCCTCAGCCTCTGCTCGTATGACTTGTTCTCCAGACCCCTCACCAGCTTGGTGGCTCTCCTCTGGACACGCTCCAGCAGCTCCATGTCCTTCCTGTAGTGAGGGGCCCAGAACTGAACACAGCACTCGAGGTGAGGCCTCACCAGTGCCCAGTCCAGAGGCACCATCACTGCCCTCCTCCTGCTGGCCACGCTGTTCCTGATACAGGCCAGGATGCCGTTGGCCTTCTTGGCCACCTGGGCACACTGCTGGCTCATGTTAAGCTGGTTGTCCACCATCATCCCCAGGTCCTTTTCTGCTGGCAGCTTTCCAGCCACTCTTCCCATAGCTTGTAGCGTTGCCTGGGGTTGTTGTGACCAAAATGCAGGACCCATCACTTGGCCTTATTAAACCTCATTCCATGGGCCTTGACCCAATGATCCAACCTGTCCAGGTCCCTCTGTAGAGCCTGCCGACCCTCAAGCAGATCAACACTCCCACCTGGTTTGATGTCATCTGCAAACTTACTGAGGGTGCACTCAATCCCCTTATCCAGATCATCAATAAAGATATTAAACAAGACTGGCCCCAAAACTGAGCCCTGAGGGACACCACTGGTGACCGGCCGCCAACTGCATTTCACCCCATTAATCACAACTCTCTGGGCACGGCCATCCAGCCAGGTTTTACCCAGTAAAAAGTACACTTGTCTATGCCATGATTCGCCAGCTTCTCCAGGAGAACGCTGTGGGGGACTCACCAAAGTCCAGGTAGACAACGTCCACAGCCTTCCCCGCATGGAGAAGGCGGGTCCCATGGTCATAGAAAGAGATCAAGTTGGTTAAGCAGGTCCTCCCTTTCATAAACCCATGCTGGCTGGCCCTGATCCCTCGGCTGCCCTGCACTTGCCGTGAGAGCTCACTCAAGATGATCCTCTCCATGATCTTTCCCGGTACTGAGGTCAGGCTGACAGGCCTAGAGATTCCCGGATCCTCCTTCCGGCCCTTCTTGTAGATGGGCGTCACATTGGCCACCCTCCAGTCATCTGGTACCTCTCCTGTTGACCAGGATTGTTGATAGATAATGGAGAGAGGCTTGGTGAGCTCTCCCGCCAGCTCCCTGAGTACCCTTGGGTTAATTCCATCAGGCCCCATAGACTTACGCGTGTCCAGGTGCATAGGCAAATCATTAACTACTTCCTCCTGGATTACGGGGGGGTTGTTCTGCTCTCCATCCTTATCTTCCAGCCCAGGAGGCTGTACACCCTGGTGGTAGCTGGTCTGACTATTGAAGACGGAGGCAAAGAAGGCATTAAGTATCTCAGCCTTCTCCTTGTCCTTGGTCGCAATGTTTCCCCCCGCATCCAGGAAGGGATGGAGATTCTCCCTGATTCTCTTTTTGTTGACGTATTTACAAAAACTTTTTTTGTTGTCCCTTATATTAATGGCCAGGTTGAGTTCCAGCTGGGCTTTTGCCTTCCTAATTTTTTCCCTGTGTAACCTAACAAGATCTCTGTACTCCTCCTGAGTTGCCTGTCCCTTCATCCAAAGGTGGTAAACCTTCCTTTTTTCCCCTAAGTCCCATCAAAAGCTCTTTGTTCATCCAGGCTGGCCATTTTCCCCACTCTTTAATTTTGCGCTTCATGGTGACAGCCTGCTCCTGGGCTTTTAGGATTTCCTTCTTGAAGAGCATCCAGCCCTCCTGGACCCCTTTGCCCTGCAGGATTCTCTCCCAAGGGACCCTCCCAACCAGGGTTCTGAACAGGCTAAAGTCCGCCCTCCGGAAGTCCAAGGCGGAGGTTTTGCTCACCCCCTTCCTTACCTCACTAAGAATTGAAAACTTGACCATTTCATGATTGCTAAGACCAAGACGTCCTCCGACCTCCACATCTCCCACTAGTCCTTCTTTGTTTGTGAAAAGTAGGTCTAGTGAGGCGCCTCCCCTGGTAGGCTCTCCTACCAGTTGTGTCAGGAAGTTATCTTCCATACACTCAAGGAACCTCCTAGACTGCCTGCTCTCTGATGGATTGTATTGCCGGCAGATATCCAGTAGGTTGAAGTCCCCAACCAGAACAAGGGCTGGCAATTGCGAGACTTCAGCCAGACGCTTACAGAACACTTCATCAACCTGCTCATCCTGGTTGGGTGGTCTATAACAGACTCCCAGCACAAAATCCCCCTTGTTAGCCTTCCCCTTCATCCTTACCCATAAACACTCAACTTCATCGTCACTGGAATCAAGCTCTATACAGTCAAACACTCCCAAATGTACAGAGCCACATCCCCGTCTCTCCTTCCTTGCCTATTCCTTCTGAGGAGCTTATAGCCACTCATCGCAACATTCCAGTCGTGACCGTCGTCCCACCGCGTTTCTGTGATGGCAACTACGTCATAGCTGTCCTGCTGCACGATGGCTTCCAGCTCATCCTGTTTGTTGCCCATCCTACGTGCATTAGCGTAGATGCACTTGAGCTGGGCTCCCCATTTCACCCCCATCCTTGCCCCTTTACCCCCAGGCTCATTACCAGTGGGCCCGGTTTTATCCCCTTCCCCCTTCACTTCTAGTTTAAAGCTCTGTCCATGAGCTTTGTTAACTCCTGGCCTAGTACCCTTCTCCCCTTTCGGGAGAGGGTTTTCCCATTGTTCGCAATCAGAAATTTCTAAACGTCTATCCCTTTGCTCAAATGAAATGGCAGAGCGAGAGTCCTCACTAGTCCAGCATCCTTCAAGCCCTGGCGTGCTTCCCTTGGGTTTAATCCTGACAGGCCCAGTTATTTCCCCTTCCGCCCTCATATCAAATTTAAAGCCCTGTCAATGAGCCCTGCTAACTCCTGCCCCAAAATTCTTTTCCCCCTCTGGGATAGGTGCATCCCACCTGCCACCAGCAGGTGCTGATGTTCATCCTGAGTCAGGGTGCCTCTAGCAAGAGCATCATTGTAGAAGCTGCAGGACGCTACAGATAAGAAGACAGTACTGGTGTAATGGAGTTGCTAATCAAAGTAGAAAGCACTGGGATACCATCTCAGAAACAGCAAAGGTGGGAGCAAAGTGAGGAAAGGCAGCGCCAGTGGGGAAATGGTGAAAAGGGGTTGACTTTTTGCAAGGGAGAGGATGAAGTTGGTTAAAGAGTGGGACTTGAGACGTGGGAAAATAGTGCAATGGGAATGAATGGTTAAGCAAAGGAAATGATCTGGGCTGTTTGGAGATACCTGTCAAGTAGCCCTGCATCTGAGCAACCCTGCCTGGAGCAGGACAAGAAAGCTGCAGCTGGTCTGACTGTACCAACATCTGACTGACTTCCATGGACACAGGAAACCCGAGAGCTTTCCCTGCTGTCACCACTTCCTCACTGAGGCTTGATTTACCCTTGGAAAGTCCGCGCTGACTGCTTTTGGACACATTGTCCTCTTTCCGGTGCCCAGAAATGTCACCCAAGGGGACTCTCATTGATGGCACACTAATCACCCCAGGGAGCTTGTACAGCCTGTGGGTCCCTGGGCTGGGCCTCTTTCAAAGGTGGGGGCAACATTGGCTTGTCCTCACCCACAAGAGAGCTCTGCCAAGCCTGTCACCTTCCAGAGGTGATATTCCAAAGAAATCTCAGTCTTCCCTTGTGACTTCACTACAACTATTTTGTCTGTTATATGGTGTATTTTGTTTCTCTAATCTTTCCTATACTTACACTTGTCCTGATACAATGGTCATTTGCAAAGTCATCTTTTCAGATGCAGACTGTCTAGGAAAAGGCCCTCTCCATCATTCTCCAGTTTTCTCCTCCCTTTACTCTTTGTTCATCCAGGTACCTCTCACCTCTGCTGCTCTTTCACCCTCAGGGAGTAAAACCTTGCCTGGCTCTCAGTAGTCTCATTGTCTCCTCAGCCAGCTCTTTCATTATGTTTATATCTATCTTTGTGTATCTACCTACCTCAACTATTTCTCCTAAGATTATCCCTTGTAGAAAGGCAACCTCATTAGAGGCAGTTTGTACTTTGCGTATGATTACACAGTGTTTTCTTGTTTATGAAAACTGACTGTGCTTTACTTTTCTTTTCTGAAGAACAGGCAGAATTCCCCTGTGGCTGTGAGCAGCCAGGTCTCTGAGGAGAGCAGGTGGGAGATGGTGCAATGGAGCTGTCACATCCAGACTGGAGTGGAGAAGTCTGATGCAAGGAACAGTGATGTCAGTCCCAGGTGGGTGAGGTCAGACCTGGTGGGGTTGGGGAGGTGAGGAGCAAAGCTGTCCATACAGGGATGGACATCACGAGACTGCTTTTCCTGACCTGGCCAGACCTCCTGAGGAGACACTCGGCCTCAGTATCCCTTGGAGAATGCTTCCATCACCTCCTCTGTAAACTGAACACTCATAAAATACATCCTTTACAATCAAGAAAGCATTTTCATTAGATGCACTTTGAAAAAATTGTCATTAACTACACCACAAAACCTCCCCAGGTAGCTGTACAAGTCTTGAAGGAAATTGCAAAGAGATAAATTCCTTGTTCAGGCTTTCTGTTTCCAAGGAGCCCCATGGGGTATTTGCTGCTGAGTCCATGAACCTCAGATACTGAGAGAAGATTGAAGAAAGTGCTCAAGAAATCAGAAGCACAACCCAAACTTCCTGGAAGCCTTAAGGAGCCCCACTGAGGGCAGTTACTGACAAAGGCTCCCTGGGGACTCGTTAGAGCAGATAATTGGAGGCTGTGATTGCAGGTAGGCAAAGGCAGAGTGCAGGTGGCTGTAATGCTGAGGAAAGCCTGGCTTTGTCTGAGGAAGCAGAAAGGCCAAGCCCTCACCCCCAGGCCCTGGCAAGGCAGATCCTGCCCCTCACTTGTGGCTCAGGGCTCTTCCTGGGGGCAGTGGGATGTGGGGGTGAGCAGTGCCCAGGGCAGGAAAATTCTGTGACACCTCCTGGCCTCCCAAAGAAGGGGCGAGGATGAAACAAAGTCCCAAGATTCAAACGAATCGTAGACTCATAGAATCATTTAGGATGGGAAGGACCTTTACGGTCATTGAGTCCCTCACACTCCCATGTCCACACCTAAACTACATCCCTATGTGCCCCATCTACACATCTTATAAACACCTCCAGGGATGGTGTCTCAGCCACTTCCCTGGGCAGCCTGTTCCAGCGCTTGAGAAAGTTTTCAGTGAAGAAGTTTTTCCTCATATCCAATCTACATCTGCCCTGGAGAAACTGCCAGCCATTTCCTCTCACCCTATAAACTTGTTACTTGGGACAAGAGACACACACCCACCTTGCTATAACCTCCTTTAGGTTGTTCTAGAGAGCAAGAGTGTCTCCCTTCAGCCTCCTTTTCTCCAGGCTGAACAACCCCAGTTCCCTCAGCTGCTCCTCATGACACTTGTTCTCCAGACCCCTCACCAGCTTCCTTGCCCTTCTCTGGACACGCTTCAGCACTTTCTTATAGTGAGGAGCCAAAACCTGAACACAGCACTCGAGGTGCAACCTCAGCCGTGTCAAGTACAGGAGAGACCATCACTTCCCTGCTCCTGCTGGCCACGCTGTTCCTGATACAGGTCAGGATGCTGTTGACCTTTGTGGCCACCTGGACGCTCTGCTGGCTCATATTCAGCCACTGTCGACTGACATCCCCGGTGCTTTTCTGCCGGGCAGCTCCAGCTGCTCCTCCCCAGCCCGTAGCGCTGCATGGGGTTGTTGTGATTCAAGGGCAGGACCTGGCACTTGGCCTTGTTCAATCTCATCCTGTTGGCCTCAGCCCATCGATCCAGCCTGTCCAGATCCCCCTGTAGGGCCAGCCTAACCTCAAGCAGGTCAAAACTCCACCCCACTCCGTGTCATCTGGAAACTTACTGAAGGTGTACTCGATCCTCTCATTCAAGTCATTGATAAATATATTAAAAGGAACCGGCCCCAGCACCGAGCCCTGGGGGACACCACTAATGACCAGCCGCCAACTGGATTGAACTCCATTCACCACCACTCTCTGGGCCCGGCCCTCCAGCCAGTTTTTTACCCAGGGAAGAGCACGCCCACTCAAGCCATGAGCATTCACTATGTCCAGGAGAACTCTGTGGGAAACAGTGTCAAAGGCTTTACTAAAGTCCAGGGAAACAACATCCACACCCTTTCCCTCATCCACCAAGCAGATCACAGAATCACAGAATATTTTTGGTTGGATGGGACCTTTGAGATCATCGAGTCCAAAGAACAACAACAACAACAACAACAACTAAAAAAAATCCCAGAACACCAACACCAAAACCAAACCAAACCAAATGTCCACAACCACACCTCACCCCACCCTCAAACAGACAGAAACCAACAATCTCGAGCACTAGAGCATGCACTGAAGTGCCATGTCTACACATTCCTTAAATACCTCCAGGGATGGTGACTCCACCACCTCCCTGGGCAGGCTGTTCCAGAGCCTGACCACTCTCTCAGTCAAGTAATTCTTCCTAATATCTAATCTAAACCTCCCCTGCCCCAACTTCAGACCATTTTATCTGGTCCCGTCATTATTCCCTTGGGAGAAGAGGCCAAGAGCCACCTCTCTACACCCTCCTTTCAGAGAGTTGTAGAGGGCAATGAGGTCTCCCCTCAGCCTCCTCTTCTCCAAACTAAACATGCCCAGTTCCCTCAGCCTCTCCTCATATGACTTGTTCTCTAGACCCCTCACCAGCTTGGTGGCTCTCCTCTGGACACGCTTGATCTTTCCTGGTACCGAGGTTAGACTGACAGGCCTATAGTTTCCCGCATCCTCCTTCCGGCCCTTCTTGTAGATGGGCGTCACATTGGCCACCCTCCAGTCATCTGGTACCTCTCCTGTTGACCAAGATTGTTGATAGATAATGGAGAGAGGCTTGGTGAGCTCTCCCGCCAGCTCCCTGAGTACCCTTGGGTGAATCCCATCCAGCCCCATGGACTTATGCGTGTCCAGGTGCATAAGCAAATCATTAACTACTTCCTCCTGGATTACGGGGGGGTTGTTCTGCTCTCCATCCTTATCTTCCAGCCCAGGAGGCTGAACAACCTGGGGGTAGCTGGTCCGACTATTGAAGACGGAGGCAAAGAAGGCATTAAGTAGCTCAGCCTTCTCCTCGACCTTGGTTGGGATGTTTCCCCCCGCATCCAGGAAGGGATGGAGATTCTCCCTGACTCTCTTTTTGTTGACGTATTTATAAAAACTTTTTTTGTTGTCCCTTATATTAATGGTCAGGTTGAGTTCCAGCTGGGCTTTTGCCTTCCTAATTTTTTCTCTGTGTAACCTAACAAGATCTCTGTACTCCTCCTGAGTTGCCTTCCCTTAAAAATGTTAAACAGTACTGGTCCCAGCACGGACCCTTGAGGGACACCACTTGTCACTGCTCTCCCTCTGGAATTCAAGCCATTGAGTACCACCCTCTGGGTGCGACCATCCAGCCAATTCCTTATCCACTGAACAGTCCACCCATCAAATCCGTATCCCTCCAATTTGGCAAGCAGGATGTTGTGAGGGACCATGTCAAAGGCCTTACTGAAGTCCAGATAGATCACGTCCATAGATTGTCCCTTATCTACTGACCTAGTCACTCTATCATAGAAGGCCACTAGGTTAGGCAGGCAGGACCTGCCCCTAGTAAAGCCGTGCTGGCTATCTTGAATCATCTCCGTGTCCTCCGTGGGCCCAAGCATGGCATCTAGAAGGATCTGTTCCATGATCTTCCCAGGCACGGAGGTGAGGCTGACAGGTCGGTAGTTCCCAGGGTCCTCCTTTCTACCCTTTTTAAAAATGGGTGTGATGTTTCCTCTCTTCCAGTCTGCAGGGACTTCACCTGACCGCCACGACTTTTCAAATATCATGGAAAGTGGCTTGGCAACTAAGGTGGTAAAAGAAGTCAGTAACATTTTAGGAAGGGATTGGCAGTTACATACTCCATACCGCCCACAGGCCAGCGGCCAGGGGGAGAAAACAAACCATCTGATAAAAAAACAATTGGCTAATCTTTGTCAGGAGGTTAATTTGCACTGGGATCAGGCCCTTCCTTTGGCCTTGCTAAGGATCCAAACCAAGGCAAGGTCCAAGGAAGGAATCAGCCCTTTTGAAATTCTGTGTGGAAGACTTTCACAGATCCTGCCCCTCACTTGTGGCTCAGAGCTCTTCCTGGGGGCAGTGGGATGTGGGGGTGAGCAGTGCCCAGGGCAGGAAAATTCTGTGACACCTCCTGGCCTCCCAAAGAAGGGGCGAGGATGAAACAAAGTCCCAAGATTCAAAAGAATCGTAGACTCATAGAATCATTTAGGATGGAAAGGACCTTTACGGTCATTGAGTCCCTCACACTCCCATGTCCACACCTAAACTACATCCCTATGTGCCCCATCTACACATCTTATAAACACCTCCAGGGATGGTGTCTCAGCCACTTCCCTGGGCAGCCTGTTCCAGCACTTGACAAACTCTTCAGTGAAGACATTTTTTCTAATATGCAATCTATATCTCCCCTCGTGTAACTTGCAGCCATTTCCTCGTGTCCTAACACTACTTACTTGGGAAGGGAGACTAACACCAACCTCGTTATAACCTCCTTTCAGTAGTTGTAGAGAGTGACAAGGTGCTCAGCCTCCTTTTCTCCAGGCTGAACAACCCCAGTTCCATCAGCCGCTCCTCACAAGACTTGTTCTCCAGACCCCTCATCAGCTTTTTTCTTTTCTTGGGAGTTCAGAAAAATCGATTTGCCAATAGCCTCCTGGTGTGTTTCCTTTCCCAATAGTTCCTCACTGTACTCGATTACCTGTGTTGGGGTTGTTGCTTGAACACATTTCACACTGCTGAGTCACTTGTTGAACAGTGGTATATAAATTCTGTCCTATCCATTTCTGACTCAAAAATTTATATAACGAATCTGCTCCCCAGTGTGTCTTATCGTGTTCTTCTCTAACAAGTCCCCACACTAGTTTGGCAGGTGTAATAATCCTACCGTCACTCAAATGAGCCCATCCCCTGGAGGGAACTTCTCCTCCTAGTTCTTGGATGAGCTCCTGGTCTGGTCTAGAATATTCAATGCCCTCCTGGTCGTCCAGGTCTTTATTTCTGCTGTCTGGAATTAAAGCTGAAATGGGTTCTTTCTGGGTTCTTTCTGCTGCCTGTTTAGCCTCACAGTCAGCCAAGCTCTTACCTCTTTCTTGGTCAGTGTTCCCCCTCAGATGTCCTCGGCAATGCATGATGGCCACTCTAGCTGGTAACCGTACTGCCTCCAATAGGCGAAGTATTTCTTCTGCGTGTTTGATCTGTTTTCCTTGCGTGGTAAGCAATCCTCGTTCCTTCCAGACTGCTCCATGGGCATGAACAACTCCAAAGGCATATTTAGAGTCTGTCCACGTATTTATCTTTTTCCCTTTTACCAATTCCAAAGCCCTGCTCAAGGCAATAATCTCAGCCTTTGGAGCTGACGTCCCGGTAGGCAATGGTTGGGATTCAATTACCTTATTTGTTGTGGTCACTGCGTATCCAGGTTTACGGATACCTTGTCGGACAAAGCTGCTTCCATCCATAAGCCAGGAGTCCTGTGCGTCCTCCAGGGGTTCTTCTTTCAGATCTGCTCTGCTGGAGTACACAGTCTCTATTGTTTCCAAACAGTCATGTGCCAGTGGTTCAGTTGTTGCCTCACTAAGAAAAGACGCTGGGTTCACAACGCTAGTCACCTCAATTTTAACATCATCCGATTCAACCAGGATGGGCTGGTATTTCACAAACCTGGATGGGGAAAGCCTGTGATCCCCCCTCTGTTCTAATACAGTGGATACTGAATGTGAAACCAATACCGTCATCTTCTGGACCAAACCACATTTCTGGGCTTCCTCAATATTTAGTATTATGGCCGCTACTGCTCGGAAACATCCTGGCCATCCTTTACTTACTTCATCTAATTGTTTAGAGAAGTAAGCTATGGCTCTTTTGTAGGGTCCCAGCCGTTGAGCTAGAAGTCCTAGAGCTATTCCCCAAAGCCGGGGCTCTCACGAGCTCTTTCTTGAGTATTTCAAATGCATTCTGGGCTTCTTTGGACCATATCAATTGAGTGGGATTATTTTTCAAAAGTTCATATAAAGGTTTTACTATCATCCCATAGTCGTAAATCCCTAATCAACACCAACCCATCATTCCCGAAAAAGTTCTGAGTTCTTTTACCGCCCGAGGGAGAGGGGTCCTGCAGATGGCTTCTTTTCGTTCCGTTCCCAATTCCCATTGTCCTCCAGACAGCTCATATCCCTAGTAGGTTACTTGCCTCTGCACCATCGGAGCTTTCTGTTGAGAAACCTGATATCCATTTAATCCCAAAAAGTTTAACAAGCTAACAGTCCACCGGGTACAGTCATGTTTTGTTTCAGTTGCTATCAATAGATCATCCACATACTGTAAAAGGGTTCCGTTTTTGGAAGGAGGCTTCCATACCTCAAGCTCTTGTGCTAACTGATTTCCAAACATTGTTGGACTGTTTTGGAAACCTTGGGGTAACACTGTCTGGGTAAGCTGGGTTTTCCTACCAGTGGTAGGGCTCTCCCACTCAAAGGCAAACAACTTTTGACTTTCTTTGGCCAAAGGCAGACAAAAGATTTAAATAGTCGCTGGACACCGTGTTGTTTGGTTGTTCTCCTGGCTGTCTTATGTAAATTCCTATATGCTCTAGGTACTCCTCACGATGCTGGAGTCGGGGATACAGAGGATGCAAAGCCCCCTTTGTTCAAACTGAAAAAGAGATATTGGCAGCGTATGAAAGGGTTCGAGCTGCTCCAGGAGTGGTTGGTACAGAAGCAGAGCTCCTCTTAGCACCTCGGCTGCCGGTGCTGGATGTCCAAAGAAAGGGTCCCTGCCACACATCGTGCAACTGATGCCACGTGGAGAAAGTGGTTTTCCCTGATCACAGGGAACTCGAACGGGAAACCCCAGTCACCCTGGAATTCTGGAAGTGATCATGGACTGAAGGCAAGGATTTCTAATGTCACCAGAGGAGGAGGTGACACACGCGGCAGAGGCTCCACTCTATGAAATACTACCAGAAAGTGAGATGTGCCCTCTTCACTGATGGGTCCTGCCGGATTGTGGGAAACATGGAAAGGGGAAGGCGGCCTTGTGGAGTCCTACACAACAAGTTGCAGAAGCCACTGAAGGACAAGGTGAATGGAGCCGGTTTGCAGAGGTGAAAGCCATTGAACTGGCCCTAGCCATTGCCGGAAGAGAGAAATGGCCAGTACTTTCTCTCTACACCCATTCATGGATGGTGGCAAATGCTCTGTGGGGGTGGTTACGGCAGTGGAAGCAGAGCAACCGGCAGCGCAGAGGCGAACCCATCTGGGCTGCTGAACTGTGGCAAGATATTGCTGCCCGGGTAGAGAATCTGGTTGTGAAAGTACGTCACATAGATGCCCATGTACCCAAGAGTCAGGCCACTGAGGAACATCAGAACAACCAGCAGGTGGATCGAGCTGCTAAGATTGAAGTGGCTCAGGTGGATCCGGACTGGCAACATCAGGGTGAGTTATTCATAGCTCGATGGGCCCATGACACCTCAGGCCATCAAGGAAGAGATGCCACATATAGATGGGCTCGTGACTGAGGGGTGGATTTGACCATGGACACTATTGCACAGGTCATCCATGAACGTGAGACGTGCTGCAATCAAACAAGCCAAGCGGTTAAAACCTCTCTGGTGTGGAGGACGATGGCTGAAATATAAATCTGGGGAGGCCTGGCAGATCGATTCTATCACACTCCCACAAACCCGTCAAGGGAAGCGCCATGTGCTCACAATGGTGGAAACAACCACCGGATGGCTGGAAACATACCCTGTGCCCCACGCCACCGCCCAGAACGCCATCCTGGGCCTTGAAAAGCAAGTCCTGTGGCGACATGGCACCCCAGAGAGAATTGAGTCGGACAACGGGACTCATTTCCAAAACAGCCTCATTGACACCTGGACCAAAGAGCACGGCATTGAATGGGTCTGTCACATCCCCCACCACGCACCAGCCTCTGGGAAGGTCGAAGGGTACAATGGGCTGTTAAAAATGACACTGAGAGCAAGAGGTGGTGGGACTTTAAAACATCGGGATACACATTTAGCAAAGGCCACCTGGCTAGTTAACACCAGGGGAGCTACCAACCGAGCTGGCCCTGCCCAATCAAAACCCCCACGTGCTGTGGAGGGAGATAAAGTCCCCGTAGTGCACATGAAGAATATGTCAGGGAAGGCCGTCGGGGTTAGTCCTGCCTCGGGCAAAGGCAAACCCATCCATGGGATTGCCTTTGCTCAGGGACCTGGGTGCACTTGGCGGGTGATGCGGAAGGACGGGGAAGTGCAACGTGTCCCTCATGGGGACCTGATTTTGGGCAAGAATAGCCAGTGAATAAACTGTATGATGTTAATTGCTAAATGACCCTGCCGCTGCACATCTCATTTCTATAACCGCTCTTGGTTGCACTACAGCAAGAATCACCCAAACTAATGGACTCTGATGAAAAATCAAGTAAAGTGCAGCGGTGACGGCATCAGAACTGACCTCAGCAGCTGGCACCCAGCAACTTCGTCAAGGTCTACATCTTCAACCCATGGACCGTGGCATAAAACATCAGCAGCTACAGCTACAAAACGTTCTCCCTGATCCTGGCACCAGCCATTCCCAAGGATGTCATGGCCTTTAGGGGGTTAGTTGAGATTTTGCACTCACAGCTCGCCGCCTGCACCCACGGGCCCCAGGGCACCCCTTCACCAGCTCCCTCTCCCCAAAGCCCCCCGCAGCCTCCCCCGCAGCCTGCGCTGCGCACTCCACGGGTCGCCCCGAGTCGGGGACAGGGCCACTACCAGCAGCAGGAATGGCAGCAGGGAAAGGAGGGCTTTGCTCGGGGCTTCGTCTCTGCTCATGGCCCAGGGGAAAACCAGGCAGGAGGAGAAGCAAAGCCCTGAGTGTGGGGACTTGAAAGGTTCAAGATTTTGCCTCTTGCGTCGCTGTGGCCTGATCCCGGCTCGTGCCCCGTGAGTCCCTTCCCTTTCCCTCCAGCAGGAAGGGGAGCAGAAGGTTTCCTGCTGCTTTGACGGCATCACGGCAGGGGTGGGTCACCTCAGAGCTCAGGCTTCTGCTGGGGACCCCGTTGCTGCTGGGGACACCGCTCTCCAGCAGCCCATGAACCCCGCTGCTGCCCAGTGCCGTCCCCTGCGTCAGCGGGACCCCTCTGTGCACAGGGACCCCCTGCCCCTGGGGCGGCCGTGCCAGCACCCCCAGCCCCCTCCAGCCCCGGGAACCCCCAGCGAGTGGAAACCACAGCTCTGCAAACGCCGCGGGTGCCCAAGGAAACACAGAGAGAGCTTGGGTCTGAAAAACATACATACAACTCTTTATGAACAACAAAACAACTTTCAACAACTGTTTACAACACAACAACAACTCTGTAAAACTATTAACAAAAAAAAAAAAACCCAACCCTGTAAAACTATTAACAAAACACCAACTCTCTAGAACTATTTACAGCGCTTCCTCTTCATCGCTCCTCTTCCTCGCCGTCGGTCCCCACAGCTCTGCTGGCCCTGGAAGCAAAGCAAGTGGCAGGGCCGTTTGGCTAACGAGCAGCGTCTGGCCCAGCAGAGCTGGGGCTTCCTGAGCCGGCTCAGCGGCAGCAGCTGCTTGGGCTGGGGCTTGCCCCTGACGGGCATTCGATGGCCACAGCCCTGGGACACGCTGGGGAGAGCGGGACTCTGCCGCCAGCGCTGAGCCCCGTCTGGGCTCCGGCTTAGACTTGGGTGTCCCGGCCCCGAGAACCCGCTCCCGTCCCAAAGCGGACGGGGGCTCAGGGCAGCGCGGTGGGGGCAGTTGTGCTGCCAGGACGAGGGCACCGGGAGCCCTGTCCCTGCAGCGGGGACCCCCCAGCCCCAGCCCGGTGGCAGGAGACCCTCCCTCCCTGCGGGCAGTAGACAGCGAGCACGTGCCTGTGCTGCTGGTGGGGGGTCTACATCCATTGCCTCCTCCTCCTCATCCACCTCCATCTGCTCCTGTTCATCCTCATCGATCTCCATTGCCAGCTCCAGCTCGATCCACTCTTTTACACTTTGGGCAGCTGCCTCTGCAGACTCAAGGGCAACTTGGCACATCCTAAGCCCAGAGGCAAGCAGAAAAGTGCGTTGGTCCTGCCCTGGCCAGCCAAGAGGACCCGTGGAACAGGGGTCTCGCCACCCGGCAAGAGCCGTGGGGTGATGGGACCCCTGGGCATGTCCCCAGTAGGAGCTGGCTGGACCCGGGCGACTCCTTGGCCACCAGCACCCACCAGCAGTCGAGGGCCACTGCTTGCAGCTGCAGGCTCCTCATCTTCTTCTCCTTCCTGAGTTTGGGGTGTGTCAAGGTCTTCTGGATCTGCCGGAGCAGAGAGGAGAGGGGTGAGCGGCCCTGCTCCCTGCCCCGTGGGGCCCGGGCACAGACCCCGGCCCCGCAGGCGCAGACCCCGGCCCCGCGCCTGCCTGGGTTCCCAGAAGCTCCTTACTCTGTGCAGCCGCCCTTTGGGCTCGGCGCTGCTCTGGGGGCAGGGCTCGGCTCCCCCGGCTCCAGCCTGGAAAGGGGCAGAGGAGGCACCGGCTCAGGCTCCGGGCAGCACCCGGCTGCTCCCGGCGAGCATCCCTGCGGCACCAGCCCATGGTGCCCTGGGCTCCCCCGGGGACGTGTCCCCCCGCGCAGGGATGCTCCATCCCAGCAGGGCACGAGCAGCCCAGGAGGGCTTCTGCCAGCCCCTGGCCTTGCAGGGCTGGGGGGAGAGGGCGAGCCCAGCTCCTGGCCCCCCGAGCTCCCCAGAGCGGGGTCCCTGCCCCATCCCACCCCATCCCTGTGGAGCCTTCTCCATCCTGCCTGGGCACTGGGGGGTGCCCACCTCCGTGGAGCGGGGCCGTACCTCTGCCAGCACAAGCGACCTCTTCCTGAGGGCCTTCATGATTCCCAGAGTGCAAAAGAGAGGGAGGAAGGTGGTTTTGGGAGCGGGAAGGGAAGGGCTGGGTCGTTGGTCCAAGGCACCGGGAGCAGGGCAGAAGGGCTGTGGGGCGCAGGGCAGAAGGCTGCGTCGTGCCCGTCACCAGGCACTGGCAGTTGCAGATGGAACACGGGCCATGGCAACGGGATGCGCAGCGGGGATGAGAACGAGCCCCCTTAACGGGGGGGCAGCTTAATACGTACACCCCCCCAAAGTTAATAATCCCAACACATTTCACTTCCTTCCTGTCCTAAGCACTTCTCCCCAACCATCCCATCACTGGTCAAGTGGGTTTTGCCCAGAGCCTTGCAGACTGTCTGTGGGACGCCGGGGCAGGTGGTGCCCGTCCTTCCCAAAGAGGTCTGGATGTATGGAAATGCCACGGGAAAACCCAGCCCCTCCTCACGGACAAGTGCCAGCCCAGTCTCCAGGCGGCACCTGCCAGGCCTTTGAGCCACCCACCCCTCACCATTCTCCATTCCTTACGTCTCATCACACGGCAGCTCTTACGGGTCAGGAGGTGACCAGCCAGAACAAAGACCCAGCTTTTGTCTCATGGAGAAAGCTGGAGGGGCTGCTCCAGCTCTGTTCAGCCTGGGCTTTGGCGGTCTCTGTGCTGAGATCCTTTCTCCAGGGCTCTTTCTCCTCAGACCAAGAAGCCCTGCACCAACCCTTGCTCTCGCCGCTGCGGGGAGGGACAGTGGCGACTCCCCCTGGGGACCGCTCTGCCACGTGTCCTTTGGGTCCCCTCGGTCCGGAGCGGGGAGGCAGGTCTATTGTGGAGGCCCAGGATGGTGCAGGGGAGCAGGTTCCAGCAGCCGGTGCCAGGGCTCACCCAAAGGGAGCTGCAGCAGGGAATGGGAAAAAACGGGGCGGGAGGAGATGTCCCTGAATCAGGGCCCTTCACCCGCTGTGTAAAATCCAACCAACCCGCTCAGTCGAGAAATCTGTCTTTATTTCAGTTCTCCAGCTAACCCAGTTTTCTCAATTGAATTTAACCGTTTCCCCAGACTAATTACATATTGTTGTAAATAATTGTCACCTAATTGTGTAAGATCTCTGGCATACTGCAATTGCTAGGGTCTTCCACACAGAATTTCAAAAGGGCTGATTCCTTCCTTGGACCTTGCCTTGGTTTGGATCCTTAGCAAGGCCAAAGGAAGGGCCTGATCCCAGTGCAAATTAACCTCCTGACAAAGATTAGCCAGTTGTTGTTTTATCAGATGGTTTGTTTTCTCCCCCTGGCCGCTGGCCTGTGGGCGGTATGGAGTATGTAACTGCCAATCCCTTCCTAAAATGTTACTGACTTCTTTTACCACCTTAGTTGCCAAGCCACTTTCCATGATATTTGAAAAGTCGTGGCGGTCAGGTGAAGTCCCTGTGGACTGGAAGAGAGGAAACATCACACCCATTTTTAAAAAGGGTAGAAAGGAGGACCCTGGGAACTACCGACCTGTCAGCCTCACCTCCGTGCCTGGGAAGATCATGGAACAGATCCTTCTAGATGCCATGCTTGGGCCCACGGAGGACACGGAGATGATTCAAGATAGCCAGCACGGCTTTACTAGGGGCAGGTCCTGCCTGCCTAACCTAGTGGCCTTCTATGATAGAGTGACTAGGTCAGTAGATAAGGGCCGACCTATGGACGTGATCTATCTGGACTTCAGTAAGGCCTTTGACACGGTCCCTCACAACATCCTGCTTGCCAAATTGGAGGGATACGGATTTGATGGGTGGACTGTTCAGTGGATAAGGAATTGGCTGGATGGTCGCACCCAGAGGGTGGTACTCAATGGCTTGAATTCCAGAGGGAGAGCAGTGACAAGTGGTGTCCCTCAAGGGTCCGTGCTGTGACCGGTACTGTTTAACATTTTTAAGGGAAGGCAACTCAGGAGGAGTACAGAGATCTTGTTAGGTTACACAGAGAAAAAATTAGGAAGGCAAAAGCCCAGTTGGAACTCAACCTGGCCATTAATATAAGGGACAACAAAAAAAGTTTTTATAAATATGTCAACAAAAAGAGAGTCAGGGAGAATCTCCATCCCTTCCGGGATGCGGGGGGAAACATTGCGACCAAGGACGAGGAGAAGGCTGAGCTACTTAATGCCTTCTTTGCCTCCGTCTTCAATAGTCGGACCAGCTACCCCCAGGGTGTTCAGCCTCCTGGGCTGGAAGATAAGGATGGAGAGCAGAACAACCCCCCCATAGTCCAGGAGGAAGTAGTTAAGGATTTGCTTATGCACCTGGACACGCATAAGTCCATAGGGCCGGATGGGATTCACCCAAGGGTACTCAGGGAGCTGGCGGGAGAGCTCACCAAGCCTCTCTCCATTATCTATCAACAATCCTGGTCAACAGGAGAGGTACCAGATGACTGGAGGGTGGCCAATGTGACACCCATCTACAAGAAGGGACGGAAGAAGGATGCGGGAAACTATAGGCCTGTCAGTCTGACCTCGGTACTGGGAAAGATCATGGAGAGGATCATGAGTGATGACACCAAGCTAGGTGGGAGTGCTGATCTGCTTGAGGGTCAGAAGGCTCTACAGAGGGACCTGGACAGGTTGGATCATTGGGCCAAGGCCAATGGGATGAGGTTTAATAAGGCCAAGTGCCGGGTCCTGCATTTCAGTCACAACAACCCCAGGCAACGCTGCAAGCTCAGGGAAGAGTGGCTGGAAAGCTGCCCAGCAGAAAAGGACCTGGGGATGTTGGTGGACAGCCAGCTTAACATGAGCCAGCAGTGTGCCCAGGTGGCCAAGAAGGCCAACGGCATCCTGGCCTGTATCAGGAATAGCGTGGCCAGCAGGAGGAGGGCAGTGATGGTGCCTCTGTACTCGGCCCTGGTGAGGCCTCACCTCGAGTGCTGTGTTCAGTTCTGGGCCCCTCACTACAGGAAGGACACTGAGCTGCTGGAGCGTGTCCAGAGGAGAGCCACCAAGCTGGTGAGGGGTCTGGAGAACAAGTCATAGGAGGAGAGGCTGAGGGAACTGGGCATGTTTAGTTTGGAGAAGAGGAGGCTGAGGGGAGACCTCATTGCCCTCTACAACTCCCTGAAAGGAGGGTGTAGAGAGGTGGGTGTTGGCCTCTTCTCCCAAGGGAATAATGACGGGACCAGAGGAAATGGTCTGAAGTTGGGGCAGGGGAGGTTTAGATTAGATATTAGGAAGAATTACTTGACTGAGAGAGTGGTCAGGCACTGGAACGGCCTGCCCAGGGAGGTGGTGGAGTCCCCATCCCTGGAGGAATTTAAGAAATGTGTAGATGTGGCACTTCTGGGCATGCTCTAGTGCCCGAGATTGTTGGTTTCTGTCTGTTTGAGGGTGGGGTGAGGTGTGGTTGTGGGCATTTGGTTTGGTTTGGTTTGGTTTTGGTTTTGTTTGTTTGTTTTTGTTTTTTTTTTGTTCGTTGGACTTGATGATCTCAAAGGTCCCTTCCAACCAAAAATATTCTGTGATTCTGTGATCTGCTTGGTGGATGAGGGAAAGGGTGTGGATGTTGTTTCCCTGGACTTTAGTAAAGCCTTTGACACTGTTTCCCACAGAGTTCTCCTGGACACAGTGAATGCTCATGGCTTGAGTGGGCGTGCTCTTCCCTGGGTAAAAAACTGGCTGGAGGGCCGGGCCCAGGGAGTGGTGGTGAATGGAGTTCAATCCAGTTGGCGGCTGGTCATTAGTGGTGTCCCCCAGGGCTCGGTGCTGGGGCCGGTTCCTTTTAATATATTTATCAATGACTTGAATGAGAGGATCGAGTACACCTTCAGTAAGTTTCCAGATGACACGGAGTGGGGTGGAGTTTTGACCTGCTTGAGGTTAGGCTGGCCCTACAGGGGGATCTGGACAGGCTGGATCGATGGGCTGAGGCCAACAGGATGAGATTGAACAAGGCCAAGTGCCAGGTCCTGCCCTTGAATCACAACAACCCCATGCAGCGCTACGGGCTGGGGAGGAGCAGCTGGAGCTGCCCGGCAGAAAAGCACCAGGGATGTCAGTCGACAGTGGCTGAATATGAGCCAGCAGAGCGTCCAGGTGGCCACAAAGGTCAACAGCATCCTGACCTGTATCAGGAACAGCGTGGCCAGCAGGAGCAGGGAAGTGATGGTCTCTCCTGTACTTGACACGGCTGAGGTTGCACCTCGAGTGCTGTGTTCAGGTTTTGGCTCCTCACTATAAGAAAGTGCTGAAGCGTGTCCAGAGGAGGGCAAGGAAGCTGGTGAGGGGTCTGGAGAACACGTGTCATGAGGAGCAGCTGAGGGAACTGGGGTTGTTCAGCCTGGAGAAAAGGAGGCTGAAGGGAGACATTCTTGCTCTCTAGAACAACCTAAAGGAGGTTATAGCAAGGTGGGTGTGTGTCTCTTGTCCCAAGTAACAAGTTTATAGGGTGAGAGGAAATGGCTGGCAGTTTCTCCAGGGCAGATGTAGATTGGATATGAGGAAAAACTTCTTCACTGAAAACTTTCTCAAGCGCTGGAACAGGCTGCCCAGGGAAGTGGCTGAGACACCATCCCTGGAGGTGTTTATAAGATGTGTAGATGGGGCACATAGGGATGTAGTTTAGGTGTGGACATGGGAGTGTGAGGGACTCAATGACCGTAAAGGTCCTTCCCATCCTAAATGATTCTATGAGTCTACGATTCGTTTGAATCTTGGGACTTTGTTTCATCCTCGCCCCTTCTTTGGGAGGCCAGGAGGTGTCACAGAATTTTCCTGCCCTGGGCACTGCTCACCCCCACATCCCACTGCCCCCAGGAAGAGCCCTGAGCCACAAGTGAGGGGCAGGATCTGCCTTGCCAGGGCCTGGGGGTGAGGGCTTGGCCTTTCTGCTTCCTCAGACAAAGCCAGGCTTTCCTCAGCATTACAGCCACCTGCACTCTGCCTTTGCCTACCTGCAATCACAGCCTCCAATTATCTGCTCTAACGAGTCCCCAGGGAGCCTTTGTCAGTAACTGCCCTCAGTGGGGCTCCTTAAGGCTTCCAGGAAGTTTGGGTTGTGCTTCTCATTTCTTGAGCACTTTCTTCAATCTTCTCTCAGTATCTGAGGCTCATGGACTCAGCAGCAAATACCCCATGGGGCTCCTTGGAAACAGAAAGCCTTAACAAGGAATTTATCTCTTTGCAATTTCCTTCAAGACTTAAAGCCTTGTACAGCTACCTGGGGAGGTTTTGTGGTGTAGTTAATGACAATTTTTTCAAAGTGCATCTAATGAAAATGCTTTCTTGATTGTAAAGGATGTATTTTATGAGTGTTCAGTTTGCAGAGGAGGTGATGGAAGCATTCTCCAAGGGATACTGAGGCCGAGTGTCTCCTCAGGAGGTCTGGCCAGGTCAGGAAAAGCAGTCCCGTGATGTCCATCCCTGTATGGACAGCTTTGCTCCTCACCTCCCCAACCCCACCAGGTCTGACCTCACCCACCTGGGACTGACATCACTGTTCCTTGCATCAGACTTCTCCACTCCAGTCTGGATGTGACAGCTCCATTGCACCATCTCCCACCTGCTCTCCTCAGAGACCTGGCTGCTCACAGCCACAGGGGAATTCTGCCTGTTCTTCAGAAAAGAAAAGTAAAGCACAGTCAGTTTTCATAAACAAGAAAACACTGTGTAATCATATGCAAAGTACAAACTGCCTCTAATGAGGTTGCCTTTCTACAAGGGATAATCTTAGGAGAAATAGTTGAGGTAGGTAGATACACAAAGATAGATATAAACATAATTAAAGAGCTGGCTGAGGAGACAATGAGACTACTGAGAGACAGGCAAGGTTTTACTCCCTGAGGGTGAAAGAGCAGCAGAGGTGAGAGGTACCTGGATGAACAAAGAGTAAAGGGAGGAGAAAACTGGAGAATGATGGAGAGGGCCTTTTCCTAGACAGTCTGCATCTGAAAAGATGACTTTGCAAATGACCATTGTATCAGGACAAGTGTAAGTATAGGAAAGATTAGAGAAACAAAATACGCCATATAACAGACAAAATAGTTGTAGTGAAGTCACAAGGGAAGACTGAGATTTCTTTGGAATGTCGCCTTTGAAAGGTGACAGGCTTGGCAGAGCTCTCTTGTGAGTGAGGACAAGCCAATGTTGCCCCCATCTTTGAAAGAGGCCCAGCCCAGGGACCCACAGGCTGTACAAGCTCCCTGGGGTGATTAGTGTGCCATCAATGAGAGTCCTCTTGGGTGACATTTCTGGGCCCCTGAAAGAGAAGAATGTGTCCAAAAGCAGTCAGCGCGGACTTGCCGAGGGTAAATCATGCCTCAGTGAGGAAGTGGTGACAGCAGGGAAAGCTCTCGGGTTTCCTGTGTCCATGGAAGTCGGTCAGATGTTGGTACAGTCAGACCAGCTGCAGCTTTCTTGTCCTGCTCCAGGCAGGGTTGCTCAGATGCAGGGCTACTTGACAGGTATCCCCAAACAGCCCAGATCATTTCCTTTGCTTAACCATTCATCCCCATTGCACTATTTTCCCACGTCTCAAGTCCCACTCTTTAACCAACTTCATCCTCTCCCTTGCAAAAAGTCAACCCCTTTTCACCATTTCCCCACTGGCGACGCATTTCCTCACTTTGCTCCCACCTTTGGCGTTTCTGAGATGGTATCACAGTGCTTTCTACCTTGATTAGCAACTCCATTACACCAGTACTCTCTTCTTATCTGTGGTGTCCTGCACCTTCTACAATGATGGTCTTGCTAGAGGCACCCTGATTCAAGATGAATGTCAGCACATGTACTTTCAATGCGTGACTGCTGGAGCTTATGTCCAGAGGGACCTTGACACACCTGTGGATTTGGCCATCAGGAACCTGAAGGTTTAGAAGAGAGAGGTGCACAACAACTCCATGCAGCCGCACGGGCAGTGACCACACCAGCTAAGGGGCGCCCTGACGAGAGGGGCCTTTGAGTCACGATGGATGCCCTATGAGCCAGTGGGCTTTGTGTTTCAAAAGGAAAATGGAGAGACTGGAGAGGGTCCAGAGGAGGTCTGACAAGATGGTGAGGACCCTAAAGCTTGAGCTGTGAGGAGAGTCTGAGGGAACTGAGTGTCTCTAGTCTGCAGAAGGGGAGGCGTGGGGTGACCTGTGTAAGAGCCTGCACCCACCTGGAGAGGTGACAGAGCCAAGCTCTCTTCTGCAGTGGCCATGTATATGACGGAGGCCACAGCCACAAACTGCCTCTTGGGAGCTTTAGACAGAGCATTAGAAAAATAAAATGGACTGGGAGGAGCATTGCTGTGATGTCCACCTGTCCTGGTTCCAGCAGGGATAGGATTAATTGTCCCCAGGCTCTGGCATGGACACAGCCATTCCATCCCAGGTGAGCCATGGCCAGTCTGTAGCCAGGACCTGGCCAGGGGAGGGGGCAGGAAGTCACCACTTGGGAGAGAGATGGGGAGTCCCAGGTTGGTGGGTGAGCGGTGGTACCGTAATGGTGTTTGTACACCCCCTCTGTCAGTGTTACTGCTGATGTTTTCCTGTTCCCTTTGCTGTTCTGTTAAACTGCCTTTGTCCCAACCCATGAGTTTTGCCTTTTTCTTCCGATTCTCCCCGTGGTGGTGGGCGTTGAGAGAATGACCGCATGGTTCTTTGTTACCGTCTCAGGCTAAACCATGAAAGGTCTTTTCGGTGCCCAACATGGGGCTCGAAGGGTTGAGATAACGACAGATCTGACCAGAGCGTGCTAAAACGAATTTGTTACAGCATTTATTCTATTAGTTACATAGTCATTGGTCACCATGTAGTTTGCTTGTTCTCACGGCTGGGATATGTAAATTCCATATGCCCTATTCACTCCCTGTGACGATGTTTACCACCTCTGGGACAGGGATCGGGATTATCGTGTTGCCGTCCTGTGTGATATCAACAAATGACATGATGAAATCACTGTTCAAATGGTTATATTGGGGTGTTTATGAGGCATTTGTTGCCCTGCCTCTACCTCGGGTGCTGTGTCTCAGAATTTATTAATAATCAGACTCATCTATGTGGGAAAAGGAGGGGATACTTTCTTCAGCTCTTTCGCCTCCCTTTTCTCCTTTGGGCCAGATTCAACAACTTTTCATTATTTTGAATATCCTTGGGATGCTCAAGCCAGCCTGGTCCTATTGGTCCTGTTGCTGGGTCTCCTGAATGTGCTCCAGGTCTCGTTTAGGGTTTAACAGCTATTTCAGAGTCCCACCCAGAGATCTGGCCCAGGGCTGGATAGTCACGGGTGGCACAGCATGTGGGAGAATAAGGGCAGGTATCTAGAGAGCTTCTCACCTCTAGACCCTGATGAAGTGGCAGAATATTTGAAAGGAATTGGCTGTGGCTATTCCAGAGAGGCACAACTCACCGCACTGTGCTGGGCCCTGGCCAGTATCTACCAAACACTGCTCGATATTATGCAGCACCCTCAGGGGAACGAGACGGAAACCAGATTGACAGACACTGTGAAGGGGTCATGGACAAGGCGATTGGTAAAAAGACACAAGCCCTCAGCCTCTGGAGGTGACTCCTGTCAGGCGTGAGGGAAAGGTATCCCTTCGGTGAAGATGTCGTCTTTCATCCAATCAAGTGGCCCACCATGGAGAGAGGTATCCAGTACCCGAGAGAATTAGCCATGCGGGAGATGATTCATTATGACCTGGACAACGAGCAGTTACCCACAGATCCCGATGAGGTCCAATGCACAAGGCCCATGTGTTGGAAGTTTGTATGGAGCGCAACATCATCATAAGCCAACTCATTGGCATTGATGGAATGGAAAAGCGAAGAGGGACTAACGGTGGATGAAGTGGCTGCCTGACTCTGGCAATACAAAGAAAGTCTCTCTTCCCCCTTCATCTCCACAGAGCTATGGAGAATTGCTAATGCGCTCTTCTCAGTCCCTCTGGCAGCAGGGGGCAGGCCACAGTTTGCTTTCACCTGGAGAGGCTTCCAATGCCCCTGGAATTGACTGCCCCAGATCTGGAAACACAGCTCCACCATTGGCTGTGGGCTGATCCAGACTGCACTTGAACAGGGTGAAGCTCCGGAACACCATCAGTACACTGACGACACCTTTGTACGGGGCAACTCCGTAGAAGAATTTTTTGAGAAAGGCAGGAAAATAATCCAAATCCCTATGGAAGTTGGTTTTGCCATAAAACAAAGTAAGGTCAAGAGACGTGTGCAGGAGATCCAGTTTTTAGGAATAAAATGGCAAGACGGACACCATCAGATTCCAAGGGATGTGATCAACAAAACAGCAGCTATGTCTCCACCAACTAGAAAAAAGGAAACACAAGCTTTCTTAGGTATTGTGGGTTTTTTGAGGATGCATACCCCAGATTACAGTCTGATTGTGAGCCCTCCGTACCAAGTGACCCAGAAGAAGAATGATTTTAAATTGGGGCCCTGATCAACAACAAGCTTTTGAACAAATTAAAGCAGAAATAGTCCATGAAGTAGCCCTGAAGTAGCCCTTGGGCCAGTCCAGGCAAGAGAAAATATTAAAAAAGCGCTCTAAACCACAGCCGGGGAGAACGGCCCCACCCGGAGCCTCTGGCAGAAAGCACCAGGGGAGACTCGCGGTCGACCCCTGGGATTCTGGAGTTGGGGATACAGAGGATCTGAAGCCCACTCTACTTCTACCAAAAAAGAGATATTGGCAGCGTAGGAAGGGGTTCCAGCTGCTCCAGAAGTGGTTGGTAGAGAAGCATAGCTCCCCTTAGCACCTCGACTGCCGGTGCCGGGCTGGATGTTCAAAGAAAGGGTCCCTGCCACACATCATGCAACTGATGCCACGTGGAGAAAGTGGATTGCACTGATCACGCAGCTAACTCAAATGGGAAACCCCAGTCACCCAGGAACTCTGGAAGTGGTCATGGACTGGCCAGAAGGCAAGGATTTCTAACGTCACCAGGCGAAGAGGTGACACATGTGGAAGAGGCCCCGCCGTAGAATAAACTACCAGAAAATGAGATGTGCCCTGTTCCCTGATGGGTCCTGCCGGACTGTGGGAAAGCATCGAAACTGGAAGGCTGCCGTGTGGAGTCCTACATGACAAGCTGCGGAAGCCACTGAAGGACAAGGTGAGTCGAGCCAGTTTGCGGAGGTGAACACCATCCAGCTGGCCTCATACATTGCCTGAGAGAGAAATGGCCAGTACCTTATCTCTATACGGACTCATGGATGGTGGCAAATGCCCTAGTGGGGGTGGTTACGGCAGTGGAAGCAGAGCAACTGGCAGCACAGAGGCAAACCCATCTGGGCTGCTGAACTGCAGCAAGATATTGCTGCCCGGATAGAGAATCTGGTTGTGAAAGTACGTCACGTAGATGCCCATGTACCCAAGAGCCAGGCCACTGAGGAACACCAGAACAACCAGCAGGTGGATCTGGCTGCTAAGATTGCAGTGGCTCAGGTGGATCTGCAGTGGCAGCATAAGGGTGAATCACTCATAGCTCGATGGGCCCATGACTCCTCAGGCCATTAAGGAAGCAACGCCACATATAGATGCGCTCGCGACCAAGGGGTGGGCTTGACCATGGACACTATTGCACAGGTCACCCATGAATGTGAGACATGAGTTGCAATCAAGCAAGCCAAGCAATCAAAGGCTCTAGGGTATGGAGGATGATGGCTGAAATACAAATAGGGGGAGGCCTGGCAGATGGATTCTATCACACTCCCACAAACCCGTCAAAGCAAGCGCCATGTGCTCACAGTGGTGGAAGCAACCACTGGATGGCTGGAAACATACCCTGTGCCCCATGTCACTGCCCAGAACACCATCCTGAGCCTTGAAAAGCAAGTCCTGTGGCGACATGGCACCCCAGAGAGAACCGAGTCGGACAACGGGACTCATTTCCAAAACAGCCTCATTGACACCTGGGCCAAAGAGCACGGCATTGAGTGGGCCTATCGCATCCTCCATCACACACCAGCCTCTGGGAAGATCGAACGGTACAATGGACTGTTAAAACCTGCACTGAGAGCAATGGGTGGTGGGACTTTAATGTGGATTTAATGTGGATACACATTTAGCAAAGGTCACCTGGCTAATTAACACCAGGGGATCTGCCAACTGAGATGGCCCTTCCCCATGAAACCTTCCATGTGGTGTGGAGGCAGATAAAGTCCCCGTAGTACACAGGAAGAATATGTCAGGGAAGACCGTCGGGGTTAGTCCTGCCTGGGTCAAGGGCAAACCCATCCGTGGGACTGCTTTCGCTCAAGGACCTGGATGCACTCAGTGGGTGATGCGGAAGGACGGGGAAGTTCGATGTGTACCTCATGGGGACCTGATTTTGGTTAAGAATAGCCAATGAATGAAACTGTATGATGTTAATTGCTAGATGACCCTGCCGCTGTACACCCTCATTTCTATAACTGCTCTTGGTTGCACTACAGCAAGAATCACCCAAACTAATGGACTCTGATGAAAAATCAAGTAAAGTGCAGCGGTGACGGCATCAGAACTGACCTCAGCAGCTGGCACCCAGCAACTTCGTCGAGATCTACATCTTCAACCCATGGACCGTGGCCTTAAACATCAGCACCTACAGCTACAAAACGTTCTCCCTGATCCTGGCACCAGCCATTCCCAAGGATGTCATGGCCTTTAGGGGGTTAGTTGAGATTTTGCACCCACAGCTCCCCGCCTGCACCCACGGGCCCCAGGGCACCCCTTCACCAGCTCCCTCTCCCCAAAGCCCCCCGCAGCCTCCCCCGCAGCCTGCGCTGCGCACTCCACGGGTCGCCCCGAGTCGGGGACAGGGCCACTACCAGCAGCAGGAATGGCAGCAGGGAAAGGAGGGCTTTGCTCGGGGCTTCGTCTCTGCTCGTGGCCCAGGGGAAAACCAGGCAGGAGGAGAAGCAAAGCCCTGAGTGTGAGGACTTGAAAGGTTCAAGATTTTGCCTCTTGCGTCTCTGTGGCCTGATCCCGGCTCGTGCCCCGTGAGTCCCTTCCCTTTCCCTCCAGCAGGAAGGGGAGCAGAAGGTTTCCTGCTGCTTTGACGGCATCACGGCAGGGGTGGGTCACCTCAGAGCTCAGGCTTCTGCTGGGGACCCCGTTGCTGCTGGGGACACCGCTCTCCAGCAGCCCATGAACCCCGCTGCTGCCCAGTGCCGTCCCCTGCGTCAGCGGGACCCCTCTGTGCACAGGGACCCCCTGCCCCCGGGGCGGCCGTGCCAGCACCCCCAGCCCCCTCCAGCCCCGGGAACCCCCAGCGAGTGGAAACCACAGCTCTGCAAACGCCGCGGGTGCCCAAGGAAACACAGAGAGAGCTTGGGTCTGAAAAACATACATACAACTCTTTATGAACAACAAAACAACTTTCAACAACTGTTTACAACACAACAACAACAACTCTGTAAAACTATTAACAAAAAAAAAAAAAAAAACCCAACCCTGTAAAACTATCAACAAAACACCAACTCTCTAGAACTATTTGCAGCGCTTCCTCTTCATCACTCCTCTTCCTCGCCGTCGGTCCCCACAGCTCTGCTGGCCCTGGAAGCAAAGCAAGTGGCAGGGCCGTTTGGCTAACGAGCAGCGCCTTGCCCAGCAGAGCTGGGGCTTCCTGAGCCGGCTCAGCGGCAGCAGCTGCTTGGGCTGGGGCTTGCCCCTGACGGGCATTCGATGGCCACAGCCCTGGGACACGCTGGGGAGAGCGGGACTCTGCCGCCAGCACTGAGCCCCGTCTGGGCTCCGGCTTAGACTTGGGTGTCCCGGCCCCGAGAACCCGCTCCCGTCCCAAAGCGGACAGGGGCTCAGGGCAGCGCGGGGGCGGTGGTTGTGCCGCCAGGACGAGGGCACCGGGCACCGTGTCCCTGCAGCGGGGACCCCCCAGCCCCAGCCCGGTGGCAGGAGACCCTCCCTCCCTGCGGGCAGTGGGTGGGGAGCACGTGCCTGTGCTGCTGGTGGGGGGTCTACATCCATTGCCTCCTCCTCCTCATCCACCTCCATCTGCTCCTGCTCATCCTCATCGATCTCCATTGCCAGCTCCAGGTCGATCCACTCTTTTACACTTTGGGCAGCTGCCTCTGCAGACTCAAGGGCAACTTGGCACATCCTAAGCCCAGAGGCAAGCAGAAAAGTGCATTGGTCCTGCCCTGGCCAGCCAAGAGGACCCGTGGAAGAGGGGTCTCAGCCCCCCTGCCCGTCTCACCACCCGGGGAGGGCCGTGGGGTGATGGGACCCCTGGGCATTTCCCCAGTAGGAGCTGGCTGGACCTGGGTGACTCCTTGGCCACCAGCACCCACCAGCAGTCGAGGGCCACCGCTTGCAGCTGGAGGAACCTGATCTTCTTCTCCTTCCTGAGTTTGGGGTGTGCCAAGGTCTTCTGGATCTACCGGAGCAGAGAGGGCAGGAGTAAGCGGCCCTGCTCCCTGCTCCGCGGGGCCCGGGCCCTGGTGCCTGGGTGCCCAGAAGCTCCTTACTCTGTGGAGGCAGCCTTTGGGCTCGGCGCTGCTCTGGGGGCAGGGCTCGGCTCCCCCGGCTCCAGCCTGGAAAGGGGCAGAGGGGAGCACCTGGCTCAGGCTCTGGGCAGCACCCGGCTGCTTCTGGCAAGCATCCCTGCGGCACACCAGCCCGGGGTGCCCTGGGCTCCCCCGGGGACGTGTCCCCACACACGGGGCTGCTCCGTCCCAGCAGGGCACGAGCAACCCAGAAGGGCTTCTGCCAGCCCCTGGCCTTGCAGGGCTGGGGGCAGAGGGCAAGCCCAGCTCCCGGCCCCCCGCGCTGCCCAGAGCAGGGTCCCCACCCCATTGCACCCCATCCCTGCGGAGCCTTCTCCGTCCTGCCTGGGCAGTGGGGGGTGCCCAGCTCCATGGAGTGGGGCCGTACCTCTGCCAGGGCAAGCAACTTCTTCCTGAGGGCCTTCATGATTCCAAGAGTGCAAAAGAGAGGGAGGAAGGTGGCTTTGAGAGCAGGAGGGAAGGAAAGGGCTGGGTTATGCGTTCAAGGTGTCAGGAGCAGGGCAGAAAGGCTGTGGGGCACAGGGCAGAAGGGTGCGTTGTGCCTGTCACCAGGCACTGGCAGTTGCAGATGGAACACGAGCCATGGTAACGGGATGCACAGTGGGGATGGGGACGAGCCCCCTTAAAGGGGGGGCAGCTCAATACATACACCCCCCAAAGTTAATAATCCCAACACATTTCACTTCCTTCCTGTCCTAAGCACTTCTTCCCAACCATCTCGTCGTGCCTGGCAGCCTCCACACCCCTCAGAAAAGCGTCTCTCCAGCTATTCCATGCAGAGCTGAAGCTCACCTCCCCTTTCATGGACACCCCTTTCTGGTCTCTGCTCTCGCTCGTCATCTCTACAGCCCGTGGTGCTGAGCAGTGCCCATGGACCTTTCCCGAGTGAGAAGCACATCATTGCAGGCCATTCTCTTTTGCAGGGCTACCTGGGATGTCTGTCCCCTCCCGCTCGAAGGCTGGAATAGCATCGCCCATCTCTGCCATGGCAGCAGACCTAGTTACGAGAGCTCTTGGCGATCCTGATGGATTATTGCCAGGGCAGGAATGCCCATGGGACCTGGTGGAAGCCAGTTTCCCAGATATTTAACAAGTGGGTTTTGCCCAGAGCGTTGCAGACTGTCTGCGGGACGCTGGGGCAAGTGGTGCCCGTCCTTCCCAAAGAGGTCTGGATGTACGGAAATGCCAAGGAAAAACCCAGCCCCTCCTCATGGACAAGCGCCAGCCCAGTCTCCAGGCAGCACCTGCCGGGCCTTCGAGCCCTTGAGGCTTCAGTGCGGGGCTCTGGTCAAGCTGCTTCCAGCTGGGTGTGGAAAGGCCTCCCCCATTTCATCAATCCCTGGCAATATTTCAGGGAAGCCTCCTCTGCCGCTGCCCAGTTTGACTGTGCGGCAGCTCCGATGCTGTGTCAGACGCTCACCTGGGGCTGCCCAGGAGGGTCCCAGGAGGTGACAGCCCACACCGCTGCTCACCTCCATCCCTGGCAGAGGGAACACATCCCGACGGCTCCGGCCACTTTCTGCACAAGCTGTTACCGCTTTCCTTTTGAAATGGGGAGTTTTCCAACTCTGCAGCCCCACGAGATGGGGGGTGATGGGCACAAGGACACTTTGGGGCTCCCTGTAGGGCTGCCCACATTCTCTGCATTCCTCGTCCAGTCAAACGGGTCCCCTTCTTGCTCTCTCATCTCAGGGGACACCAAACCCAGGAATTAGAGCTCTGCAACGGTTTCATGCCGCAGTTGTTCCATCTGCAGGTTCTCAAGGGCCAGTCTTAATGGTTCTTTCAGCACAGAGACTTCACCTCATTATCCAAGTTCCACAGTGCCGTGACGTGTCCTGGCACTCAGGATGATCCGTTCCATAACCTTCCCAGGTACCGAGGTCAGACTGACAGGCCTGTAGTTCCCCGAACCCTCTTTGTTGCCCTTCCTCTGGATGGGCATCACGTTTGCAAACCTCCAGTCACCTGGGACTTCCCGTTTAGCCAGGACTGCTGGTAGATGATGGACAGTGGATTGGTGGGAACATCTGCCATCTCCCTCAGTACCCTCGGGTGGATCCCATCTGGCTCCATAGACGTGTGTGTCCAAGTGCTGTGTTAGCTCACTCACCATTTCCCCTTGAATTATGGGGGATTTTTTATTGTCCTTAACATCCAAAGCCAGATTAAGTTCTAGTGGGGGTTTTGGCCTTTCTGATTTTCTCCCCACAGAGCCTCACAAGATCTTTGTAGTCCCCGTGAGGTCCCTGCCCCTTCTTCCAATGGCCACAAACTCTCCTTTTCTCCCCGAGTTGCGACCAGAGCTCTCTGTTCAGCCAGGCCGGTCTGGTGAGAGAGGTGAGAGAGGGCAAGTGAGAGAAATCTCCTTGGGATGGTGGGGGCTGTTCCTGGCGTCACACACAGCAATGTCAGGGCTCTGACAGGGCTGTTCAGAGACACGAGTCCTTCCCTGGCACAGGCAGAGGCCCTGCAGCCCCTCAGCCCTGTGGGGTGTCTCCTGCTCTGCACCTCTCTGAGATGCCCCATGGCTGAGGAATGGACACAGGGACCTCAGTTCAAGGAAGCCCATCCCAGTGCTGCATCCAGGGAGTTTCCCAGGGGATGTTACCCTCAAAGCGAAGTGACCTCTAGACACTGTCTGTCCCACAGACCTTAGACGAACCCGCAGGAACAGCTGATGGTGTCTGTGCTCACTCAGGATAATCTCACCACACACACAATGTACATGCTGACATCTCATCCTGACAATGCAGACATGGACTTCTTTAGAGGGCCAACCAGCCTCTCTGAGTTGGCATAAGAGGCCTGTTCCAGAAATGGTGGTTGTTACTGGCTGGGTATGTGGTGATTGCCCTGGAGCATCTTCCCTGGGGTGCCCAGCACAGACAGGCCCAGCGAAGAACCTGCTGCGTGGGTCCTTCAGGTCTTTCCCAGGAGTCCTGGCTGAGCAAGGAAACTGCTGCTTTCCCCAACCCTGCACACACACACAGTTTAGCTGCACACTGGTGTTTTCATTTGCAGGGGCAATTCCCATGGCACGTTCTCGAGTGCAACTCTGGAAGAAGACCTAAGCCTTCATGCCCTGCCCTGAGGACATCCCCTGGTATGATGGAGGTGCTGTTCGGGAGTTCGGCTCTATCAGAGAAGAACCCAGTGGCTGTCCCTGCCAGTGGTTCCTGGGCTGCAGTGGTTCCTATGATCTGCAAGAGCACGCACAGCCTTAGAGCAAGGCGAGGGCTCAGAAGGAGAGCGTGGGTGAGAAAAGAGAATAAGTTGGGAAAGACCAAGGCTGGTGCTCCCTGACAGTGCTGCAGTGCTGGGACTCTTTCCCCTGCACCTCTGCTCACAGGCATTGCTCTGCACCTCCAGAGAAGGACTCAAAGGAAAGATCTTGAGCAAACAAGATGCTGCAAGTTTCTTTAATTTGTTTAATCATACAGTGAGCATGGAGCCATCTTTACACAGTCTGTGCGTCCCTCAAATTACAAATTTGGACAAATGCACAATTAGAAACAGCACAAATAATGACATTCCTTTGTAGACAATATTATACAGAGTAAATCAATGTAAAAAACAACCCCAAACCCATGGCCAAATAAAAAAAAACACAGAAGATGGGCTTGACATACAATGAAACACGTAATGAGGGATTTGCAGAAAAAGAAATTTTACTGCCTCTGAAAATCCATCTGGCAGCACAGAGTACCTGGGGAGAGTGAAAAAAGGGAGTTTTGAGAAGGCTTTTTTTTTTTTAAATCCCCCCCGAATGAGACTGTCCCCTCATCCTGCAGAGAAAATTGCTACGAAGGTTTTGGAGACACTGGAGGCGGCCATGCAGATCTGAGGATGAGGCATTTATTTTATATATCGATATTTATTTATTTTTTTTTAAAGGAGAAATGGTTAAAATAAATAATAAAAGAATGCCTTTTCTGAAATAAAAGCATGGGCAGCACTGGGGTGCATTGGGGAGGTGTGATTTTGGAGGGGGTGTCCTGGGGGGTCTCCAAATGAGGAGGTTGGATCATGGAGGCTTCGTGGGTCTTAGGGGAAAGGAGAGGGCACCCCAAATCCCCGTGGAGATTTATTTTAGGGGGCTCCCCCCATCAGCTTGGGGGAAGCAGAATGTGGGACCCACCCCCGAGTTTGGGGGGTACACTCTGTTTTTCTAGCAGACTCAGCTGAGGCAACACTCAGCTCCCAGAGGGGCTCAGTAAACCCCAAAATTGGGACCGAGGGGGGCTCAGCTGGGGGGGGGGGGGGGCAGAGAGGTGGGTGCACCCCCATTACTTAGGGCACCACTGATCATTCAGGGCACACCGTTTCCACCTGCCAGCCTTCCCTATCCCCTACAGGGCAGCCCATGTCCCCCTGACACCAAATAAGCCCCCCCCAAACCTGCAGAGCACCCCACATCCCCACCACCGCACCCCAGGGCCCCCCTGCTCCCCAAAACCCCTTTTATGCCCCCAGAATACAACAGTGTCCGCCTGTGAGAAACACTGGCTCACGATTAGAATTTCATAGAGAACAAAGTCGACGAAGCAAAGATAAAAAAGTTAAAAATTTATTACACGAAACAGCGCTGAATCGGGTGCATCTCAAAGCAGAGGCACACCCCCTCTTTCCAGTTCTCAGGTTCTTCTACCTTATCCCGGCTGCTTAAGTTTCTGTCTCTCTTCTCATCAGTTGAGAAGTTGGAGCTCACATTCTTCCCGACCGTCTAACCCAGTACAGGTGCAGTTCACCTCTTTTCACCCTGTAAGGCATAAACACACCCAGCCAAGGAATCCTTATCCTAAACACGCCCTTGATTAGGCTAAATGCTATTTCACGGTCTTTGCCGCCATCTACTGTCCGTTGTTAGTAACTAGAGGCACTCTGGTGGTCGTTTACTTCATCAGGTGGTCGTATCCTCCTCTTCATCAGTTGTCCTCTAAATGAACTCGGCCTACTTGGCAGTCTTCACAGCCCCCTTGGCAGATTTACCGTCCAAGACTGGTTTCTTTGGTCTCAATGTTACTCCCCTGTCTTTTGGGTTCCTGCGTTGAAGGTTACTTTCCAATCTGTTTCTCTTTACTTAGATTTCGTTCTGCAAAACCAGGATCCCTTGTGTGGAATAATTCCTAAAATATAATTTTTATTAAAAATTTTTTGCATTGTTCACACACTAAGGAAAGGTATAAAATGGAAACCTTTCCAGGGTGGAACACAGCAGCAGCTGGTGTGCGAGGAATCCGCTACATCGCTGACTCCCTGAACAATATTGCTTGCAAAAGCAGCACGGAGGATGTGGTGGAGTGAAGATTCCACGGCCAAGCTCTGTGATCACACAGCAGATATGGGAACAAGGTGATCCTGTGGAAGTGATAAGCGGCATGCTTGCTACCCTGAGCCAACAGTCTGCCAAATTTTGATGAAATGCTGTCCTTTGTGCAAACTTTGCTCATTATAATGTCATTATAATACCAAAACACACCTCCAGCCCGAAGGCTGCCCGCCTCCAAGGTGCGACCACTCCTCCTTGAGTCTGCGCCCTGAATTTTTCATAAACTATACCTTTAAATGCGAGGCGACGGAATTTTACATCAATCGTAATAAAGGTATTTATGACTAGAGTCATTCAAACTCCACATTGAAGGTAAAAAATAATATAAAAATAGCCCAAGAAAGGGGGGTTGCTGGGAAGACACCATGGTAAAGAAGTCGGGGAGGAGCCCGTCACGGACTGCCTCTGACTCCCGGGACCAGGCGAGGGGCTGAGCCTTTCTTCCCCCCCATAGGGACGCCTGTGGGTAAGACTTAGACTATATCGAGTACTTCCTCGGGAAGCTTAGAAATCTCTCCAGAGGGTTACCTGTGACATTTAGAGCCAGGCTGTATTGTTTGGAACTTTGTCGAGCGCTTTGTAGCGTTAACATTTTTTCTTTTACTTGCACGTGCTTCGCAGACAGTGTACTTATCACCGGCAAAGCGTAAGAACCTTTCTATCTGTTGCTTAAATAAACTGCACTGCTTAAGTAGCTAGCCGTTTGGGTTTCTCACCGAACGCGACCAAACACTAAAGTGTGGCCGTGCTGGTTCGTGAGCACGACTAGACTGAAGGTGCAGTCCACTATTAGTGTATCCGGAATCGTGACAGTTTAATATATCAAACGCGACTGGGCTGATAGTGGTGCATTGGGCATCACTCAGAATTTAAACCCAGCCGCCCCCAGCCTCCCACCTTGGTGAGGAGTGTTAGGACGCAAGGGGGTTTATTTTCGGCCAAAACTATTTTGCCTCTTCATGCAACACCTTGACAGACCAAGGGCGTTTCTGAAGATTAATTGGGTACAATTTATTAGACTCTACTGTGACAGTAATTACTAAAGTTCCCTTGTTAGTATATACATACTAACAAGAACCTATCAATTAGCTGAAGCAAAACTTAGCTCATCTCTCACACACCCTAAGGTGTCCGCCTTCCCCCTCACAGCGGCTTTGGCTGTGCCGGCGGGTGGTGAAATCCTCCCTGGGGTTGTGGGGCACAGCTGTCCCCCTCGTCCCATACCCCAGGGCCTGGCTGAGGGGAGTTCGCCCCCTCAGCTGCGGCTGCCATTTGATCGCCTCTTCCTCCCTCCAAGGGAAGGGCTCTGGTGGCGCCTTACGAGGGGCGGGGTCAGCACGGGTGCTTCAAATCCCTTTCTTTTGGTAAAACCGGATATTTCGGGTGGTTTGGGGTGTTTCTGTCTTGTTTTTAATGGTCCAAGCCAAGTGGCGTGGCCATTTTGTGGCCCTGAGGAGAAAGGGGGCAGGGGCGCTTTTCCCGCCTTTTTCGCCACCTTGGCAGGAGCGAGGGGGCGGGGCGAGTGCAGCCGCCGGCCCAATGGCGGCACAAAGAGGGGGCGTGGGCGGGATGAGAGCAGTGGGCGGGCCAATGGGCAGCAGAGTTTGCCGGGGTAGGCGGTGCTGCCGCGAGCGCGTGGGCAGAAGGGGGGTGCGCGCAGGCGCTGTCTGAAGGGCAGGTGGTGAGGGCGGTGCTGCCGGGTGGTTTTAGGGGGTGCCGGGGGGGGTCTGTGGCCCGTTTGAAGCGGGGAAAAGCGAGGAAGGGATGCGAGAGGGGCCGATGGGGACGTTGGGGTGAGGGTCACCAATTGCACGTTTTCAGCCCCTTTGATAGATTTTGTGGAGGAAAGTGCTTTTCTGCTTGGGACAGTGGAAATAATACAGTTTTTCTTGCACCCCGTTGTGGCTTTGCACCCCGTTTTCCCATTGGTTTTTTGGCTGTTTACACTTTACCTGGGCTGATAAACCGCGTGAAATCCACGGCCAAAAAATCTTATTTTTCTGCCTTTTTGAGCCATTTCAAGTTATTTTGTCCCTGGTTTGCAGGCCGTCTGCCAGCAGAAGAAGAGGCCACGTGCGACCGCCAAAGACAAGCCCCCGCCGGGGCGTCACCACCCGCAGCCCCACAGCGCCTGCGGCTCCTCCGGGGATGCCGGGACCTCCCTGTGCTGGGACTTGCCCTGAGGTGAGTGCGGAAGGTCAGCCCTCCCTTTTTCTTCCCCAAATGCCTCCTTTGGGTTCAGAAAAGCACCCTGGGGGCGTGGGGGGGCGGGTGCAGAAGGGAAGGGCAGCTGGAGGATTGCCCTTGCCCAGGTGCCTCTTGGTGGTTTTATTTGACTTTCAACCCCCAACGTTCTGTCTTTTTGGAGTCGGGGAGACCTTCCCCGGAGCCGTGAGGTTCAGAGCGGCCCCTCCTTGTGCAAAAGCCTCCGGTTTCCCCTTTTTGCCCAGGACAAACTCAAGTTCCATTGAGTTTTGTGGCCCGAGGCTTGCCCACTCCAGTCCCTCACAGCCAGCAAAATGCCTCCAGTTTTAATTTGACCTCATTTGAAGTGATCGCCCAATTAATTCTCCTAATTTAACCCCCCCAAAATCCATCCTCTTTAACCACCAGCATCCAGACCGGTGTCGTTTCTATGAAGCTGGGTCTAATGGATTTCTAGAGGAAGGACTTACAAATCCCTTTTTCCTTTGTTCTGCTGCCTTGTCCCTAAGGGCAGTTTCCCAGGGGGTCCTATTTCCTAACTCCTTGAAGAGCTGGAAGTTTGCTTTCTTAAAATGTGGCGTCCTAACTGTGCTTCTCGTGGGCTTCCAACTTGTGAAGAGAGTGAACTGCACTAGAGCATGATGACTGCAGCCCATGGACTAGGGGACTGGGGGATGGAAAGGGCCCCCGGGGTTTCGCTTTGCTCCTTTTGCTTCTAGAAAAGGCCCAACTGGCTCAATGCCCGCCTTCTGGCCCGGGGCAGCCGCAGGGGTGAAGTGGTAGCCGGAGGGTCCCTCTCCAGAGCCCTGATTTCCCTGAGAAGGGGGAAATTTTGTGGGGGATGGAGTGGTGTGTGAGGAGGAGGAGGAGGGCAAGGAAGGCTAAAGGAGGGTCTTGGCGGAAAGATTTTTATCCCCAGCGTGGTTTTGTCAGATTTTGTGGGCAGAACATCCAGGATTTTGGGGTTCTTTTGATGGAGGATGAGGCAAAAATCCACGTTGAGCCGTGGGAATGAGGGCGACCCCTGGGAAAACGGGAGGAGGGAACTGGGGGTGGGGGTGGGTGTCGCTCGGCCCCTTCTCCACAGCGTGTTTTTGGGTGGAGGGTCCCCCATATGGGCCAGAAACGCCCCCAAAGGCCCAGTGCTGTCCCAGTAAAGCACTGGTTTTGCTGACGTCACAGGCCGTTGCCGGCCTCCCGCGTTCCACACAACATTCCGAGGCGGCGGTCGCTCGCTGGCCGTGGCTGTGGCAGCTTCCTGCCGCTGTGGAGAGTGACATTCAGCAGTTGGATTGTTTTTTTGGGGAAACCCCCAAATTGTCCTGCCCGATGGGGCCCAAAAAGCCTCCAGTGGCCGAAGGGTAACGCTGGGGGTGGGAAGGGGCGGTGGAAGTTGGTGGCGGAAGACTGAGTGATGTTTTGCTGGGCAATAGGGACCGGTTTTGCCCCACCTCACCACGTTTTCCCTCTTTTTTAGCGTTTGTTGCGCCGTATCCATTCCCGACGTGCCTTCCTCCCCCTCCTCTTCCTCCCCCTTTCAGCCGCATCAATGTCGGGGAGCAGTTGCAGGCGGAGCTGCCTGCCCTGCGGGACAGATCCCTCTTGGAAGAGGAGGACGAAGGAGCCTCCCTGGTTTGGGAGCCCTGGGGTGACATGGAAAGCAAGCCCGAGCCGCAGGAGAAAGGTTTCTCTTCAGGCTTTTCTTGTGGGAAATTCCCCCTTTTCAGAGTTACTTGATAGGGCGTTTGGGTTCTCTCCCGTCTTGTCTTGGCCGCGTAGCGTTGGAGGGAAGGAGATGGCTCGTTTTTGGGAGGAAAGTGGCTAGATAAGAGCCGATGGTGCTCTCGGGAGCATCTTCCATGAGAAAAGGGGGGGTTTTGGCGGTCCCAGCTCATCTGCAGCCAGGGAGGAGTTTCTCTCTGGAGATCCCGCTCCCAAAGCTCTTGAAAGAGCCTTTTTTTTGTCCATCAGAAGACTTTTGGCCTCATCCAGAAGGAGGTAAAGCCGTTGGAGCGGGGCGGAGCTGGTTAGCGGGGAGGCTTTTAACCCAGTGACGCGCGGAAACAAACCTTACAACTCGCAGAGAGTTATAAAGCAGGTCTGTTTATTGCGGCGCCGGGTGCAAGGGGGATTTCTTCTCCAAACTTGCACACCGGTTTGTGAAACAAGCGTCTATTTATGGTGAAAAGCGTACATATTCATTAAGGTGGGCTGGGTTATTCTAATTAATTCTAAGAAAAGGCGTTACTATTGTAATTATTTCTAAGAACTCATTATCATAAGTCTCCTCCCCTTGCCGCATGCGCACTGCCGCCTGGTGGTCGTGGGCCGGGGTCTTCTGGAGGAAGGCTCGCAGTCTTCTTCACCAGGTACCTTCACCTTTGTCCCAGAAAGCTTGGGTTGGCCGGATCCCAAACCGCAAAACTAGTCCCGACCAGATGGACACCTTTCCCAGACAGTTGGGTCCCTCCTTAGCATGCAGGCTGCTCCCGCTATCTTATACACAAGGCCATTTCTTTATCTTGGAATGCTGGGCTCCGAGCTTTGTTCTTTCCCAGGCTGTACTAAATTCACACTAACAACCTTTAACCATTCGTTTTCTGAATCAAGTCCCCCCTTTTCTTTCACCTTTGTAAATTCTTTTACAATTGCCTGTAACACACTCTCCCTCTCCATCTGATTTCTAAAATACTTCCCAGATTTCACTCGTTCACGGAGCTGATGCTTCTTCCATTGAATGTATTCGTCTTTGGCCCCCCTGGTACAACACATAAGACATCTAATTAATGCACACACTAAAGTTCCTAACGTAAGTATTGCTACTAGAAGGAGAAACAGTCGCTTAAGCCAAGCCAAGTTAGGTAACCACGAGGTTAACTTTTCCCAAAGGTCGGAAAACCCGAATGTGGTGTCATCTTGCGCAGTCAGATGCAAAATCTGAGTTTTAGCTATGAGATTTTGTAAGTCTTTCTCTATTCTTCCGTTTTGGTTTACATATGAGCAACAGCTTTGATTAATCACTGCACATAAGCCTCCCTCTTTCCAAGTTAATAAGTCTAATGCCATTCTGTTTTGTCCCACCACATTTGCTAATGACTGGACTTCTTGTTGAAGTGCCCGTATAGCATCGATTGTAGATTTCTCAAGCACTTCTATAGTGGCCGATATGTTTACAATTGCTTTCTCCAATTCACTGACGCCCAGGAACGGTATAAGCCACCTTACAAAGCTATGGGATCTTGTTCCCCTCGTCACTAGAGGGTTTTCTACTCCCCGAATTCTCCTCCAAGGTGTTCTCAACATACCTGAGGGGATTTCAGACTGATTAAACACCGTATCCTGGCTAGTTAGATAGCCTATCGTGCAAGTTCCCTTCCATCCTGCGGGCAGCTGTTTTCTGCTATATCCATCTCCACACAACCACCAATACCCTTGAGGTAACTTACAGGGTCCAATAGTTGCTGTCAACTTCGCACCTAAAAACTTTCCTGCCTGATACCATCCATACTCCCACGAATATCCTTCTCCTTCAGAAACACCACTACTTTTATATGCAACTAGTTGGGTTTTGTCGCAAAAGTCAATATACGTTGCCTTTATCCCTGTTAGATCCCAATTCCCCACATCAACAGTTGTCTTATTAATCCAGAACTTGCTCCATCCCCAGGCTATTGTCTTATTCACCGGCCCCCTGTGTCTATATTCCCCGTGTTCCCAGGTACAATTGTTACTGCTAATTAATACCACAAGCTCTTCTTTCAATAGTTGTAAATCAAATCTGGGTCCTAAGGGGTAGACATTATCATCGTATTCACAATATCCATTCAACTCATTTCCCCCTTTTGCCCCAAATTTGGGCCAGGTTCCGTTGGCATAGTTCCAATTGCTTGCTGCCACCCCATATAGAGGTAATTTCATTTCTCCTTTAGGTAAGGTGGTACATACCCAACAATCTGACAGATTAGTAGCTTTCACCAATGTTTCCAGACTTCGTGTATATGTATTCGTATCCCATGTCCCTCCCCCCGAAATACAAAGTCCCGGCATGTTGACGACTATCAATGTTACTAATGTCCATCTTTTCGTTGGAGGCGAAGCTTCAGGGGTCCGGTCTGCGTTGATGTCCATGGGGTTCTGGAGCTCTCTTGACGCGAGTCCAATGGATCCAAGCGGCTTGTTCCTTAATCTTTATGGCCGTGTGAGTGGTCAGCAGTACCTGGAAGGGACCTTCCCACTTTGGCCTCAGTGGTGAATCTGTAAAAGACTTAACATATACATAATAACCACCATGGTTGAGCCGGGACCTGCTGGTCAAACTAAGGGGTAAGATGGGGCTACACAGGATATGGAAGAAGGGACAGGCAACCTGGGAAGAGTATAGGGATGTTGCCCGGCTGTGTAGGAATAAGGTCAGGGAGGCCAAGGCACAGCTAGAATTGGACTTGGCAAGGGACATAAAGAAAAACAAGAAAGGCTTCTACAAGTACATTAACCAGAAAAGGAAGGTTAAAGAAAATGTACCCCCCCTAATGAGCAGCAATGGGGAACTTGTATCAATGGAGGAAGAGAAGGCAGAAGTTCTCAATAATTTTTTTGCCTCAGTCTTCACTGGCAACCCCTCTCCTCCTAGCTCTTGTATTGATGGCCCACAAGTTGAGGATCCAGGTGACAAAGTCCATCCCACTATAACTGAAGGCATGGTACGTGATCACCTAAGGAATCTAAAGACATACAAGTCCATGGGACCTGATGAAATCCATCCCAGAGTCCTGAAGGAACTGGCTGATGAAGTTGCAAAACCACTTTCCATGATATTCGAAAAGTCATGGCAGTCAGGTGAAGTCCCTGCAGACTGGAAGAAAGGAAACATCACACCCATTTTTAAAAAGGGAAGAAAGGAGGATCCTGGGAACTACCGACCTGTCAGCCTCACCTCTGTGCCTGGGAAGATCATGGAACAGATCCTTCTGGATGCCATGCTTGGGCACATGGAGGACAGGGGGATGATTCAGGACAGCCAACATGGCTTTACTAGGGGCAAGTCCTGCCTGACTAACCTAGTGGCCTTCTATGATGAAGTGACTAGGTCAGTAGACAAGGGGCGACCTATGGATGTAATCTATCTGGACTTCTGTAAGGCCTTTGACACAGTTCCTCACAACATTCTACTTGCCAAATTGGAGGGATACGGATTTGATGGGTGGACGGTTCGGTGGATAAGGAATTGGCTGAATGGTCGCACCCAGAGGGTGGTACTCAATGGCTTTAAGTCCAGATGGAGAGCAGTGACTAGTGGTCCGTCCTGGGACCAGTACTGTTTAACATTTTTATCAAAGACATAAACAGAGGGATTGAGAGCACCATCAGCAAGTTTGCAGATGACACCAAGCTGTGTGGTCTTGTCGATACACTGGAGGGACGGGATGTCATTCAGGGGGACCTGGACAGGCTGGAGAGGTGGGCCCAGATGAACCTCATGAGGTTCAACAAAAGCAAGTGCAGGATTCTGCACCTGGGAAGAAACAATCCTCAGTATAAATACAGCCTGGGGGATGGGGTATTAGAAAGCAGCCCTGAGGAAAGGGACTTGGGGGTGCTGATGGACGAGAAGCTGGACGTGAGCAGGCAATGTGCTCTCGCAGCCCAAAAGGCAATCACATCCTGGGCTGCATCAAAAGAAGTGTTGCCAGCAGATCCAGAGAGGTGATTCTGCCACTTTGCTCTGGTGAGACCTCACCTGGAGTACTGTGTGCAGGTCTGGAGCCCTCAATATAGAAAGGACACGGACCTGATGGAGCGGGTCCAGAGGAGGGCCACCAAAATGATCAGGGGGTTGGAGCACCTCTCCTATGAGGACAGACTGAGGGAGCTGGGGTTGTTTAGCTTGGAGAAAAGGAGGCTCCGGGGAGACCTCATAGCGGCCTTCCAGTACCTGAGGGGGGCTACAGGAAGGCTGGGGAGGGTCTGTTTACAAAGGCCTGCAGCGACAGGACGAGGGGCAATGGTTTTAAGCTGGAGAAGGGGAGATTTAGATTGGATATTAGGAAAAAGTTCTTTACCATGAGGGTGCTGGAACACTGGAACAGGTTGCCCAGGGAGGTGGTTGAGGCCCCTTCCCTTGAGATATTCAAGGTGAAGCTCGACGAGGCCCTGGGCAACCTGGTCTAGTTGGGGGTGTCCCTGCTGACTGCGGGGAGGTCGGACTAGATGACCTTTGGAGGTCCCTTCTGGCCTGGACCAATCTATGAATCTATGAATCTATAATCCCCAGGTTCGATCTCGTGTACTGGTCCATCCAGCCCACGAGCTCTTGTTCCCAGAACCAGTTTTTCTACCTCTCGGAGCTGTTTTTGTAAATTTATCAGGTAATCTGTCAATATTTCATTCCCCAACTCTGTGGATATCCCATCCTGTACACTATATGGTCTCCCATACAGTATTTCAAAGGGGCTCAAACCTTCTTTGGTTCTGGGTTTTGTTCTTATCCTGAGAAGGGCTAATGGTAATGACTGAGGCCAGGCCAAGTTAGCTTCCTGGCCTAATTTCACAATCTGCGTTTTGATCAAGTGATTCATCTTTTCTACCTGACCACTCAATCGTGGGTTGTATGGGGTGTGAAGTTGCCAGTCTATACCCAATAATCTGCTTACTTTCGAAACAACCCTTGCAGTGAAATGAGATCCTTGGTCCGAGGAAATTACTGCGGGAACCCCAAATCTCGGTATAATTTCTTGCAACAATGCTTTGACCACTTCTCTTGTTTTGTTGGTTCGACAGGGAAATGCCTCTGGCCATCCTGAAAAGGTATCAGTTAGCACCAATAGGTATTGAAACCCCCCTTTTCTTGGAAGTTCTGAAAAATCAATTTGCCAATGTTGTCCCGGATAGTTTCCCTTCCCTATCTGGCCAAATTGGACTCTGGGGCCTGTCCTAGGGTTGTTCTGTAAACATACCTCACGCTGCTGAGTGACTTGTTTGACAGTGGCATATAGATTCCGAGCGCATATTAGCCTATTCAGGTATCTGTAAAGTGCCTCTGTTCCCCAATGGGATTTTCTATGTTCTGCCATGACTACAGCCCATAGTAACGAGAAAGGCACTATTATTTTTCCCTGTGGGGTTTTGGCCCATTTCCCTTCAATTTTCCCATTTAAGTCTTTGATCAATTTGTGATCGTCCCTAGAATATTTAGGTTCGTCGTCAATTTGTATTTTACCATCTGGGACCAAGGATTGTATCTCCGCATGACCCATTTCTGCTGCCCTTTTGGCTTCTCGGTCCGCCAGTGCGTTGCCCAGTTCCACAGCGGTGTTCCCTTTTTGGTGGGCTTTGCAGTGCATGATAGCCACTTTGGCAGGCAGTAATACTGCATCTAAGAGCTTGAGAATTTCTTCAGCATGTTTGATGTGTTTCCCTTGTGTAGATAAGAGTCCTCTTTCTCTCCAGACCGCCCCGTGAGCATGCACCACCCCAAAAGCATATTTAGAGTCTGTCCAGATATTTATCCGTTTTCCTTTGGCCAATTCCAGCGCTCGGGTTAGTGCTATTATCTCAGCCTTTTGGGCTGATGTATTTGGGGCCAGGGCCTTGGATTCTATTACCTTCTCTGTGGTGGTTACCACATAGCCAGCTTTGCGTATCCCCTGTTGAATGAAGCTGCTCCCGTCGGTGAACCAGGAATCCTCTGCATCCTCCAATGGTTCTTCTTTCAGGTCTGGTCGGCTGGAGTACACCGCCTCGATTGTTTCCAAGCAGTCATGGGTCACTGATTCTCCTTCGGTTCCGCTGAGGAAAGAGGCTGGATTGACAATATTAGTTACCGTTATTTCTACATCATCTTGCTCTATCAGGATAGCCTGATACTTAAGAAACCTCTGAGGTGAAAGCCAATGCCCCCCTTTTACTTCCAGTACTGCTGAGACGGTATGTGAAACCATAACTGTGATTTTCTGGCCTAGGGTGAACTTACGGGCCTCTTGGATGTTTATTACCACTGCTGCCACCGCTCGGAGACAGCTAGGCCACCCTTTACTTACTCCGTCGAGCTGTTTGGAGAAGTATGCCACCGCCCTTCGATAGGGTCCCAAATTCTGAGCTAGGACTCCTAAGGCCATTCCTTGCTTCTCATAGGAAAACAACCAGAAAGGTTTAGTAGTGTCAGGTAATCCCAGGGCAGGTGCTTCCATTAAACTCTTTTTTAATTGATGGAAGGCTTTGTCTGCTTCCTTATTCCACACAATATTCTTTGAGTTAGATTTTAATAACTCGTATAGAGGCTTTACCAAGAGTCCGTAGTTATATATCCAGAGACGGCACCATCCTGTCATTCCTAGGAAGGTCCGAAGTTCCTTAGGCATCTGTGGTCAAGGTGTCTGGCAAATGGCCTCTTTCCTCTCCTTCCCCAGTGTCCGTTGGCCTGCGGTTATTTCATATCCCAGATAAGTCACTTGCTGCTGGGCTATCTGTGCCTTCTGTGGAGAAACTTTATAGCCATTAAGTCCAAGAAAATTTAGCAGGCTCACAGTCCATTCTAGGCATGTTTCTCTGGTGTCAGTGGCGAGTAACATATCGTCCACATACTGCAAAACCACTCCTGTCCCAAGCGGGCATTTCCACTGTTCTAAATCTTTAGCTAGCTGATTTCCAGAAAGTGTTGGGCTATTTTTAAAGCCCTGCGGTAGCACAGTCCATGTAAGCTGTGTTTTCCTCCCAGATTCTGGGTTTTCCCATTCGAATGCAAATAAAAGTTGGCTCTCTGGGCTCAGAGGCAAGCAGAAAAAGGCATCCTTTAGGTCCAAAACGGTAAACCATGCCAATTCAGGTACCAGTTTAGTTAGAAGAGTGTATGGATTTGCTACCACCAGATGTAAATCCTCAACAATTCTGTTGATAGCTCTGAGGTCCTGCACTATGCGATAGCTACCATCCGGCTTCTTGACAGGTAATATTGGAGTGTTATACTCTGATTCACATTCTTTCAGCAGCCCATACTCGATAAACCGGTCTATAGTTGGTCGGATCCCCTCCCTGTCCTCTATCCTAAGGGGATACTGTTTGACTCTCACCGGTCGTGCTCCTTGTTGAGGCTTTATCACTATTGGGGAAGCATTTTTTGCTCTCCCCGGCACTCCCGAGGCCCATACCCCCGGATAAATTTGGGCTTTAATCTCCTCAGGCACTCCAGTAGAAATGGGAGTTCCTATCAGGGCCAAACTTAGTATTTCAATTAGTTGATCTTCTCTTATCCGAAGTTCCATTTTCCCTTTTTTGAATTTAATTTCTGCTCCCAATTGTTCTAATAAATCTCGCCCTAGCAGGGGTTTCGGGGAATTTGGCAGATATAAAAATTTGTGTATCCCCAATTGTTTTCCCAATTTGAACTTAAGAGGTTTGAGAAAATATGCCTTTTCACTCTGGCCAGTGGCTCCTGTTACTGTTATAAAATCAGTATCAAGAGGGGTCAGGGCTTGATTCAAAACCGAATACGTTGCTCCTGTATCCACCAAAAATTCTATTTCTTGTTGCTTTTTCCCTAGCCTTAGGGTAACCAGCGGATCCGCTAGGGTAGATTCCCCAGGTCCCCGTCAATCTTCTTTAAAATGGGCCTGAATTTTCTCTTTTTGTCTTTTTGGACACTCATTCTTCCAGTGCCCCCTCTGCTTACACCATGCGCATTGATCTCTTTCTAATGGTTTCCTAAAGTTCCCAGTTTTTATTTCCGCCCCCCCCCCATGTATTGCTGCCACCAGTGCCCGTCGGTCCCTTCTCCTATCCTCCTCCTCTCGGTTGTTAAATACTCTCCATGCCTCATCTAACAGAGTCTCTAGATTTCTGCTGTCAGTTGTTCTCAGTTTTTGCAGCTTCCTCCGGATATCATTAGCAGACTGTCCTAAAAAGAGAGACACTAACTGCTGGATTCCTATCTCTGATCCAGGGTCCAAGGGGGTGTAGCGTCTCATTGCATCTCGTAATTTATCCAAAAACTCCGAGGGACTCTCCTTCGGCCCTTGTCTTACAGCATACAGCATCGACCAGTTAATAGCTTTCGGGATAGCCCTCTCCATCCCCCTTATAACCCAATCTCTATAACTTTGTAGTGCTTCTGAGTGAATGCTCCTATTTGGGTCCCAATGAGGGTCCTGCAAGGGGAAGTACTCTTTAATGTCTCTTCCTGAATCTTTCAGGTGGTCCGTGGCTATATCTTGAGCAGCTTTCAAAACCAGTTGTTTCTCGGTTTCTGTCAGGTGATCTAATAATAACTGGACATCACTCCAGTCAGGATTGTGCTGCTTTACCAGAAACTGAAAATGTTTAGTAACCCCTACGGGATCATTCCGATAATTCTTTGCCACGCTTTTCCAGGTTTCTAAATCAAATGAGGAAAAAGGGACTTTTATCAATACAGGTAGTCCTTCCGGACCCACAGCTTCCCTTAAGGGTGCTTGAATCACTATTCGCTCTGTTCCCTTCCGAGTACGGGACGATACCGGGCTGTCAGGTGGGGTTTTGGAATCGGTTTCAGTTTCTCCGTCTCCTTGGGAAGCCTTTACCCCCCCCCAACGGTCTCCTATTGCCTTAACCGGTGGTAAGTAAGTTTCAAGAAAATCGTCTTCTTTAGAATCCCGAATCTTTTCAGGCTTTGTGCATCTCTGCCCTATGCTACAGGCCGAACAACATCTTTTTATATTGGCTTTCATTTCTTCCCTTTTTTCTTTCTCTAAGGCTAATACCATCGGGTCTTGTGGAGGTAACAGCCCGCAGTCCCGTTGGTACTCTGGGTGGTTCCAAAGGGTGAAAAACATGTCCGCATATATGACTTCATCCCGCTTTCCTTCCCTTCTAAGGAATAGCATTAATTGTAATATAGTGTTGTAATTAAGAGTCCCATTAAAGGGCCAATTCTCTTGATCATCTAACTTGTAAAGGGGCCACCACTGATTACAGTATTTAATTAAGGTTTTCTTGTTCACGCTGCCACCTGGTGAGCCTCCGATCTCCTTCCAGTGTGCTAAAATACACCCTAGGGGACTCCTTTTCAGTGTCTCACTTCCTTGATTATTGCCCATTTTATGTTCCCTTACCCCCTTAGTTCAGAGGTGACCCTGATCTCCGTGTGTCACTTGGGTGTTATTCCTGTTTCCCTCCCAGGAAATACTACAGCTATATCCCTGTCGCTGTCTTTATCTCCAGGGGTAGGCTATGTCTCCACAGATTACTTGTTCCAACTCTCCCGCCCGCTCGATCTTCTCCCACTCAGTCCAGCTACCACACTGTGAACACCAAAAATCGTCCTCCTGATCTACCCAAACCTCCGTATTACAAGCAAAGCACTTCAAGACAAAAATAGGATCACAAACGTTATCTGAATGTCCAGGACAATGCCACTTAATATTCTCAGTATTAGGTTCACAGTCTGTCATACGCTTCGTTCGTCTCCAGCCGCTCTCCTCGCGGAGAACACGGAACCGCGGATCGGAACTCCGCACTCGCTCCGCAGCAGTGCCGCGTCTCAATCACTCAGTTCACTCATACAACAATTTCCACCTTATGTCAGACAATAACACGATAGCGGAAATAGCGGTAAATAGCGGTAATAGCGGTAATGACAAATACAACAAGTAGCCAGCAGTATTGCAATTCTACATACTAACACAAAAACCCGAAACCGAGGGATCCCACACCAACCATTAGCCCAAGCTTGAGCATACCCCGGGGCGAGTACGCCGACTCTTTACCACGCGTAGGACGTCTCCTCACGACTTACAGGTCCCCCCCTTAAGAAACCCTGAACATACCTGGTCCGCAGGAGATGGTCCTTGTCTGTCCCCGCGGTGATCTGGATGAGTTGGGGAGTCCTTCCGAGAAATCTCGGGGGCGCCCAGAGGAGTCCCGTCCTCAGCAGGTCCCGCAGCCGGACAGAGAGGGTCCCATCTGGGGTGCCAAATTGACGCGCGGAAACAAACCTTACAACTCGCAGAGAGTTATAAAGCAGGTATGTTTATTGCGGCGCCGGGTGCAAGGGGGATTTCTCCTCCAAACTTGCACACCGGTTTGTGAAACAAGCGTCTATTTATGGTGAAAAGCGTACATATTCATTAAGGTGGGCTGGGTTATTCTAATTAATTCTAAGAAAAGGCGTTACTATTGTAATTATTTCTAAGAACTCATTATCATAAGTCTCCTCCCCTTGCCGCATGCGCACTGCCGCCTGGTGGTCGTGGGCCGGGGTCTTCTGGAGGAAGGCTCGCAGTCTTCTTCACCGGGTACCTTCACCTTTGTCCCAGAAAGCTTGGGTTGGCCGGATCCCAAACCGCAGAACTAGTCCCGACCAGATGGACACCTTTCCCAGACAGTTGGGTCCCTCCTTAGCATGCAGGCTGCTCCCGCTATCTTATACACAAGGCCATTTCTCTATCTTGGAATGCTGGGCTCCGAGCTTTGTTCTTTCCCAGGCTGTATTACATCCGCACTAACAACCTGTAACCGTTCGTTTTCTGAATCACAACCCCCTCTATGACGTCACAACCCCACTCTATGACATCAGAAACCACTCTGTGACATCACAAACCCCATTATGACATCACAACCACACTCTGTGAAATCACAACGCCCTTCTATGACGTCACAACCCTACCTCTATGACATCACAACCCCATTCCATGACATCATAACCCCTCTATGACACCACAACCTCACTCTATGACATCACAACCCGACTCTGTGACATCACAAACCCCATTATGACTTCACAACCGCACTCTATGAAAACACAACACCCTTCTATAACGTCACAACGCTACCTCTATGACATCACAACCCTACTCTATGACATCACAAAGCCCACTATGACGTCACAACCACATTCTGTGAAATCACAACGCCCTTCTATGATGTCACAACCCTCCCTATATGACATCACAACCCCTCTATGACGTCACAATCCTACCTTTATGACACCACAACCCCCCTCTATGACGTCACACCCCAAACCTCTAACCTCACAACCCCAACCTATGACAACACAACCCCCTCTATGACATCACAACCCTCCCTCTATGACATCACAACCACACTCTATGACGTCACAACCCTACCTCTATGACATCAAAAACCACTCTGTGACATCACAAACCCCACTATGACATCACAACCCTACCTCTATGACATCACAAACCACGCTGTGACATCACAAACCCCATTATGATGTCACAACCCAACTCGGTGAAATCACAACGCCCTTCTATGACGTCACAGCCCTACCTCTATGACATCACAACTCTCCCTCTATGACATCGCAACCCAACTCTATGACATCACAACCACACTCTATGACGTCACAACCCAGCTCTATGACATCACAAAACCCACTATGACGTCACAACCCCACTCTATGACGTCACAAACCACTCTGTGACATCACAAACCCCACTATGAAATCACAACCCCACTCTTTGACATCATAATCCCCCTCTATGACATCACAACCCCACTCTATGATATCACAACCTGACTCTGTGACATCACAAACCCCACTATGACATCACAACCACATTCTGTGAAATCACAACGCCCCTCTATGATGTCACAACCCTACCTCTATGACACCACAACCCCACTCTATCACATCACAACCCGACTCTATGACATCACAAACCCCACTATGATGTCCCAACCACAGTCTGTGAAATCACAACGCCCTTCTATGACGCCACAACCCTACCTCTATGACATCACAACACTCCCTCTATGACATCACAACCCTCCCTCTATGACATCACAATCCCCCTCTATGACATCACAACCGGACTCTGTGACATCACAAACCCCACTATGATGTCACAATCCCACTCTATGACGTCACAACCCCACCTCTATGATGTCACAATCCCACTCTATGACATCATAACCCCTCTATGACATCACAATCCCACTCTATGACGTCACAATCCGACTCTGTGACATTACAAAGCCCACTATGACGTCACAACCACACTCTGTGAAATCACAATGCCCTTCTATGACATCACAACCCTCCCTCTATGACGTCACGCCCCAAACCTCTAACCTCACAACCCCCTCTATGACATCACAACCCTCCCTCTATGACATCACATCCCCCTCTATGACATTGGGCGATGAAACAACCCCCCCCAGCAGCTTTTTTACCTCGCCTTTGGCTTTTTCCACCTCATCCCGGACTCTCTTGACCCTTTTCTCCAGCAGGCGAGGTCAGGTGCACCCAAATCGCACTGTCTTCCTCCAGAAGTAACAAGAGTCAACACACTGGGCCACGGTTTGCCTCTGGATCTATGGGGAGAAATCCAGGGATATTAAAGACTCCCTTGTCATTACAAAGGAGGGCAATGATGTCTTCTCCCGCTGGGTTTTGAGCAGGAAGAAGGGTCCTAAGGACAGGATTCCAACGGGGGATTGAAAATAGGGCTTTCTGGGTTAAAAGCCTCCCCGCTAACCAGCTCCGCCCCGCTCCAACGGCTTTACCTCCTTCTGGATGAGGCCAAAAGTCTTCTGATGGACAAAAAAAAGGCTCTTTCAAGAGCTTTGGGAGCGGGATCTCCAGAGAGAAACTCCTCCCTGGCTGCAGATGAGCTGGGACCGCCAAAACCCCCCCTTTCTCATGGAAGATGCTCCCGACAGCACCAGCGGCTCTTATCTAGCCACTTTCCTCCCAAAAACGAGCCATCTCCTTCCCTCCAACGCTACGGGGCCAAGACAAGACGGGAGAGAACCCAAACGCCCTATCAAGTAACTCTGAAAAGGGGGAATTTGCCCCTTTCCCACAAGAAAAGCCTGAAGAGAAACCTTTCTCCTGCGGCTCGGGCTTGCTTTCCACGTCACCCCAGGGCTTCCAAACCAGGGAGGCTCCTTCCTCCTCCTCTTCCAAGAGGGATCTGTCCCGCAGGGCAGGCAGCTCCGCCTGCAACTGCTCCCCGACATTGATGCGGCTGAAAGGGGGAGGAAGAGGAGCGGGAGGAAGGCACGTCGGGAATGGATACCGCGCAACAAACGCTAAAAAAGAGGGAAAACGTGGTGAGGTGTGGCAAAACCGGTCCCTATTTCCCAGCAAAACATCACTCAGTCTTCCGCCACCAACTTCCACCGCCCCTTCCCACCCCCAGCGTTACCCTTCGGCCACTGGAGGCTTTTTGGGCCCCATCGGGCAGGACAATTTGGGGGTTTCCCCAAAAAAACAATCCAACTGCTGAATGTCACTCTCCACAGCGGTAGGAAACTGCCACAGCCACGGCCAGCGAGCGACCGCCGCCTCGGAATGTTGTGTGGAACGCGGGAGGCCGGCAACGGCCTGTGACGTCAGCAAAACCAGTGCTTTACTGGGACAGCACTGGGCGTTTGGGGGCGTTTCTGGCCCATATGGGGGACCCTCCACCCAAAAACACGCTGTGGAGAAGGGGCCGAGCGACACCCACCCCCACCCCCAGTTCCCTCCTCCCGTTTTCCCAGGGGTCGCCCTCATTCCCACGGCTCAACGTGGATTTTTGCCTCATCCTCCATCAAAAGAACCCCAAAATCCCGGATGTTCTGCCCAAAAAATCTGACAAAACCACACTGGGGATAAAAATCTTTCCGCCAAGACCCTCCTTTAGCCTTCCTTGCCCTCCTCCTCCTCCTCACGCACCACTCCATCCCCCACAAAATTTCCCCCTTCTCAGGGAAATCATGGCTCTGGAGAGGGACCCTCCGGCTACCACTTCACCCCTGCGGCTGCCCCGGGCCAGAAGGCGGGGATTGAGCCATTTGGGGCTTTTCTAGAAGCAAAAGGAGCAAAGCGAAACCCCGGGGGCCCTTTCCATCCCCCAATCCCCTAGTCCATGGGCTGCAGTCATCATGCTCTAGTGCAGTTCACTCTCTTCACAAGTTGGAAGCCCACGAGAAGCACAGTTAGGACGCCACATTTTAAGAAAGCAAACTTCCAGCTCTTCAAGGAGTTAGGAAATATGTATATGTTAAGTCTTTTACAGATTCACCACTGAGGCCAAAGTGGGAAGGTCCCTTCCAGGTACTGCTGACCACTCACACAGCCATAAAGATTAAGGAACAAGCCGCTTGGATCCATTGGACTCGCGTCAAGAGAGCTCCAGAACCCCATGGACATCAACGCAGACCGAACCCCTGAAGCTTCGCCTCCAACGAAAAGATGGACATTAGTAACCTTGATAGTCGTCAACATGCCGGGACTTTGTATTTCGGGGGGAGGGACATGGGATACGAATACATATACACGAAGTCTGGAAACATTGGTGAAAGCTACTAATCTGTCAGATTGTTGGGTATGTACCACCTTACCTAAAGGAGAAATGAAATTACCTCTATATGGGGTGGCAGCAAGCAATTGGAACTATGCCAACGGAACCTGGCCCAAATTTGGGGCAAAAGGGGGAAATGAGTTGAATGGATATTGTGAATACGATGATAATGTCTACCCCTTAGGACCCAGATTTGATTTACAACTATTGAAAGAAGAGCTTGTGGTATTAATTAGCAGTAACAATTGTACCTGGGAACACGGGGAATATAGACACAGGGGGCCGGTGAATAAGACAATAGCCTGGGGATGGAGCAAGTTCTGGATTAATAAGACAACTGTTGATGTGGGGAATTGGGATCTAACAGGGATAAAGGCAACGTATATTGACTTTTGCGACAAAACCCAACTAGTTGCATATAAAAGTAGTGGTGTTTCTGAAGGAGAAGGATATTCGTGGGAGTATGGATGGTATCAGGCAGGAAAGTTTTTAGGTGCGAAGTTGACAGCAACTATTGGACCCTGTAAGTTACCTCAAGGGTATTGGTGGTTGTGTGGAGATGGATATAGCAGAAAACAGCTGCCCGCAGGATGGAAGGGAACTTGCACGATAGGCTATCTAACTAGCCAGGATACGGTGTTTAATCAGTCTGAAATCCCCTCAGGTATGTTGAGAACACCTTGGAGGAGAATTCGGGGAGTAGAAAACCCTCTAGTGACGAGGGGAACAAGATCCCATAGCTTTGTAAGGTGGCTTATACCGTTCCTGGGCGTCAGTGAATTGGAGAAAGCAATTGTAAACATATCGGCCACTATAGAAGTGCTTGAGAAATCTACAATCGATGCTATACGGGCACTTCAACAAGAAGTCCAGTCATTAGCAAATGTGGTGGGACAAAACAGAATGGCATTAGACTTATTAACTTGGAAAGAGGGAGGCTTATGTGCAGTGATTAATCAAAGCTGTTGCTCATATGTAAACCAAAACGGAAGAATAGAGAAAGACTTACAAAATCTCATAGCTAAAACTCAGATTTTGCATCTGACTGCGCAAGATGACACCACATTCGGGTTTTCCGACCTTTGGGAAAAGTTAACCTCGTGGTTACCTAACTTGGCTTGGCTTAAGCGACTGTTTCTCCTTCTAGTAGCAATACTTACGTTAGGAACTTTAGTGTGTGCATTAATTAGATGTCTTATGTGTTGTACCAGGGGGGCCAAAGACAAATACATTCAATGGAAGAAGCATCAGCTCCGTGAACGGGTGGAATCAGGGAAGTATTTTAGAAATCAGATGGAGAGGGAGAGTGTGTTACAGGCAATTGTAAAAGAATTTACAAAGGTGAAAGAAAAGGGGGGACTTGATTCAGAAAACGAATGGTTAAAGGTTGTTAGTGTGAATTTAGTACAGCCTGGGAAAGAACAAAGCTCGGAGCCCAGCATTCCAAGATAAAGAAATGGCCTTGTGTATAAGATAGCGGGAGCAGCCTGCATGCTAAGGAGGGACCCAACTGTCTGGGAAAGGTGTCCATCTGGTCGGGACTAGTTCTGCGGTTTGGGATCCGGCCAACCCAAGCTTTCTGGGACAAAGGTGAAGGTACCCGGTGAAGAAGACTGCGAGCCTTCCTCCAGAAGACCCCGGCCCACGACCACCAGGCGGCAGTGCGCATGCGGCAAGGGGAGGAGACTTATGATAATGAGTTCTTAGAAATAATTACAATAGTAACGCCTTTTCTTAGAATTAATTAGAATAACCCAGCCCACCTTAATGAATATGTACGCTTTTCACCATAAATAGACGCTTGTTTCACAAACCGGTGTGCAAGTTTGGAGAAGAAATCCCCCTTGCACCCGGCGCCGCAATAAACAGACCTGCTTTATAACTCTCTGCGAGTTGTAAGGTTTGTTTCCGCGCGTCACTGGGTTAAAAGCCTCCCCGCTAACCAGCTCCGCCCCGCTCCAACGGCTTTACCTCCTTCTGGATGAGGCCAAAAGTCATCTGATGGACAAAAAAAAGGCTCTTTCAAGAGCTTTGGGAGCGGGATCTCCAGAGAGAAACTCCTCCCTGGCTGCAGATGAGCTGGGACCGCCAAAACCCCCCCTTTCTCATGGAAGATGCTCCCGACAGCACCAGCGGCTCTTATCTAGCCACTTTCCTCCCAAAAACGAGCCATCTCCTTCCCTCCAACGCTACGGGGCCAAGACAAGACGGGAGAGAACCCAAACGCCCTATCAAGTAACTCTGAAAAGGGGGAATTTGCCCCTTTCCCACAAGAAAAGCCTGAAGAGAAACCTTTCTCCTGCGGCTCGGGCTTGCTTTCCACGTCACCCCAGGGCTTCCAAACCAGGGAGGCTCCTTCCTCCTCCTCTTCCAAGAGGGATCTGTCCCGCAGGGCAGGCAGCTCCGCCTGCAACTGCTCCCCGACATTGATGCGGCTGAAAGGGGGAGGAAGAGGAGCGGGAGGAAGGCACGTCGGGAATGGATACCGCGCAACAAACGCTAAAAAAGAGGGAAAACGTGGTGAGGTGTGGCAAAACCGGTCCCTATTTCCCAGCAAAACATCACTCAGTCTTCCGCCACCAACTTCCACCGCCCCTTCCCACCCCCAGCGTTACCCTTCGGCCACTGGAGGCTTTTTGGGCCCCATCGGGCAGGACAATTTGGGGGTTTCCCCAAAAAAACAATCCAACTGCTGAATGTCACTCTCCACAGCGGTAGGAAACTGCCACAGCCACGGCCAGCGAGCGACCGCCGCCTCGGAATGTTGTGTGGAACGCGGGAGGCCGGCAACGGCCTGTGACGTCAGCAAAACCAGTGCTTTACTGGGACAGCACTGGGCGTTTGGGGGCGTTTCTGGCCCATATGGGGGACCCTCCACCCAAAAACACGCTGTGGAGAAGGGGCCGAGCAACACCCACCCCCACCCCCAGTTCCCTCCTCCCGTTTTCCCAGGGGTCGCCCTCATTCCCACGGCTCAACGTGGATTTTTGCCTCATCCTCCATCAAAAGAACCCCAAAATCCCGGATGTTCTGCCCAAAAAATCTGACAAAACCACACTGGGGATAAAAATCTTTCCGCCAAGACCCTCCTTTAGCCTTCCTTGCCCTCCTCCTCCTCCTCACGCACCACTCCATCCCCCACAAAATTTCCCCCTTCTCAGGGAAATCATGGCTCTGGAGAGGGACCCTCCGGCTACCACTTCACCCCTGCGGCTGCCCCGGGCCAGAAGGCGGGGATTGAGCCATTTGGGGCTTTTCTAGAAGCAAAAGGAGCAAAGCGAAACCCCGGGGGCCCTTTCCATCCCCCAATCCCCTAGTCCATGGGCTGCAGTCATCATGCTCTAGTGCAGTTCACTCTCTTCACAAGTTGGAAGCCCACGAGAAGCACAGTTAGGACGCCACATTTTAAGAAAGCAAACTTCCAGCTCTTCAAGGAGTTAGGAAATATGTATATGTTAAGTCTTTTACAGATTCACCACTGAGGCCAAAGTGGGAAGGTCCCTTCCAGGTACTGCTGACCACTCACACAGCCATAAAGATTAAGGAACAAGCCGCTTGGATCCATTGGACTCGCGTCAAGAGAGCTCCAGAACCCCATGGACATCAACGCAGACCGAACCCCTGAAGCTTCGCCTCCAACGAAAAGATGGACATTAGTAACCTTGATAGTCGTCAACATGCCGGGACTTTGTATTTCGGGGGGAGGGACATGGGATACGAATACATATACACGAAGTCTGGAAACATTGGTGAAAGCTACTAATCTGTCAGATTGTTGGGTATGTACCACCTTACCTAAAGGAGAAATGAAATTACCTCTATATGGGGTGGCAGCAAGCAATTGGAACTATGCCAACGGAACCTGGCCCAAATTTGGGGCAAAAGGGGGAAATGAGTTGAATGGATATTGTGAATACGATGATAATGTCTACCCCTTAGGACCCAGATTTGATTTACAACTATTGAAAGAAGAGCTTGTGGTATTAATTAGCAGTAACAATTGTACCTGGGAACACGGGGAATATAGACACAGGGGGCCGGTGAATAAGACAATAGCCTGGGGATGGAGCAAGTTCTGGATTAATAAGACAACTGTTGATGTGGGGAATTGGGATCTAACAGGGATAAAGGCAACGTATATTGACTTTTGCGACAAAACCCAACTAGTTGCATATAAAAGTAGTGGTGTTTCTGAAGGAGAAGGATATTCGTGGGAGTATGGATGGTATCAGGCAGGAAAGTTTTTAGGTGCGAAGTTGACAGCAACTATTGGACCCTGTAAGTTACCTCAAGGGTATTGGTGGTTGTGTGGAGATGGATATAGCAGAAAACAGCTGCCCGCAGGATGGAAGGGAACTTGCACGATAGGCTATCTAACTAGCCAGGATACGGTGTTTAATCAGTCTGAAATCCCCTCAGGTATGTTGAGAACACCTTGGAGGAGAATTCGGGGAGTAGAAAACCCTCTAGTGACGAGGGGAACAAGATCCCATAGCTTTGTAAGGTGGCTTATACCGTTCCTGGGCGTCAGTGAATTGGAGAAAGCAATTGTAAACATATCGGCCACTATAGAAGTGCTTGAGAAATCTACAATCGATGCTATACGGGCACTTCAACAAGAAGTCCAGTCATTAGCAAATGTGGTGGGACAAAACAGAATGGCATTAGACTTATTAACTTGGAAAGAGGGAGGCTTATGTGCAGTGATTAATCAAAGCTGTTGCTCATATGTAAACCAAAACGGAAGAATAGAGAAAGACTTACAAAATCTCATAGCTAAAACTCAGATTTTGCATCTGACTGCGCAAGATGACACCACATTCGGGTTTTCCGACCTTTGGGAAAAGTTAACCTCGTGGTTACCTAACTTGGCTTGGCTTAAGCGACTGTTTCTCCTTCTAGTAGCAATACTTACGTTAGGAACTTTAGTGTGTGCATTAATTAGATGTCTTATGTGTTGTACCAGGGGGGCCAAAGACAAATACATTCAATGGAAGAAGCATCAGCTCCGTGAACGGGTGGAATCAGGGAAGTATTTTAGAAATCAGATGGAGAGGGAGAGTGTGTTACAGGCAATTGTAAAAGAATTTACAAAGGTGAAAGAAAAGGGGGGACTTGATTCAGAAAACGAATGGTTAAAGGTTGTTAGTGTGAATTTAGTACAGCCTGGGAAAGAACAAAGCTCGGAGCCCAGCATTCCAAGATAAAGAAATGGCCTTGTGTATAAGATAGCGGGAGCAGCCTGCATGCTAAGGAGGGACCCAACTGTCTGGGAAAGGTGTCCATCTGGTCGGGACTAGTTCTGCGGTTTGGGATCCGGCCAACCCAAGCTTTCTGGGACAAAGGTGAAGGTACCCGGTGAAGAAGACTGCGAGCCTTCCTCCAGAAGACCCCGGCCCACGACCACCAGGCGGCAGTGCGCATGCGGCAAGGGGAGGAGACTTATGATAATGAGTTCTTAGAAATAATTACAATAGTAACGCCTTTTCTTAGAATTAATTAGAATAACCCAGCCCACCTTAATGAATATGTACGCTTTTCACCATAAATAGACGCTTGTTTCACAAACCGGTGTGCAAGTTTGGAGAAGAAATCCCCCTTGCACCCGGCGCCGCAATAAACAGACCTGCTTTATAACTCTCTGCGAGTTGTAAGGTTTGTTTCCGCGCGTCACTGGGTTAAAAGCCTCCCCGCTAACCAGCTCCGCCCCGCTCCAACGGCTTTACCTCCTTCTGGATGAGGCCAAAAGTCATCTGATGGACAAAAAAAAGGCTCTTTCAAGAGCTTTGGGAGCGGGATCTCCAGAGAGAAACTCCTCCCTGGCTGCAGATGAGCTGGGACCGCCAAAACCCCCCCTTTCTCATGGAAGATGCTCCCGACAGCACCAGCGGCTCTTATCTAGCCACTTTCCTCCCAAAAACGAGCCATCTCCTTCCCTCCAACGCTACGGGGCCAAGACAAGACGGGAGAGAACCCAAACGCCCTATCAAGTAACTCTGAAAAGGGGGAATTTGCCCCTTTCCCACAAGAAAAGCCTGAAGAGAAACCTTTCTCCTGCGGCTCGGGCTTGCTTTCCACGTCACCCCAGGGCTTCCAAACCAGGGAGGCTCCTTCCTCCTCCTCTTCCAAGAGGGACCTGTCCCGCAGGGCAGGCAGCTCCGCCTGCAACTGCTCCCCGACATTGATGCGGCTGAAAGGGGGAGGAAGAGGAGGGGGAGGAAGGCACGTCGGGAATGGATACGGCGCAACAAACGCTAAAAAAGAGGGAAAACGTGGTGAGGTGGGGCAAAACCGGTCCCTATTTCCCAGCAAAACATCACTCAGTCTTCCGCCACCAACTTCCACCGCCCCTTCCCACCCCCAGCGTTACCCTTCGGCCACTGGAGGCTTTTTGGGCCCCATCGGGCAGGACAATTTGGGGGTTTCCCCAAAAAAACAATCCAACTGCTGAATGTCACTCTCCACAGCGGTAGGAAACTGCCACAGCCACGGCCAGCGAGCGACCGCCGCCTCGGAATGTTGTGTGGAACGCGGGAGGCCAGCAACGGCCTGTGACGTCAGCAAAACCAGTGCTTTACTGGGACAGCACTGGGCGTTTGGGGGCGTTTCTGGCCCATATGGGGGACCCTCCACCCAAAAACACGCTGTGGAGAAGGGGCCGAGCGACACCCACCCCCACCCCCAGTTCCCTCCTCCCGTTTTCCCAGGGGTCGCCCTCATTCCCACGGCTCAACGTGGATTTTTGCCTCATCCTCCATCAAAAGAACCCCAAAATCCCGGATGTTCTGCCCAAAAAATCTGACAAAACCACACTGGGGATAAAAATCTTTCCGCCAAGACCCTCCTTTAGCCTTCCTTGCCCTCCTCCTCCTCACACACCGCTCCATCCCCCACAAAATTTCCCCCTTCTCAGGGAAATCATGGCTCTGGAGAGGGACCCTCTGGCTACCACTTCACCCCTGCGGCTGCCCCGGGCCAGAAGGCGGGCATTGAGCCATTTGGGCCTTTTCTAGAAGCAAAAGGAGCAAAGCGAAACCCCGGGGGCCCTTTCCATCCCCCAATCCCCTAGTCCATGGGCTGCAGTCATCATGCTCTAGTGCAGTTCACTCTCTTCACAAGTTGGAAGCCCACGAGAAGCACAGTTAGGACGCCACATTTTAAGAAAGCAAACTTCCAGCTCTTCAAGGAGTTAGGAAATATGTATATGTTAAGTCTTTTACAGATTCACCACTGAGGCCAAAGTGGGAAGGTCCCTTCCAGGTACTGCTGACCACTCACACAGCCATAAAGATTAAGGAACAAGCCGCTTGGATCCATTGGACTCGCGTCAAGAGAGCTCCAGAACCCCAATGGACATCAACGCAGACCGGACCCCTGAAGCTTCGCCTCCAACGAAAAGATGGACATCAGTAACCTTGATAGTCGTCAACATGCCGGGACTTTGTATTTCGGGGGGATGGACATGGGATACGAATACATATACATGAAGTCTGGAAACATTGGTAAAAGCTACTAATCTGTCAGATTGTTGGGTATGTACCACCTTACCTAAAGGAGAAATGAAATTACCTCTATATGGGGTGGCAGCAAGCAATTGGAACTATGCCAACGGAACCTGGCCCAAATTTGGGGCAAAAGGGGGAAATGAGTTGAATGGATATTGTGAATACGATGATAATGTCTACCCCTTAGGACCCAGATTTGATTTACAACTATTGAAAGAAGAGCTTGTGGTATTAATTAGCAGTAACAATTGTACCTGGGAACACGGGGAATATAGACACAGGGGGCCGGTGAATAAGACAATAGCCTGGGGATGGAGCAAGTTCTGGATTAATAAGACAACTGTTGATGTGGGGAATTGGGATCTAACAGGGATAAAGGCAACGTATATTGACTTTTGCGACAAAACCCAACTAGTTGCATATAAAAGTAGTGGTGTTTCTGAAGGAGAAGGATATTCGTGGGAGTATGGATGGTATCAGGCAGGAAAGTTTTTAGGTGCGAAGTTGACAGCAACTATTGGACCCTGTAAGTTACCTCAAGGGTATTGGTGGTTGTGTGGAGATGGATATAGCAGAAAACAGCTGCCCGCAGGATGGAAGGGAACTTGCACGATAGGCTATCTAACTAGCCAGGATACGGTGTTTAATCAGTCTGAAATCCCCTCAGGTATGTTGAGAACACCTTGGAGGAGAATTCGGGGAGTAGAAAACCCTCTAGTGACGAGGGGAACAAGATCCCATAGCTTTGTAAGGTGGCTTATACCGTTCCTGGGCGTCAGTGAATTGGAGAAAGCAATTGTAAACATATCGGCCACTATAGAAGTGCTTGAGAAATCTACAATCGATGCTATACGGGCACTTCAACAAGAAGTCCAGTCATTAGCAAATGTGGTGGGACAAAACAGAATGGCATTAGACTTATTAACTTGGAAAGAGGGAGGCTTATGTGCAGTGATTAATCAAAGCTGTTGCTCATATGTAAACCAAAACGGAAGAATAGAGAAAGACTTACAAAATCTCATAGCTAAAACTCAGATTTTGCATCTGACTGCGCAAGATGACACCACATTCGGGTTTTCCGACCTTTGGGAAAAGTTAACCTCGTGGTTACCTAACTTGGCTTGGCTTAAGCGACTGTTTCTCCTTCTAGTAGCAATACTTACGTTAGGAACTTTAGTGTGTGCATTAATTAGATGTCTTATGTGTTGTACCAGG